>NC_058135.1:142996691-143089996 GCF_016433145.1 Gracilinanus agilis | reverse complement strand
GCCTTATGAATTCCCTCCCCCTTCTCCCCTCCCTTTTTTTGACCTCCCCACTCCCCTGCTCCCCTTGGTTTATCCCTTCTAACTTTCTCAGAAGGGTAAGATAAGAGTTTTATGTCCCAATGGATAGTATAGCTACTCTTCCCTCTCCGGGTTGATTACACTGAGAGTAAGGTTTGATTATTACCTCTTTATGCTCTCTTCCTCTCCTTCTTATAGTAGTATTTGTCCCCTCTCCCTCCCATGCCCTCTTTGTGTGTAATAGAATATCCTATTTTCTTATTCACTCAAGTTTCTCTTGGTGTCCCCTGTTATTCACCCCCTCTTTCCCATCCCCCACGCCATCTTAGATTATTTAGTGTTCCACCCTCACCCTGTGAATTATTCTTCTGATTACTATAATAGTGAATATTATAATAGTGTATAGAGTTCACTACAGAGAATTAAACATAACATTTCTCTACATAGGAATACAGATAATTAGATCTCACTAAGGCCCTTAAAAAGGCAAATTTAAAAATTGTAAGTTTTCTTTCTTTCCCCTCTGTATCTTATTTACCTTTTCATGTTTCTCTCGATTTTTGTGGTTGGATATCAAACTTTCCATTTAGCCCTGGTCTTTTCTGTGCAAATACCTGGAATTCTTCAATTTTGTTGAATGCCCATACTTTTCCCTGGAAATATATAGTCAATTTTGATGGGTAGTTGATCCGTGGTTGCAGGCCCAGCTCTCTTGCCTTTCTGAATATCGTATTCCAAGCCTTACGATCTTTTAGTGTGGAGGCTGTCAGATCCTGTGTGATCCTGATTGGTGCTCCTTGATATTTGAATTGTATCTTTCTGGCTTCTTGTAAGATTTTTTCTTTTGCTTGGAAACTCTTGAATTTTGCAATGATATTTCTGGGTGTTTTCCTTTCTTCATCGAATGCCGAAGGTGTTCTATGAATCCTTTCAATGTCTATATTGCCCTCTTGTTGTAGGACTTCAGGGCAATTTTGCTGAATTATTTCTGTTAGTATGGAGTCCAGGTTTCTATTAATTTCTGGTTTTTCTGGAAGACCAATTACTCTCAAATTGTCTCTTCTAGACCGGTTTTCTTGGTCTGTCTCTCTCTCATTGAGATATTTCATGTTTCCTTCTATTTTTTCAGTCTTTTGACTTAGTTTTATTTGTTCTTGTTGTCTTGAGAGATCATTAGCTTCTAACTGCTCAATTCTAGCCTTTAGAGACTGGTTTTCAGCTATGATCTTTTGGTTTTCTTTTTCAATCTGGTTCAATTTGCTTATCAGTTCATTTGATTTCTGAGCCTCGCAAGATTTTACCTTTTAAACTGTTATTTTCTTGCCAGATCTCTTCCATCTTGCTCAGAATCTCAGTTTTGAACTCTTCCATAGTTTGTGAGGAGTTTTCCTTATTTTAGGAGGGTCCTGATGCTTGTATGTTTTCCTCCTCTGTTTTCTCGGTTGTCTGGATTTTCTCTGTGTAAAGTTGTTGACTGTTAAAGACTTCTTTTTCTTGTTGTTATTCTTTCTATTCTGAGCTTCCTGAGACTGGGTAGTCATCATTAGCCCAGCAGCTTCTCAGGTTTATCCTCGGGCTCAGTGTCTGTCTGTAGTCTATTGGCTCCTGAGGTCTGAGTTCTGGTTTTTTCCAAGGTCAAGTCCCCTGGTGGACCCCCTTGCTTGATCCTCTGCTGGAGGTTCCTTTACAAGTCTCAGGGCGCTGCTTCCACAGTCGTATACCCGTCCACGCTAGTTCCCCACTCAGGCTTTAGTTCCAGGCTGTGTCTGCCTCCACCCACACCTCCGCAGTGCCTGTGCTCTCAGCCCATGCTCTGCGCCCTGCGTCCACTCTCTGCTCCCGCACTCAGAGGCTTATTGGGGTCCTAAATCTTGCTGCTCTCAGGAACAGGCCCCGGAGCTGCCAATGATTCGATGGGTGCCCCAAACTTGCTCTATTTCTTTTTAGCTGGCTTCAGTGCTATAGATGTGTGTGGAGGGGGTGGTGGTGGGGTGGTTGCTTAGCCCGTGATTTAGTGAGAGCTGTTTCACCCCTTTATAGCATGGAAATGCCTCGATTCCACGTACCTTCCACGCTGTGCCCTGTTGTGGGGTTCCTCCATTCGTCTGGACTTGTTTTTATGTCCCCTTGAGGAGTTTTGTGTGTTTTGGTCAGGAGAGTTTAAGAGCTGCTTCTTACTCTGCCGCCATCTTAACCCGGATCTCCAGGTTATTTTTTATCATATTGTTTGCCATTTCTTTTTTATGACTTTAAATTTATTTATTAATTTGATTAATTTAGAATATTTTCCATGGTTACATGATTCATGTTCTTTCCCTCCCCTCATCCCAACCCCCTCTAATAGCCAACTATCAATTCCACTGGGTTTTACATGTGCCATTGATCAAGACCTATTTCCATATTATTATTTGGACTAGAGTGATAAACAATCATATCCCCATCAAACCATGTGTTCAAGCAGTTGATTTTCTTCTGTGTATCTACTCCCACAGTTCTTTCTCTGGATGTGCATAACATTCTTTCTTCTAGGTCCCTCATAGTTGTCCTGGATCATTGCATTGCTGTTAGTAGAGAAATTCATTACATTTGATTATGACATAGTGTTTCAGTTTCTGTGTACAATGTTCTCCTGGTTCTCCTCCTTTCACTCTGCATCAATTCCTGGAGGTCAGTCCAGTTCACATGGAATTCCTCCAGTTCATTATTCCTTTTGGCACAAAAGTATTCCATCACCAACCGATAACACAATTTGTTTAGCCATTCCCCAACTGAAGGGCATTCTCTCATTTTCCAATTTTTTGTCACCACAAAGATTGCAGCTATGAATATTTTTGTACAAGACTTTTTCCTTATGATCTCTTTGGGGTATAAACCCAGCAGTGGTATGGCTGGATCAAAGCATTTTACATTTCTTATGGCACAGTACTATTCTATTAGCCCAACTTTTTCAGCTATTCTTCAATTGATGGGCATCATTTCAATTTCCACTTCTTTGCCACCATTCAAAAAAATACTATAAATATTTTTGAATAAATATGTACTCTTCCACAACTTTGGGATAAAGACCTAGAGATATTTCTGGGTCACATAGTTAAGAAGTTTCTGTAGCTAGATTTGAACCCTGTACCTCCTACCTCTGGGCCTGGCTCTCTATTCACTGAGCCACATTATGGTCCCCTACAACTCACTTTTATAGTTCATTTTATTTTGTGTAAACATATATTTAGCAAGCTGGAAAATAGAAAGCAAAAGTGAGAAATTAACAAGCCTTGTGAAGTAAGACGAGAGAGGTAAAAGTAAAACAAGATTCTCTAAAGCCTTTTCTTGCATTATGTTAAAATTAGAAATCACTCAAAGAAAAGAGTGAATTGATCATTTGAAGATTGATTCACTTAGTTTTAGCTGCTGTACAAATGTATCACTATACTATGTAACAGTGTGGACTGAAATTTGCAAAGGGGAGCAGGCAGTTGGAGTTGAAATGGACCCTGAAATGGCCCAGCGGAATGTTGCCTGTTTGGAATGTGAAAGGAGGGTCCACAGAGGAGAAGGAGTTTTCACAACCATCACTTCACTCCTGACCTGACTGGGACCCAGGGGGGTTGGTTTTTGGGTTGGGAGGTTTGCTTTTGGTTAAATAAAGTAATATCTAACTTTCTATTTCTTAGACAGTAACAGATAGTTTTGATATGTGCTGTTTTATAATACAAATTAAAATCTGGTCCCACTGCACCTCATTTCTTTACATTTTTCATTAATTCTCTTGATATTCTTGATATTTTGTTGTTCCACATGATTTTTGATATTATTTTTCTAGCTCAATAAAATAGTTTTTGACAATTTTATTGGTATGTTATTGAATAAATAGGTGAATTTCAGTATGCCATTTTAATTATGTTGACTCTGGTCATTTATGAATAAATACTATTTCTAATTATTTATACTTCGTTTATTTGTGTAAAAATATTTTGTATTTATGTTCATGTAGTTCGTGGGTTTGTTTTGGAGGATAAACTCCCAGATATCTTATTCTGTCTTTGGTTATTTTAAGTATGTTAGCTCTTTCTACCTCTTCTTGAAGGACATTATTAGTGAAATACAAAAATGCTAATGATTTATGTGGGTTTATTTTATGTTGTTACTTTGCTAAATTTATTGATAATCCGACTAACATTTTAGTTAAATCTCTTGGATTTTCCACATGTACCATCATGTTGTCTGCAAACAGACATCATTTTAATAGCTTTTCATCTATTTTAATTCCTTCAATTTTTTCTTCTCTTTTTTGATATTGCTAATATAACCAATACTATGTTAAATAATATTGGTTATAAAAAAGCATCCTTCTTTCATTCCTGCTCATACTGTAAGAATTCTAATTCATTCCATTTAATAATAACACTTATATTTTTAGGTCGATGCTTCCTATAATTTTAAGAAAAAAAATCTATTCATGCCTATGCTTTCCAGTGTTTTTTTAAATAGGAATATATGTCATAATTTTTCAAAGACATTTTTATATATCTTTTCATGTAATCATATGGTTTGAATTATTTTTATTATTAATATAATCACTTATGTAGATAGTTTCCTTATATTAAACCATTCCTGCATTTCTGATATAAATCCTGTTCAGTTATGATGTATATTTTTTTGGACAGAATTTTATACTCTCCTAGCTAGTATTTTATTTGGGATTATTTAATCCGTACTTATTAATGAAATCAGTTAAAATTTTTGTTTTTCTACTTATGATCTTCTTGGCTAAGTTATTAGCAACACATTTATTTTAGGTCAAGACTTTGATAAAAATCCCTTTTTACATGTTATTTCAAATAAATTTTTATTTAATATTGGAATTAGTTGGCTTCTAAATGTTTGGTAAAATTCTCTTGTAATTCCATGTAGTCCTGATTTTCCTCTTAGGAAGTTCATTTAAGGCCTGTTTAATTTTATTTTCTGATATATATGTATTTAAATATTATATTTCCTTGGATGATAGTCTAAGCAACTTTTTGGTAAGTATTCTTCCTTTCCTGTTATGTTGTTAATTCTTTTGCATATAATTGAGCTAAAGAACTCCTAATAATTTATTTAATTTCATCTTCATTTTTATTCTTGTCATCTTCATTTTTAGTGCTAGTGATTTGTTTTTCTTCAAGCTTTTCATCATATTGACCAATGCTTTAACTATTTTGTTGATTTTTTAATTAAATTTACTACTAAATTTATTTATTAATTGAATGATTTTCTTACTTTCAATTTCATTTATCTCACTTTTAATTATTTTGGATTTCTAATTTGGCATTTAAATCGAAATTTTAAATTTATTCTTTTAAAAAACTTAATTTGCATTTCCAAATCATTGCACTTTTCTTCCTCTATTTTATTAATATAATCATTAATTTTACTAATATAATCATTATAACAAAGTTCATCTAGAAGAACAAAACATCAAGAATATCAAGAGAACTAATGAAAAAAATGTGAAGGGTGGTGGTCTAGCAGTACCAGATCTTAAACTGTACTATAAAGCAGTGATCATCAAAACAATATGGTACTAAGAGGCAGAAGGATGGATCAATGGAATAGACTGGTAGTAATTGACCTCAACAAGCCAGTGTTCAATAAACACAAAAATCCCATTTTTTGGGACAAGAATTCACTATTTGACAAAAATTGCTAGGAAGATTGGAAAACAATATAGGAAAAAATTAGATTTAGATCAACATCTTACACACTAAGACAAGATAATTTCAAAATGGGTAATGGACAAATATAAAGAGAGAAAGCATAAATAAATTAGATGAACATAGAATAATATCCCTGTCAGATCTGTGAGAAAGGAAGGGATTTAAGACCAAAAAAGAGATAAGAGAAAATTACAAAATGTAAAATTAATGACTTTGATTAAATCAAATTTAAAAGGTTTCATAGTTTCATAAAAACAAAATGAATACAACCAAAATTAGAAGGAAAGGAACAAACTAGGGAAAAATTTATAACAAAACTCTGTGACAAAAGTTTCATTTCCAAAATATATAAGGAACTAAGTCAAATTTACAAAAAATCCAGCCATTCCCCAATCAACAAATGGTCAAGGATCTGAATAGACAGTTTTCAGTTGAAGAAATAAAAATTATCAATAATTACATGAAAAGGTGTTCTAAATCCCTCCTAAAGAAATACAAATCAAAACAATGCTGAGGTACCACCTCACACCTAGCAGATTGGTCAATATGGCAGCAAAGGAAAATGATAAATATTGAAGGAGATGTGGCAAATTTGGGACACTAATATGCTGCTAGTGGAGTTATAAATTGGTCCTACCATTGTGGAGGGAAATTTGGAATTACGTCCAAAGAACTTTAAAAGATTCCCTGCCCTTTGATCCAGCCACACTACTTCTGGGTTTGTACCCTAAAGAGATAATAAAGAAAAATACTTGTACAAAAATATTTATAGCCATGCTATTTGTGGTGGCAATAAGTTAGAAATGAGAGGATTCCCTTTGATTGGGCAATGACTGAACAAATTGTGGTATCTGATGGTGATGGAATACTATTATGCTGAAAGGAATGATGAACTGGAGAATTCCTATGTCAACTGGAAAGACCTCATAGAATTGATGTAGAATGAAATGAGCAGAACCAGGAGAATACTGTATATAGAGACTGATACACTATGGCAGAATCGAATGTAATAGAATTTCCTACTAGCAGCAATGCAATGATCCGGGAAAATCCAAAGGAATTTATGAGAAAGAATACTGCCCACATCCAGAGAAAAAACTGGTAGGGTAAAACCTCATAAAAAGAAAAAACATATGATTGATCATATGGTTCGATGGTGATATGATTGCGGTTTTGGTGTTAACAAATCATTCTATTTCAAATATGAATAACATGGGAAAAGGCTTTGAACAGTGATATGTGTATAACCCAGTGAAATTGCTTGTCAGCTCTGGGGACTGGGAGGAAAGAGGGTTGGGAAAATCATGAATCACATAACCATGGAAAAATATTCTAAATAAATAAAAAATAAAGCAAACTATTTTTAGATCCTCAATAAAGTATGAGTTAAATATATGTTTAAAATGAGTACTGTGAAGAATGTGACATTAGAATCAAAGAGGAGTAATGAGTGATCCACAAAAGATTAAATAATATCAATTTTCAGAGAACTCCACCAAAATGGTTTAATAATTTCTTCCATTTCCATTCTGTAGTACCTAAGAAACAGCTGTGCTTGATAGTGAGTTTAGTATGGAGTGTGGTTTGTTAAAATGTGAATGAACAATGATAAGAAGGGATAAGCTATTCTAAGCAAAGGCACTGTATAGTTTTTCTGGTTATATATAAATAGGGCTAAGATGGAGAATCAATCAAATGATTGTTTTTGTTGTTTTCTATGTGACATACACTGGATAAGAAGGAAAATGAAGCCACAGTAGGGGTAGGAAAAATATTGATCAACAGAGACTGTAAGTCAAGGTGAGGATGAATAATATCTTAGTCTTATGAGTAAGATTATGGAGAGATATAATAATAGGAATTTATATTCCTATAAAGAGATTTCAGAATCCTTAATAATAGAAATACAAATACAGATAAAGATAAAGATCCAGTAGACTACAAATCATGCTTTTAATAGTACATTTACAGCGTTTTATAAGGATTTAAGTTCAACTTTACTAGACTCTGTTTTCTAAACTATTGTGTCTTTTATTTTTATATATAGCTTTTGTTTATCTGATTTTTTAAATCAAGACCTTTTCCTTTAATACTTTTCCTTTTTCCAACACAGTCTTCTAAATATCACTAAGAGTGTCTAAATAGTCAAATATTTTAGTTTTTAATTACTTTTAAGTGCAGTTCATCTTGGTCAAGTAATATAAACTTAAGTCATCTACATATTCTCTTTCCCCCTTTGCCAATGTCATATTAATCTTCTGTTACAAAACAAGTCTCAATTTGTCTACTATATCCTAGCATAACAGTGCAGAGTGTGTCACGATATAATATGCTTTAATAAAACAATATTATATAATCCATATGCACACAGATTGTATATTTATAATATAGAAAGCATGATTTTTCATCAAGACAATTTCCTTTAAAAGAGCTCTGTTTTTACTCAGTATCCTTAATATTTGTTTATTTAGTGTTTATAATAACTATCATAAGAGAAAGCTCCATGATTTTTTTTTCTATTTGGAGACTCTAATAATGATAGCATCCATCATATACAGTGATGGAAAAGCAAAACATGTCAGCAGCCTTTCACAATACATTTTACCCCTCCAGGTAAATGTTTTTAATATTTTGAAATAACTTCTTTATTAAAATAGAAAATGAAAAGTTGAATCAAAAGTTATTAAGGTGATATATTTACTATTTTAAAATTGTATTATTTTATTCTCATGAAAGGAGATAGTATTTTCAGGAGAGTCCCTGATTTCCTTAGTTTTTCATATAGTTCTTGGGAAAATCTTGACTAGGAGAAAGTCTTTTAAGTTGCTCAGACATGGAATCTCTTTTTTGTTCTCTTCTGATGTAGCTTTCTTTGCTTGCTTTTTCTCCTTTTGGTGAAAAATTTATCTTAGAGATTCTGACCTTAAAATACTCATTGAGTGCATGTTTCTCAGTCTTTTCTTTTCACTGGTGGGGAAAATATGGGATTGGAAAAAGGTCCTGGGCTACCTGATTTAGGATTATAATAAAAATTGTAGCCAGATAATATGAAAAGGAGAATAAACATAGCTATATTATGAGTAACCACTTCATAGGAAAAACAAATGTAAACTTATACATGTAAATTCACCAAGATAGTTATAATAATTCAAATTAAAATGTTTTCTAAAATGATTTAGTGATTGCTTAACTTCATTTCAATATGATAGTTCATGTCAGTCAGGCACTTTGTTTTCTTTTTTATCCATTAGGTGTGATTTTCCCTGGAATGTTGGAGGATATCAATGCTCTGTTCCCCAAAAAATGAAGTACTAAATTATTACTTGATGTCACAATATAATCATAATTATAATGATAACAACAACTGTTACTACTGGTACTGCTATTATTAACACTACCACAACTATTCTCAAAGTTAAATTTGACATCTATGACATAGAAAAATGTGAAAACAAAGTAAAGGAATGCCAAACATGATAATGTATCAGGCAGACTCTTTGCTCTGAGATTATTAGAATAACTATGCAGGCTATGTGAGAATACTATCACACAGCTCTTTTGATACTATGGATTTTTTTATCATTAAAGTCTGTGAAGAAAACATGTCTATGAAATTAAGCAGGGGTTCTAAAAACATAAAATTGCAGGTTGAGCTTTGCTGGAAAATACTGTGATGCTCACTGTCATATAAAAAATGTAGAATGAATTTCAGTCCTGTGTATTCTATATGACAAGAGGACAGTATACATTCAAACCATGCGGAAATAATAATAACATACTTTCTGGAAATCATTTGGTACAAATGATGCTGGTCACCAAAGTAGGCAAAAAATACATGCAAAGGCAATGGACTCAAGTTACTAGTGCTTTTATTATGTGTTCAGGGCCTCATAGGTAGTCACAAATAGACTTTCAATTATAATTCTCCCCTGTGCTATCTGTATTCTGACCTTATTTTCAACTATGCATGTTGCCTTCAAAGTTGCCTATGAGAAATAATTTGAAAAATCTAATAACCTTTTCTCAATCAATTATTTTTAACCTCTTTATAGGCTTTCATATTTGTCAATCACCCCATTTTCCTTCATATTTTTTCTCTAGGTATTGTGACAGTACTATATTCTTTGTCCCATCTTACATGTTGGAATACTTCATTTTTTTCTGGATTCTAATTTGAGCCATCCCCATAAATGAAGGGTCCCCCCAAACCTATATCTTAGTACCTTTTCTCTTCTCCCTGTATACACTTTCTCTTGGTGATCTCATCAATTCTCATGCATTCAATTGTCATCTCTATTTTTAATTATTTTTATATTTCCTTATATAGCCCTAACAGGTTTTCTAATATCTAGAATGCTATATCCCAACTGCCATTTGTATATATCAAATATGGTCTGTAGACATTTTAAATTGAATATTCCCAAATTATTAATTCAATAATCTTTGCTCTCAACTTTTTTTCATGTCCTTGACTTCCTTATTTCTATGGAACAACAATCCTCCAAATCACCCAGGCTAGCTACTTAGGTATTATCCTCAAGTCCTCAACTTATCACCCCCCATATTTCCAATAATAAGAACAGATAGATGGATGTATTCAAGGGAAAATTAATAGGCCTGGCTTTTTCTCCAACTGGTAATTCCATTGAGAGTTTTTAGCTCCTTTAAATTTTTGGTGATATTCCTTCACATCTCCCAATATCCCTGAAATGATATCTTTCAATTTGTAAGTACTTAAATATTTGCCGATATGTTTGATTATTTGAAAGAGGAAGATTCAAATGTAGAAAATGAAAACCATGTCAATTCAGTGATTCTGATATAATGCTTCCCTGCAACTTGTAAATAACTCCAAGGACAGCTTCTGCATACTGGTTTTCAATACATACCATATTATTATTTTAATGACTGCATAAATCACAAATTGTCTTAGATGGTTCACCAATAAACTAAAAGGTCATCCCAGAACTCCCATGACCAAAAATAAACACACAAACAACAGTCAACATTGCTCATTAATTTCTTATTGATCTCAAAGCCATTTAGATTCAGACTGATGCCACCTGGTCTAAGAGTGTATTTGGACTTCTTGTTTAAAAAATAGTGCTTGGGAGAATTTTTAAAGTATTGGAATTTCTAGTTGTAATAATTAATTTTGTTGTTGAAATGTGTTCTGCCAACTTCACCATTTTTATAGGTAACCTATAAAACTGAGGTTAGGAATTATTATAAATTTTAAAGTTATCTTTACTATAAACTATTGAATATTAAAAATAATACATCCAGGGGTAGCTGGGTAGCTTAGTAGTTTGAGAGGCATGCCTAGAGACAAGAGGTCCTAGGTTCAAATCTGGACACATAGACTTCCCAGCTGTATGACCCTGGGCAAATCACTTGATCCCCATTGCATAGTCCTTACCACTCTTCTGCCTTGGAGCCAATACACAATATTGATTCCAAGATGGAAGGTAAGGGTTTAAAAAAAATAATACATCCAGTGATGACTGAAATGGTATTGATGTTATCTAACAGGTATTACAGGTTCAAGTGTCTTACTTGGAATATATTCAACTGTATGTCCTGACTGTTTAGAGCTACTCTTTGAAGAAAAGTGTGACTGTAAAAGGAAAATATGAGGAGAAAAGGAGACCACTTGTTTAAGTACAGAGAAGTAGGAAATGGATTTTCATTTACAGAAAACAGAATTTAGTAAATAATATTAAATAAGTCTGAAAAGGTAGGTGTGAATAAGATTTTCAAGGATTTTAAATACCAGATTAATGCTGAAATAATGCTTCTTTATCAGTGATTACATATTATCATGTGAAAAGGGCCAAGGAGAATCAAATATGCACCTTTAAAATATTCTTTAGGAACAGACTGGTAGTCAAATGCTTGTTCATCTAGTATATTATATTTTCTATGTTCGTTTACTTTCTATTTATGAAACTTACAAAAAGGAGAGCATAGGAAGGCTTGAATAATTCCTTATAGTGAGAAAAGTAATCTATAAACCCTCAAATGGGCTTTATCTCTTGCCTGATAGCACTTATGTGGAGCTTACCACTAAGTAGCTTATTTGTGCTACCTCATGGATGTCGAGCTGACATATGACAGCAAACAAATCACAGACTCATTTACATTTGCCCAATAAAATCTAAGCCCACATTAAAGAAGCTAACTCCTGAGAAGGTTGAGTGGCTTCATGCAGTTTACAGCTTATGCCATAACAGGCAGATTTGGTGTTAATAGTTATTAAAATGAGAAAAAAGCTTTAAGAAACCTGAGTCAAAGAGCAGATTTTGTCCAATGAAAGAATAGCAGTAAATAAAAGAATTCATATCTAGTAGTGGAAAAGCATACTTTGAAAAAATATTTTAAGTGCTGTTACTCAATCAATAGACATTAAGCATAGCTACTAGTTGTTTTGCTTTTACAAGGAGCTGTTTAGTGGGTTTGGCATTTCATGCTTATTTCAGAAATTTCATTCCACATGGACCACAGAGCATTTTACCTTACCACTAGAACATATGGAAAGTTTTTCAAAGCAAAAATATAAATAGGAAAGAACTGTAAAAAATATAAGCAGCAATGAACTATGAAAAACTATAAAAATAGGAAATTTATGTTCATGCTTTACTAATGAAGTTTTGCTTCCAAGTCTATGAGCCACAGAATATCAGATTTGAAAGAGAGCTTAGATGCTATCTTGTCAACCAAGGACTAAACAGGAGTCCCTTCTTTACTGTATCTAGGAAGTGATCATTCAGCCTCCAAATTAAGAATTCTAAAAATAAAAAAGTCTAATTAAAATTTTTAAGAATTCTAAGGAAGAGGATCTCATCTCTTTGTTGTTGTTTAGTAATTTTTTTCAATCATTTTTTACTCTTAATGACCCCATTTGGTGTTTTCTTGGCAAAGATCCTGGAATGATTTGCCATTTCCTTCTCCAGTTAATTAAAAAAAAAGGAATTGAGGCAGAGTTAAGTGACTTGCCCAAAGTCATAGAGTCAGTATGTGTCTGAGGAAAGATTTGAATGTAGAAATATGAGTCTTCCTGACTCCAGAACCAACATGCTATCCATTGTACTATCTACTTTCCCTCTTATGGAAGCAAAATCTTTTCTCTAGCTTTTGTTAACAAGTTTTTCATTATATCTTCCTAAATTGGCTACTTTGAAGCTTATACAAAGTAGACTGTATTCTTCCCTGTGGAGCTAAATAGAAAAGTAAAGTTCAATCCATTTTTAATATGAAATTCATTCATTCTATGAAAGTTAGCATACTTCTACTAATATCTTTTTTCCTAGTAGTACTTCTATGCCTTGGTGGTTGGATAGAGATTGTAGACAGAAAATATTTATATTTGAGTGTATAATTCTTCTAATAATTAAAGGAAATATATGTGATGGATCCACTCCTTATGGGATCTCAGCATCATAATAATTTCATATTTTAGAAAGCACATTAAAGAACAGGTAGATGGATGTATTCAAGGGAAAATTACTAGGCCTGGATTTTTCTCCAACTGGTAATTCCCTTGAGAGTTTTTAGCTCCTTTTAATTTTTGGTGACTATGAGCTGCACTAAGTAGATGTTTAAATATTTTCTAAATGTAATATAAATTTTTCCCCAAAAATGCTTTCATCAGAAGAAGTCAAAAGTTTTGTGGGCCTAGAATTGTAAAGAAAGCCTTAGGAATATAAGAGATTTCCAAACCAATTCCAAACTAATTCTCTCTATCACAATTGGAGGCATCAGCATCATATTTTCATTTTCTAATCTGCATAATACTTCTACAGGAGCAGGGAAAAGGCATATGTAGCAAGGCTTCTGCTTATTATTGCTAAATAAGACTGGTTCCTCCTAAATTCATATACAAAACCCTTTAAAATAATGATTCAAAGACTTCTGGGCTAAAATGGTCACAGAGTAGGTACAGGGGACTTCCTCTCCTCACAACTTATTGATATCAAGCACCTCAAAAACACAAAAACAAAATCAGAAAAGTGAAGGGGCTCTTCCATAAGGCACATACTTGAAGGTAGGCAGGGCTTGGGATTTCCATGCTATAAGGGGCTAAAATTACTCCTACCAAAGTATAAGTTGATTACCCCTCCACCACTCCACCTACAGTGCCAGAGACAGAGTCTGAGTGAGCGTGAGACAATAACTAGGTTCTCAGAGGGCTAGCTGAATACACCACAGACTTATGCAAGAGAGCACTGAGACTTGGGACCCTAGGAGGCTGAAAAACATGGAGATTGGACTCAGAGATATGACAGAGAGGGGCTGCACACTGCAGCCACAGCAAAGACTAAAAAATAGCCTCAGGCAAAAGCCTAATGCGTAGCTTGATACACAGAGAGCCTGATCTCCTCACTCAGACTTCTGACAGGAAAGGGAAGAAATAACTAGCTCAGAAATGGCCACCAACACCCAGAAATTACAATCTGCAACTACCAAAAAAAAGAAAAGAAAAGAAAAGAAAAGAAAAGAACCTTGAACCTTGATAATTTCTATGGAGAAAAACTCCAGACTACAGAGGATGGAGCAGATGATGAGAAATAAGGAAACACATTCAAACATTCCAAAAAAATTGGAAATTGGTCACAAGCTCTTGAGGAGCTCAGATTTGAGATGATGAACAAAGTGAGAAAAATAGAAGAAACGTGGCAAGAAAAGTGGGAAATAGTTTAAAAAGAAAATAACAGTTCAAAAGACAGAATCTCCCATTTTGAAAAAGAAACCCAGAAATAAAATTAAACAATAAGCAAACTGAAGACCAGAATTACCTCCTGGAAGCCATGAAAATTAGGATAGACCAAACTGAAAAAGAAAATCAAAAGATCATAGCTGAAAACCAGTCTTTAAAAACTAGAAGTGGGTAAGTAGAAGCTAATGATCTCATAAGACAGCAAGAATTGCAAAAGCAAAGTCAAAAGAATGACAAATTAGAAGGAAACATAAAATATATCATTGAGAAGATGGTTGACTTGGAAAATAGGTCCAGGAGAGACAATATGAGAATCATAGGTCTACCTGAAAACCTGGAATTAAACATAAATCTTGATATCATGCTATAAGAATTTATCCAAGAAAAATGTCCTGATATTTTTGAACAAGAGGGCAAAATTGACATTTTGAAAGAGTCCATAGATCAACCTCTACATTAAATCCTCAATAGACAACTCCCCAAGACTGCAATTGCCAAATTCAAGAGCTTCCAAGCTAAGAAGAAAATATTGCAAGGACCCAGAAAGAAACAATTCAAATATCAAGTAGCAACAATCAGGATTACACAAGATTAGCAGGCTCCATAATAAAGGACCTCATGGCTTAGAATTGGATACTCAGAAAGGCAAAAGAATTGGTTCGACAACCAAAGATCACATACACATCAAAATTGACTTTATACATCCACAGAAAAGTATGGGCATTTAAAAAAATAGATTTCCAAGTATTTGTAAAGAAAAGACCAGAACTAAATGAATAAGTTGATATCCAAATACAAAACTGAAGAGAAACATGAAAAGGTAAACAAGAAAGAGAGGAGAAAAAATATTTTAAGGGCTTCAGTAAGGTCAAATTGTTTATGCCCCAATGTGGAAAAAATGATATTTGTGATTCTCAAAAACTTTATTAAGTATCATAGTAGTTAGAAAGAATTATTTATAGGTACTAAGTGATTTGAGATTATATATATGGGGAATAGAAGATGATAAGAAAAACTTGAAGGAATAAGAAAAATAAGATAAATTATACAACAAAAAGAGATGCATGTGAGGGGCAGGGAAAGAATATTATTTTAAGAAGGAGAGGAAGAGAGTGTAAATAGGAAATAATTAAACTTTACTCTCAGTGTAATCAACTCTGAGAGTGAAGAGCATCTAGATTCACTGGGGTATTGAATTTTATCCTACCCTACAGGGAAGTTGAGAGGCAAAAACTTAGGTGGGGGGGAGTTGGGTGGAGAGTACCAAACAGAAGGGAAAGAGAAGGGGGGAGGAAATTCAATAGACCCTTCAGGAAAATATAAGGGAGATAAGAAGGAAGGGAATGGGAAGGGAAGTAGAATTAAAGTGGGTATTAGGGGGACTGATTAAAAGCAAAACACTGGTGAAGAAGGGAAGAGTGAAAGAAAGAAAGGAAGGACTGAAAGAAGAACTAAAAATGATGGGGAATACACAGGTGACAATGATAACTCTGAATGTTAATGGGATGAACTCACCGATAAAACAGAAGCAAATAGAAGAATGAATCAAGAAACACATATGAGGCAGGTAGAGACACACAGGGCAAAGGTAATAGAATGGAAAGGTAAGAGCAAAATCTGTTGGGCATCAACTGAGGAAAAGAAGGCAGGAGTCCCAATCATGATATCTGACAAAGGCAAATTAAAAATAGATCTGATTAAAAGAGATATGGAAGATAATTATATCCTGACAAAAAGTAGTATAAAAAAATGAGGACAAAATACAACTGCATTCCCATTAGAAAGTATAGGAATAGAAGGGCCTTACCTAAAAATAATAAAAAGTATATATCTAAAACCATCAGCAAGGGTCATTTGCAGTTGGGATAAATTGCAAGCCTTCCCAATAAGATCAGGAGTGAAACAAGGATGCCCATTATCACCTCTATTATTTAATATTGTACTAGAAACACTAGTAGTAGCAATTGGGGAAGAAAAAGAAATTGAAAGTATTAAAATAGGCAATGAGGAGACCAAGGCATCACTCTTTGCAGATGATAATATGGTCTACTTAAAGAATCCTAGAGAATCAAATAAAAAGCTAGTGGAAATAATCAACAACTAGCAAAGTTGCAGTATACAAAATAAACAATGCAATGATCAAGGACAACTCTGAGGGACTTATGAAAAATAATGCTATTCACATTCAGAGGAAGAACTGTGGGAGTAGAACCACAGAAGAAAAAGAACTGCTTGATCACGTGGGTTGATGGGGATATGATTGGGGATGTTGACTCTAAACAAGCACTCTAGTGAAAAATATCAATAATATGGAAATAGTTCTTGATCAATCACACATATAAAACCCAGTGGAATTGTGTGTTGGCTATGGGAGTGTGTGGGGGGAAGGAGCAGGATAGAACATGAATCCTTTAACCATGGAAAAATGTTCTAAATTATTTACTTAAATAAATATTTCAAAATTAAAAAAAAAAGAATATTAGCATTGAGAAAGTACACTCTAATGGCACCAAGAATAACACAGAAACAATAAAACAAAATTAAATAAATAAAACAATTTAAAAAGTGAAATATCACACTGATAAAAAATTTACCTAAAAATAGAGTAAAGATAATTTAGAAATTACTGGATTACTTCAAAATCATGATATAAAAAGGGCTTATTCATTGTATTTAAATATATTGTGAATGAGAACTTCCCTGATATTCTTGAACTGAGATGTAAAATTGAAGTGAAAGAATCTATTGAACTCATGAAAGATATCCCATGATGTAAACTCCCAGGAACATTATAGCTAATTTTCTGTGCTCCTAATTCAAAGAGTAAGTATTGCAAGCACTTAGAAAAAAACAATTAAAGTATCATGGGTCCATTATTGGGATAACATAAGGTTTAATAGTTTCTACATTACAGGATCAGGGACTTAGACTTCAATATTCCAGAAGGAAAACAAGCTATGATTACAAGGAAGAATAACCTGTCCAGCAAAACTGAGTATACTCCTTCAGGGGGGAAATGGATATTCAATAAAAAAAGAAGACTTTCAAGCATTCCTGTTGAAAAGACCAGGACTGAATACGGTTTTACTTTCATATAGAAGACTCAAGAGAAGTATAAAAAGGTAAACATGAAATAGAAATCATAAAGGATTCATTAAGATTAAACTCTTTACACTGCCACATAGGAAGATGATACTTGAAATCCCTAAGAGCTCTCATTTTATGGCAGGCTATACAACACATGATTCATTTATGTCCATGGTCACTGTTGGAACAATTTGTTCTCATCTGCCTATTTCAATGGGGAAAGACTTCACATACTTAGGGTAGACACCCCCCATATTCACCAACAGATTTGCCTCCTCTTGATTAGAGGTTAAATCTTGCAGTCACAAGTGAAAGTTGGGTAAAAAGAGGATGATGAGCCCTGAAAAGGGCTTAATAATCTCTCAAGCCATTGATGCTACTTTCATTATATAACTAAAGTTAAATGACTCTCAGGTTAGCAACAAGTCTTTCCAATGTTTTCTTTCATTCTAGTGAGTTAACTTTTTTCCCCATCAGTATATTTGTTTATCTCTACAACCAATAAGTTCTTATCATCTCTGTACAGAATGTGGGAATGACATCAAGTCAAGCAGTTTTGAGAATTCTATAACATTTGTCCTATATATCTTTATTTAAAGTCACATCTATCCAAATAATCATTATCACCTTTATTTGTAAAAATTTTGCTTTAGTCACTAAGATTTAGCATCAAAACCAACATCAGAGGCCCTCTAATTTAATTTACTTTACTACTGAGAAAATTCAGATCCAGATATGTTAAACAATTTGTGTTAGTTCATCTGGGAAAATAACAGAACCAGGATTTGAAGATTTCTTCATTGATTAGAGAGGAAATATTACTTCTGGTTATATTTAGCTTGATATGATTTAGAGGATGCTTTCAATTTAATACTCTATAACAAATATTATATTGAATGCATTAATGATTCTATGAACTAATGCCCAATATTTGGTAATTAATATCTATACACACTGGGAGACTTGATATGAGAAAATAGATTTGAATTCTTTACTAGGTACTTGAAGTTGTAAATACTTGTGTGATTGCTTTGTTTATATTGATGTTAGGCACTGCATAACAAGTGACCAATTTGTAATAATGCCTCCCCAAAGAGCCAAGATGTATAAGATACTCTCATTGCTACCAGACACCATAGAAGAGGCTAAGGATCCTGCCTATTGTAAGAGGGAGATTTTAGGTATTTTATAAATATATATTTAAAGTGTGGCCACCAGAAATCAACAATTCAGATTGATTCCATAATTAAAATAGACCCAAGTCAGCATCCAGTTTAAGGTAGTTTATTTACATTTAGGAAGGTAAAAGGTAGGTAAATAGAGAGAGGGAGAGGCTAGTCCAGGCCTGGAGAGGCCTGGAAGGAGAGAGAGACTTAAAAGACTAATTAAACTAAGTTACAAGCCACAAGGCTTTAGAAATCAGAGAGGCTATAAGCCTACTTAAGGCAGAGTTTGGAAACACCAAGGTAGGCCAAGGAAGTCAGCCTAATTTACCCACGTGACAATTCAGAGTAGAAGCATTCTGAGGTCTCAGCCGAGCACCTTCAGCACCAAGTCCAAAGCCAGAACTCCTGAACTCCTTCCACTCCTCAACTAACTTTACCAGGTTGTAATTCATGTATTTAAAGAGATAGTGTCTCTCGTCATTTCCTGTGGGCCACCTCTAATTCAAGTGGACCAATGGCAGCCTCTACACTGATTTGGACTGCCCAAACGGCAGTGTCATGTTTTGATTTGATACCTATTGTCACCTGTGGTTAACTTATCTCCACTCCCCTTTTTCAGGGAGGTGGGGATGATATAATCTAGATGCCTAGGGTAAGTAGATCTTTGACTATGAATGGGCTAGAGTTAATTTCATTTACACACTTTGTGATATCAAAGAGCAAGGCTTCAAAATTTGGATCAGGTACAAACATGATGAAACTAATTCTAGTTTGAAGACCATGTGCTAGAGTTTTTCGTAATGACTATTGAACCAAAAGGACAAAACTTTAAAAAATCACGGATCATCCAAATTAAACTTACAGTAAATTTCTCTCCTGTCAATATTACTAGGAAGGAAGGTGCTTGAGATAGCTAACCAAAGTCTCTCTCTTAGTTACATGATTAGCATTTGGATTCACCTGTAAAAAGACTTTTTTTCATATAGACCCTACACTTTATTTTTGTATGTCTCTGAAATTTTTAATAATAATTCTTTTTGAAATTTTGTGAGCCATATTCTCATGCTCCCTCTAACTCCTCTCTCTTTGCCAAAATGGCAGATAATATGATATAGGTTCTGCATGTGTTGTCATATAATACATATTTATATGCTCATCATAATGTGAAAGAAGACATTTCACTTACATTAGAAAAAATTATTGGAGGAAATGAAATAAAAAATGGTAAACTTCAATCTGTATTCAAAATCTACCAGTTCCTTCTATGGTGATGAATATCCTCTTTCCTCATGGGTCTCTTGAAATTATCCTGGATTCTAACATTGCTAATAATAACTTATTCACAATTGGTCCTTGAATATTATTGTTGTTACTGTACACAACCTACTCCTTGTTCTACTCATTTAACTTTGCATCATTTCATGTAAGTTTTTCCAAGTTCTTTGTGATTGTTTTTTTTTCATAATCCTTTTGGTGCAATAGTATTCCATTAAAATCATATGCCAAGATATGTTTAGCCATTCCAAAGCTGATGGACAATTATTCAGTTTATAGTCCTTTGGCACTACAAAGATACTATAAATATTTCTGTGTAACTTGGTCCTTTTCTCCAATCTTTGATCTCTTTGGGATACAGCAAAAATCTTTATTTACTATCATTTGAGGAAAAATTCCTTTTCATTATGTACCACCAAATGAAAGATCTTAGACTCTTCCAAGGGAGAAAGTTGCAGGAAGAAGGTGCTGCATATGCTAAGACAATGAGGCTCTATTGGCCAGACCCTATGATTCATTCAATGCTTTTTCTTGTTTCCATCATATACATGAAGAAACCAACTTTGAGACTTATTAATTATCTAGGAATACTTAAAAACTATATTTCTATTTAGCTGAATCTTTTGTGTATTTCCCCCCACATATATTGTATTGTTTGTGGTTCAAGCCCTTTGGTAGTATATCAAGAGGTTGGTCATTAGACAAAGATGAACAACATGAAGCTAATTAATGTCTGTACAAAGCTTAAGGATTGTGTATGAAGAATTAGTAACTTCTGTCTCATGTTCTTCCAGCTCATGTTCATTCCCATAGAGTAGAAGGCATCAAACAAACTACAATGAGAAATAGAAGGATTCCCTAGAGTTAAAAGACCCTAGGATTCAAATCCTGCCTTTAATGTTTACTTATGTGTGTGAATTTGGGCAATTTTCTTAACTTCTAAAGGTGTTATTTTGACTTTATAAGTTTTTTAAATTTTTAAATATTTTTTTTATTTTTTAGAAAAATTTTCCTTAGTTACATGATTCATGTTCTTACTTTTCCCTTCACCCCCCCAAACCCTCCCCCCCAAGCTCCCATCCCCATAGCCAATGCACATTTCCACTGGTTTTAGCATGTGTCATCAATCAAGACCCATTTCCATATTATTGATAGTTGCATTGGTGTGGTCATTTCAAGTCTACATCCCCAATCATGTCTGCATCAACCCATGTGTTCAAGCATGTTTTTCTTCTGTGTTTCCACTTCTACAGTTCTTTCTCTGAATGTGGGTAGCATTGTTTTCCATAAATTCCTCAGAATTGTCCTGGGTTATTGCACTGCTGCTAGTAGAGAAGTCCATTACATTTGTTTTTACCATAGAGTATCAGTCTCTGTGTACAATGTTCTTCTGCCTCTGCTCCTTTCACTCTCCATCAATTCCTGGAAGTCATTCCAGTTCACATGGAAGTTATCCAGCTTATTATTCCTTTGAGCACAATAGTATTCCACCACCAGCATTTACCACAATTTGTTCAGCCATTCTCCAATTGAAGGGCATATCCTTGATTTCTTCTTTAATTTTTTAATCTCTAATTTGGTCCTTAACTGGGGATTTTTAATTTGTTCCCTTTCTAGTTTTTTTTTTATTTGCATGCCCAGTTCATTGATCTTTGCCTTCTCTAATTTGTTAATATATGCACTCAAGGTTATAATTTTTCCCTTGAGTAATGCCTTAGCTGCATCCCACAGTGTTCGGTAGCATGTTTCATCATTGTGATTCACTTCAATAAAATTATTTATTGTTTCTATGATTTCTTCTTTAACTAACTGGTTTTGGAGAATCATATTATTTAATTTCTAATTAGTTTTTATTTGCCTGCCCATGTACCTTTACTGATTATCATTTTTATTGCATTATGATCCAAAAAGTTTGCATTTATTATTTCTGTTCTTTTGCATTTCTTTGCCATTTTTCTAAGCCCCAATACATGGTCAATCTTCGTGAATGTACCATGTGCAGCTGAAAAGAAGGTGTATTCCTTTTTATTCCTATTTATTTTTCACCACATATCTATTAAATCTGATTTTTCTAGGATTTTATTCACCTCTCTTATCTCTTTCTTATTTATTTTTTGGTTTGATTTATCTAGATCTGACAGAGGAATATTTAGATCTCCCACTATTATGGTTTTACTATTTATTTCCTTCTTAAGCTCAACCAGTTTCTCCTTTAGGAATTTGGATGCTATACCATTTGGTCCATACATGTTGAGCACTGTTATTTCCTCATTGTCTATACTGCCTTTTATCAGGTTGTAATTACCTTTCCTGTCTCTTTTAATCAGATCTATTTTTACTTTGGCTTTGTCAGAAATCATGATCGCCACTCCTGCCTTCTTTTTCTCAATTGAAGCTCAAAAGATTTTGCTCCAGCCGTTGACCTTAAACCTGTGTATGTTTATCTGCCTCATATATATTTCTTGTAGACAACATATGGTAGGATTTTGGTTTCTAATCCACTCTGCCATTTGCTTCCATTTTATTGGCAAGTTCATCCCATTCACATTCAGAGTTATATTTATGAGTTTTGTATTCTCCAACATTTTTGTATCCTCTCCTAATTCTACCCCTTCTCCTTATGCTATTTCCTTTTGAACCAGTGGTTTGTTTTAAAACAGTCCCCTTTGTAGAGCAAAAGGGTGCATATCAGCCCTGCAAAGCCTTACTGCAGAGTTTAAGACAGTTGAAAAGGGTTTAGAATGCTGACCCTGGGGACTCGATGAGAGTAGAAGGGTCAATTGAGCTCTATTCTTTGGACTGAAACCTGGGCTATATTCTGCAGCTTTTCTCTTAAAATTTGTTAGCTTAATTATTTCCTTTGAATTTCCCTAACCTCCCTTAATCCCAATCATCATTTTCCCTTCCGAAATTTCTTGGGATTTGAAAGGAGGGTGGATCTGAGTGTTAGCTTTCAAACTTGGTAGATTTAATTTCCCCATAGTCAAATAGGGCTTACCCTTGTTACAAAGTATCTCTTAAATCATTATATCCAACCTTCCTAACCCTATAGGCTACAAAACCTTTTGGGGGTGAGTTAGGCAGGTCCTTTCTCAGTCTCACATTTCTGTCTCCCTCCCCCACCTGAAGCTTTCTCTAGGCAGCTATTCAAGTTACCTTGTTTCTCTCCATCCCTTCCAAACAACCCCAAAATTCAATAAACCCTGTTTGTCACTTAATCAAACCTTTGGCTAGTTCATTAGTTGATTGATAAGAGAAGGAGAAGGGGAGAAAGGAATAACATTCTCTCTGGGCCCTGAGGGAATTGGAGCTGTCCATTTTGGAGGAAGTGTAATCTCAATACTTCCTCTGAACTCTTCCTTTGTGAACCTGAGAAACTGACTAGAAAGCCCTCTAGTCAGTTTCAAGCCATTCTTGGCTGGCCCTTTGTCTATAGAAGTGCCCTTCCTACTTGAAGGGCTCAGTCTGTTTCCCTTTAGTGTCTCTGTCTTAAACCTGTGCTGCAGTCTGTATCTTCCAGGCTATAGTTATCTGCCCAAAATACCTCATCCTTTCCCTTGCAACTCTTTATACCTCCATGTTTATATTCCCTAAACTCAGTCATTCCCTTACTTCTCCTACCACCTAAATTTACCACCTTTACCATTGTACCTTCCTTATCCACATTACTGTATTAGGGATCCACAAACCCCTATCCAGAGTGCCTTATCCCTAATCATACTATCTTTAGTCTCTTACCTGCTTTATCCCCTATTACAACCTTACCTCTGCCTTAATTTCCCTATTACCTCTAGCCTATTCCCTTATTACAGCCACTTTACTACCCCAATAGCTTAATCCCAATATAACACCCTTCTCCCCTGCTTTGGTTAACTTCCCTTTCCATTCCCTCCCTTATTATTCCCCTATTTTTATTTTTTAAGGCCTAATGAATTTCCTCCCCATCTCCTCCCCTCTCTTTTTTACCTCCCCTCTTCCCTGAGCCCTTTAATTTATCCCTTCTGACTTTCTCCATAGGGTTAGATAGAATTCTATATCCCAATGGATATAGTTCCTCTTCCCTTTCAGTGTTAATTCCGCTGAGAGTAAGGTTTAAATATTACCTTTTAATGCTCTCTTTCTCTCCATCTTATATTAGTATTCATCCCTTCCCCTTCCCATGCCCTCTTTGTGTGGTATAGGCTACCCTATTTTTCTTATTCATTCAAGTTTCTCTTGGTGCATTCTCCTATTTACTTCCCACTTTTTTTCTCCCATATCATCTTAGACCATTTTGTACTCCTACCTCTCCCTATGAATAATTCTTCTAATTACTATAATAGTGAATACATTTTTTGAAAATTACACATATCATTTCTCCATATAAGAAAACAAATAATTTGATCTTATTGAAGCCCTTAAAGAGGCAAATTTAAAAATAAGAGTTTTCTTTCTTTCCCTTCTGTTTCTTATTTACCATTTTGTGTTTCTCTTGGTTTTTGTGGTTGTATATCAAACATAATCTTCTATCTTTTTGAATGTCCATACTTTCCCCTGGAAGTATATAGTCAATTTTTATGGGTAGGTGATCCTTGGTTGTAGACCCAGTTCTCTTGCCTGTCTGAATGTCATATTCCAAGCCTTGCAGTCTTTTAGTGTGGAGGCTGCCAGATCCTATGTAATCCTTATTGGTGCTCCTTGATATTTGAATTGTCTCTTTCTGGCTTCTTGTAAAATTTTTTCTTTTAATTGGAAGCTATTCAATTTGACTATTATATTTCTGGGGGTTGTCTTTTGATGGTGTAGTGTAGAGGGTGATGTATGGATCCTTTAAATGTCTATTTTGCCTTCTTGTTGAAGAACATCAGGTCAGTTTACTTGGATAATTTCTTGTAGTATGATGGCCAAATTTCTATTAATTTCTGCTTTTTCAGGAAGACCAATGATTCTCAAATTGTCTCTTCTCGAACTGTTTTCAAGATCTGTCATTTTCTTAGTGAGATATTTCATTTTTCCTTCTATTTTGTCAGTCTTTTGACTTTGCTTTATTTGTTCTTTCTCTCTTGAGAGATCATTGGCTTCTACTTGCCCAATTCTGGTCTTTAGAGACTGGTTTTCTGCTATAATCTTTTGATTTTCCTTTTCAGTTTGGTCTATCCTGTTTTCCAGCTGTTTAATTTTGGTCTCCAATTTTCTTATCAATTCTTTTGATTTGGGGCCATCTTTCTCCAATAGGGAGTTTGTGTTTTTTTTAAACCTGTTAATTTCCTTTTGAACTATTTTCCACTTTTCTTGCCAAATCTCTTCCATCTTTCTCATGATCAGAGATTTGAACTCTTCAAGAGTTTGTGACCAGTTTTCATTTTTTTGGAAAGGTTTGGATGTGATTACTTGTTTTTTCTCCTTTGTTGTTTTCTCTGTTGTCTGGATTTTTTCTGTGAAAAAGTTGTCTAGTGTTAAAGATTCCTTCTTGATTTTTCTCTTTGGAGGTTCTTATGCATGGCTTAACATTATTATTATGCTGTTTTTCTTTCTCAGTCAGAAGTCTGGTTGAGGCAGACAGGCTCTCTGCCTATCAAGCTATGGAGTAATTTTTGCCAGAGTCACAGAGGTGTGAGTCCCACTCAGCTTTATCTTTGAGCCCATGGTTGGTCTGTGCTCTTTAGGCTCCTGGGTCTCAAGTCTACCTATTCTCAGGGTCAAGCCTCCTGGTGGTCCCCGTGCTTGCTCCTCTTCCTGATGGCTCCTTTAGCAGTCTCAGGGTGCTACTTCCACAGTCATGCATGCTCTGCCCTGAGTCCCCACCCAAGGTCCATGCCTGTGCTCAAGGTCTGCATTCAAAGTTCATGTTATTTAGCCTCTTGGGGTCTTAAGTCTTGCTACTCTCAGGAGCAGGCCCTGGTGATCCCTGGTAGCTACCAAGAACTTAATGAATGCCACAAACCTGCTCTAACTCTTGTGCTCTGGCTTTGGCAATGTAGGTGTTGGTTTGTGTGTGTGTGTGTGTGTGTGTTTGCTCAGCTCATGTTTTAGTGAGAGCTATTTCACCCCCTTATAGCATGGAAATGCCTAAATCCCATGCTTCAATTTCTGCGCACTGTTGTGGGGTCCTTTCTTCATCTGGATTTGGTTTTTGTGTTCTCTTGAGGAGTCAAGTATATGTGGGTTGGGAGAGGTTAAACACATTGCTTCTACTCTGCAGCCATCTTAACCTGGAAATCCTTCTTTATAACTTAATGGGTTGGTCCTGATGAGTATTTACATATCATTTGGCTCTAAACCTCTAATCTTGCAATCCTAGTAGGGACACACAGATAAAGATACCTATTTTATACTTTATGTACATGATTAACAGTCATTAACAAAGATTCCCAGACAATGATCTAATGCTAAACCTCTTTCTTTTGTACTAGCCAAGTACAAAAATAAAATAGATCCACTGTTTCTAGATAGATCCATATATGATGACTTTCTGCCTTGGTTAAAACTTCAGAAGCTTATCTGAACTAGGAATACAAAGTAAATGTTATTGAAAATTCATTAGTGATAATATGACATAAAAATAATAAATAGATTAAACCATCACATTTTCTAAGATAATGAATCTCTTACCCCAAGGGACTTAGGTGAAAATAAGTTAATAGTAATAGCACAAACAAAAATTAAGGACTTATGTAAAATGATTGCAAAGGTATATACAAAATAATGTCAGGACAAAGAACATCAAGTACTATAAAATATAGTAGTGTCATTCAAATATATAAATATATATGTATATATGTGTGTGTGTGTGTGTGTGTGTGTGTGTGTGTGTAAAGGTTTTGGGGCTTTGGAACAACATACCCTTTAAATGAGTTGCCTTGCAAAGTAAAAACAACATATTTCATTCTAAGAGCATGTACTCCATTCAAACTGAGTTATGGTTAAATCTTTAGAAAGCACGAATATAGCATACTTATAAAGATAGAATGAGATGGTTTCCATCAAGACATTATGATAGCAAGGTCACTAGGCCACCAATTAAGACAGTTCAACAATAATTTCATGCACCGAAGCCATCAACTTTGACATTACAATTATAAGTACTGTCAAAGAAAATCTAGTTACTCTCATTATTTCCCAATCAGACTCTTTTAATGTCATTTTTGGAGCTTCTGATTTTGGCACATATATCATACCTTTGAACCAAAGAAAAGGTTTTAAAGGAAAAATGTTCTTTCTTTCTTTTTTATATTAACTCCTCTGTCCTATATTTCTTCATAAAACACAAGAATGCAGGTGCAAGTTTGATTCATTGATAGCAGATGAAGAGTTACTTAAATTTTCTAAAAGTTTTTTTTTCCTTATATAGTTAATACTTAGCAGGGAGCAGAATGAGGTAATTGAGAATGCTGTGCATTTTCCTCTGACTTCTAGTACATTGTTATGTTCATTTCTAGGCCTAAGTCACTATTCACTTGAGTGTCTAGCCAATATAATCTGTTTGGATACATGCATACGATATGTTCATTTAATAATATATCATGTTTTAATAAAGGCAACACCATTCTTCATAATGATATATTTTTCTAGTGTAGATAACTAAGAAGATTCCTTTTTCCTGGCATTGGATCTCTCTGAAAAGAGACAAAGGGACAGTATTTTGAGTGTTAGTCTTACAATTAAAAGAGAGCAAAAACCCTTAAATATGATTTTATAGTAAATAGAGTAGGTATTTTTATGGACAATTTATGTAAGAAAGAGGCAAAAGTTGCCCAGGATTAGAAAGAAGATCTTTGATCTCTATCAGAGAAGTGCGTAGAAATGTCATTACTTATAATAACTGATATTTATATAGTTTTTAAAAAAATTATTTTACATTAACTTATTTGGAATCCACTCAACCTCATGATAAGGGCAATGTAGTTATTTCCATTTTTGAGAAGAAGCTGGTTTTCAGAAAGTTTATATAACTTAAAAAACATAGGGTCATAGATTTTCCACTGGAAGGTATTTTAGAGGTCATCTAGTCCCATTTTCATTTTGACAATGAGAAAACAAAGGCTTAGTGAAAATGATTTTCCATGTTGGCACAGCTAGAGTCAGAGACAAGGTTCAAATTCAAGTTGTTCTCCAAGTTTAAAATCTATCTAGTAATCCAAGCTATATTTGGAGCCATAAGGTCAGGTTTATTTCCTAATTACTTCATTCGTTTATTATAAATCTGACCTAAAAAGATCAGTTTAATTCTCTCTGCCTCTGTTTCTTCATACATAAAAAGAAAGCTTTATTAGATAACATGTAATATCCATTTCAACTCTAAAAATCTTTTCTCATACATGGAAGTAGTTAAGTAAGCTAAAAAGTGGAAGGGGATGCCTAAGTAACAAAATATATGAAAAAATGTTATTAGATTTTGACTTAATGTTGCCCACACTTTTATACCACAGTTCACAGTACTTTGAAACATTTTTCCTTATTATTATAGACCCACATAACATTTGTTGTAATACTAGACTTAATAAATTAGACATTAAATTTAGATAATCTCTTTTAAGAGGGGTAAAGTTAGTTTCTTGATATTATCTGTAGGGAGTTTGTTGTGTTGGGAGACTATGCCCAGTTCTCTCTCAAAGAATTATAGCCCAGACCCTTTCATCAGATGGCATAAAAATCTTTATTCAAGGATGTTAAAGACAGTGTGGTTAGGGTGGTGGAATGGCCCTTAGTTAGAATGGCTAGCAGCTGGGATGGAATTGCAGCAGCCCTGCAGGTGTCAGATTGCTAAATTTTATGGAGGCTCTGGGGGATTCCTTCTTCTCTTTCTCATGATTTCTCTGTCTTCCCTAAGATTATTTCTCCACTGTGCATTCCAGGGGGTAATCCAGACTGAAGAGTGGGAAAGCAGAAGAGAAAGGGTGTGGACATCTCTTAGAAGGTGTTTGTATTAGAGACTGATACATCATAAGGTGACTCATAGGGCAGGAAAAGAGGAAGGGTTTGGGGGATTTCTCATAATCAAGAAGATCTTCCCTTAATTGCAAAGATCCCCCCAATGCACATATGTGATTTTTCCCTTCCTTTTCCTGTTTGCCAGATCTTTAAGGTTGTTTGTGTTTGGGTGGCTTTTTTCAGGCTTGCAAGCTCTTATCAAAGGGTGAAAAATCATAAAATTCTTCAAATTAGTTCAGTTACCAACCCGCTTCAGGCTTGGAATGTCAGACAAGCCTTATCAACTGGAAAGAAGGGCAGAAGGAAAACAAAATATGAGTCTGTTTTTATTGACAATATCTGTTAACTAGTAAAAATCAGAAAGAAAAAGATTTCAGGGGTCAACTGGGTGGCTCAGTGGATTGAGAGCCAGGACTAGAGATGGGAGGTCCTAAGTTCAAATCTGACCTCAGACACTTCCTAGTTGTTCGACCCTGAGAAAATCACTTAACCCCCATTGCCTAGTCCTTACTACTATTCTGCCTTGGATCCAATACACAGTATTGACTCCAGGACAGAAGGTAAGGGTTAAAAAAAAAGATTTCAAAGCACTACTTAAAGGAGGATTTCAAAGCACTATTTAAAACACCATTTCTCATTTTTCCACTGTACCACCAATCAGTATAACGTAGAGAAAGAAGACTGTCCTTCCTTCCCACCTTTCCCTATTTTCCATGCCTTATATTTTCTGTTGATAATGCTAGTGTCCAAGAAATTCCTCTTCATTATATAAAGTCATCATGTGAAGACATACATTGCCCTTAATGTAGAACCACCAGTAGCCGTATAAATGTTCTTATATAATTTAGAAAGACCCTCACTTAATATTTAGAATATCCCAACAACTTATCCCCAGCCCACAACTTAAAAAAAAAGTATCCAATGCTCACTTTTACCCCTTCATTTCTATCAAAAATTTCCTTCAGTGAAAAAGGAAATAGAATACATTTAAGTATCGACTTATTTTTTTTGCTTAGGCGGTACCTGAATTTAGCCCTGAGAAGGATGAAAACATTTTAATGTCAAAGTTATTACAAGTTATGAGGACCAAATTTGAATAAAGTATATCAATCTTTAAATAAGAGAAGAAATAAAATGAATTTCAAAAACTAGAAGAAAAACCGCTTGGATTTCACATAATCAATAAAAATATCAGAGCTAATTTATGAGAAATTAACATGATTGACATGGAATAAATGAAAATCAGAAAGACGATCATAATAGAATATGAATTTATGTTATAAATTAATCTCCTTGGGGACAAAATTATTTCATATTTGTCTATATATCTCTAGTGCTGAGAACATGGTGAGTATCAGAGCCATAGAAAGATTATGCATGAATTCATGCCAGTCTGTTCAATTTAGAAAGTAATGATACCTCCTGTACTCAATCAGAACTTAGAAATGATGTATCTCACTACCTCTTTTCAAGAATAGTTTAAAGAGAGAGAAAATAGATGATAGGATATTTCTACTTCTAATTGAACTCATCATCTTCCTCCCTCAAAGCCAAAATAATATCCTTCTCCAGTGCACCTTTTGTGCTATTTAACTCATTTCTAAAAATTTCTACATAATGCTCTTGTAGTCCCTTATTAAATTTTGTTGAATATAAATTAATTATATGGCAGAAAGTACTTATATGTGTGACTAATTTCATTGCTCATTTAAAATATGCCACAAAACCAATACATTTGTGATTATAAACATACTTTATACTTGTTTTCAAAAAATGTATTTTATACAACTAAAATATATCTTAGTGAATTAAAAATTATACAGACTATTTCTTAGGTATAGGCATGGCATCATGTTCCAATACTTTGTACAATCCTACATCAGTAAAACAATACTTAATTTGAGTCATACCAGGGATGTATGATTATTTTGAATAAAGCATATATTTACAACAATAAAAAAATCAATAACTTACTATTTTTCTTTACAATCCTAATGAAGCCCTTTGCAGTTTGGACTTCGAATCTTATTTAGAATATGGTATATCATTCACCGCTACTAATTAATTATAACAAATCTGATGGACAATGCTATTTTTTCTTTAACTGCCCCAAATGCTTCTATTGAGGAAAACATTGTTCTATTTTATGTATACTTAGCATTTGTGTTTGAAATCTGAAAGTGAAAAATTCTTAGTCTTTTTTATTTTTAAACCCCATATACCAATTAACTTCATCCTCTATTTTGTCAATATTGTAGAAAGTAGTTCTTTTAGGAATGATAAGAAAAATTATCTGGCCTGGAATTTCCAGAAAATGGAGAAGATATAAAAGAATGGGTAAAACATCAGAGTAGGTAGTATGGCCAGGGCATGTATAACAAGATGAAGAAAGACTAATTCCCAAAGTTCTGATTTTTTCCCAAACCATTGCAATAAGTCAATCCCAAGTTATAGACATACTGACTTCAAATAAAAAGAAATTTATGAACAACATATTCTGTATATAAATGAGAGATAAAATGTCCCTTTCTAGAAAAAAAAATTAGGAGAAAGAAGAAATTGCAGCAACATATACTGCAATGTATGGATGCATCAGTTGAAGTAAAATAGTTTCTAGATCTCTGTCCTGAGATATAAATGACTCAAAGCCAATATGAAAAGAAGAGTAGCATAGGTATATGTCCTCATATCTGAGGAGTTCAAAATTTGGAGGCAATAATTTGGATGAAGTCCCAGCAAATATTCTTTTTTTTTAATTTTTAAATTTTTTAAACCCTTAACTTCTGTGTATTGGCTCCTAGGTGGAAGAGTGGTAAGGGTGGGCAATGGGGGTCAACTGACTTGCCTAGGGTCACATAGCTGGGAAGTGTCTGAGGCCAGATGTGAACCTAGGACCTTCCATCTCTATGAGAGTCAGCCTCCTGACTCTCAATCCACTGAGCTACCCAGCTGCCCCCAGCAAATATTCTTGATATAAGAATTCAAAATCTTCTTAACTGGCTAGAATACTGATGACAAATCTTTTAGAGATTGTGTGCCATGCCCCACCACTGCATGTTTGCTCCACTCCCCACAAGACAGAATGCCACTCCCTCCCCTTACCCCAGATAGGGGAGGGACAAAGGGAGAGGATAGGCCCAGCACTCCACTCAGGGAAGGGAGTAGAGCTTCCACTGCGCAGCTGGGCAGAGGGGAAGGGAGGAATGGTGGAAAGTAGGGAAGGGAACAGATCAGCCCAAGTCCTTCTGTCTTTCTAGTAACTAATTATGGGGGTTGAGGGGTGATGATGGCCTATGTGACCACAGAGAGGTCACTGTGTGCCACCTTTGGCATATGTGCCATAGGTTTCTTGGGGCTAGAACAAATAGGGAATTCTAAAATAGCATAAGGGAAATTCTCTCACTTCCCCTTATGAATCTAGAATACTTCATTTTTTCTAAGGTTCAAAGTATGTTCTGGGTAAGTAATTATTCTCATCCAAAGACTTCTGTCTATAGGCCACTAAATTTGTAAATCATGTAAGACCAATTAACAAAACAAAAAGCACCAAAATCATCTTTATAGTGTTATATATCTTTTGGAACAACTCAGACATCTTCACCATATCAGTTTCTTACCAAGCCATTGTGCCTTACTGCTAATTCTTTCTTAGTCATCAGTCCTCACCAAGTTTACAGATTTTATACAGACTGTCTGCTTTTTTTCTGTATAAGGGGTTTCCTCTTTACTGAGACAGTGGATATCTATCAGCTGTTGCCATCTACTGGAACATAATTCAGCAGCTAGAGCTTCTTAATGAAAAAGAGTGAGAATTTCCTAGCCAAAACATATCTGCAATCTGAACACATTTTTGACTCTCCTGTTAGTTAGGACAACAGTCATACCTGACTAGAAAAGAAAAGGACCCCTCAGTTCCCAGCTTTTCTACTGGTTTGTCTCTCTTCTCCTAACCAGGACTTTTCAAGGGCAGCTTGATAATAATGTGGCAATAAATTAATTCACTTAAACTCTCAACACACAAATGCAAGCTAATATCAAAACCATTCACATTACTCTGAAGCGTCACTTGACAAATATGGAAGGGAAAGGTGAAACTAGGAATGCTTTTTTCCCCCTTCTCTATTATATAAGTACATCCAAATCACTTTCCTCCTAAACAATAACAAAACTATTTAAATAGAAGAACATTGTGTAAAGATGGAGGAGTAGGGTAGGAAGCTTTCTCACCCTCTTCTAATCCTCTACAAACAACCAAAAATAACTCCATAAAATCAACATTAAAAGTGGCACAAACAGATAGAAGTCCAGAATGAAGCTAAAGAACAAAGAACAACTGGGGAGAAAGTTAATTTCCCTGGCCTGAGCCCTACTGCTGTAGGCAGGAAGAGAACAAATAGAAGGAATCCACAAAACAGTTTCAGAAGGAAAGATTAGCAACCTCATCTTATTTGTTTTGCTGGGGATTGGGGGAAGCCAGCATCCACAAACAAACTAATGGAATCTGAATCTCCTGGCAAAGGGTTCTGGGAGCTGCATTGGCTTTAGCCTTGGCCTAAGAGACCCTAGTTAGACCACAACTGGGGATGGACAGGTACCAGGTCCTAAGTTCCTATTCAAATGTTAGTGCTAACATAGCAGGAACTTTGGAGGTCTGAAAAATGAGAAATGGGCTCTTGCTCTGTCCTAGAAGTTGGGATTAGAGAGGAATAGCATGTACCAGTGAGTACATTGACTAAGAGACTGGGATCTCATCAGTTGTGGTCACTCCCAGGAAAGTGGAGTCCCTAGTTGTTGCCACAGGGGAAGCAGACTGACTCTTTTCAATTGAAGTAGCACAACTACCTGTCAGTTTCTAGTTGGAGAACCTGAGGTCAATCATCAACTGGAACTTGAGCAGTGGACTAGGAGTAATGCTGACTGAACTATAAAACTTCAATAATTAAATAGGTCCCAGGAAAAGACACTTGCAAAAACAAAATCATCAACCCAATAGAAACATCAACCCAATAGTACATCAACCCAATAGTACATCAACCCAATAGAAACCTTGAGACTCCAGATTAAAGCTAATAATTAAGTTTATTGGTCTAGTCACTAAAATTAAAATAAAAAAATACATAAAATGAGCAAGAAAAGAAGAAAGACTTTTAGTAGTGATTATGGTTACAGAGAAGACCTCAGCTTAGACTCAGAGGAAAGGAAAGTTAAAACAAATACTTCAAAAAAACAAAGAAATACAATAAATATCATATGCTCAAAAAAAAAAGATTTTGGAAGAAAATCTTAAAAAGTCCTCAAAAAACAAAGCTACCTATATTCACAAGGGAAAAAATGGTCTATATAACAACTGACTGAAGAAATGTGAATTAAAACAACTCTGATGGGTCACATTACACATATGTGATTGGCTAATATGACAGAAAAGAAAAATGATAAATGCTGAAGGGGATTTTGAAAAATAGGCACATTAATCCACTTTTGATAGAGTTGTGAATTGATCAAACCATTCTGGAGAGCAATTTTGAAACTATCTATCAATACCACTACTAGGTCTGAATCCTTAAGAGATAAAATAAAAGGGAAAAGCACACATACGTATAAAAGTATTTATAACAGATCTTTTTGTGGTGGCAAAGAATTAGAAATGAAAGGGATGCTTACCAGTTTGAGAATGACTAAACAAGTTGTGATACATGATTTTGATGGAATATTATTGTTCTATAAGAAATGATGAGCACGATACTTTCAGGAAAACAAACAAACAAAAGGACTTACATGAACTGATGCAAAGTGAAGTTATCAGAAGCAGGAAAATATTGTTACACAGCAACAACAATTAAGGACTTCTGATAAAAAATCACTTCATCTCCAAAAATAAACATATGAATTCTGAATGTAGATCAAAGTATATTTTTAAAACTTTCTTTACATTTCTTCTTTTGTTTGTTTGCTTATTTTTCCTCTAACAACATGGCTAATTAGGAAATATTTTGCATGACTACACATGCATAATCTATATCAAATGCTCATTGAGGGGATGGGGAACTTGGAATTCAAAAAAATTTAAAATAAATGCTAAAAATTGTTTTTATAAATAATTAGAAGTAAAATTAGAACAAATGAAAAAAGGCCTTAAAAACCACATGAGAGATGTGGAGGAAAAATCAGAAAAAAACAACGTAAGAGCTATGTGAGAAAATAAAGAAAATTATGAAAGAAAGGTAAACTAAATGGAAAAAGAGATCCAGAAACTTATGGAAGAAAATAATATATTAAGACATAGAAATTTACAAGGAGAAATCAATAATTTCCTAAAACAGCAAGAAATAATATGGCAAAAATAAAATAATAAAATAATAGAAGAAAGTATGAAACATTTTTTTTCATGAAAAAAACTGACCTAGAAAATAGATCAAGGAGAGACAATAAATTAATAGTGAGATTCCTGGAAATGTGTGATTTAAAAAAAGAGATTAGACACCATATTCCAAGAAATCATCAAGGAAAACTGTCCCAAAATTCTAGAATCAGAATGTAAAATAGAAATAGAATGAATCCACCAATCACTACCTAAAAGTGACTCTAAAATGAAAACACATGGGTACATCATTACTAAGATCCATAGCCTCCAGGTTAAGGAGAAAATACTACAAGTAAAAAAGAAAAAAAATTCAAATAAAAAGAAGACTTAGCCAGCCATAATATTAAAAAAGTTACAGAATATGGAACCCAGCATTTATATAGCAAAATAACTGGACTTACAACTAGGGAATAACACCCAGTAAAGATGAGCATAAATGTAAATAATGAATATTAATGAATAGCAGGTGATTCATCTATTCCTTAAGGAAAATCCAAAACTGAGGAGAAAATTTGACCTATAAGAAACCTTCAAATTAATACAAGACTAATCATAAATAATACAAAAGATCAAATTATTTTACCCTCATATGGGAAAATATTATCTATGGTCCCCATGAATGGTATCACTGCCTGGATATTTTGAAAGGGCACATATAGATGGAAAATTGTGGTTGAGAGTATGTAATTGAATGAACCAAAATGATAGTGGAATAGAATATATTGGAGGAAGGGAGGAATGACTATTTCATATGGAGGAGGAATAAGTGGAGAACTGCCATGGAGAAAGGGCCAAAGAAGAAGGAATGGGAGTAAGAGAACTCTACTCTGATTAAATCTGGAATGAAGAGAGAATAACCCAAAATTAGAAGGGCAAAATTTTTCTTAATCTACAGAGACACTGGAAAGAAGGGAATGGGATAAGAGAGGCACTGGGAAAAAAGGAGGACAAGGAGATGAAAAAGGGAGGGAAGGGGAGATACCTAGAAGATAGTGTATATCAAGAGGTAAAGGGGTAAGGTGAGAGGATAGGGGAATGAAGAATTAGAAATAAACAGTTTGGAGATAAGGAAGGAATTTGAATAAAGGTAGATAGAATAAGAATTAAAAGGTAAGGAGCAAGGGAAAAGTGTACACAGGTGTACCATTTTGGAACTGAGAGGAGGGAGAGATGTTTAAGGGAGCATTATGGGGAAAGGATGTGAATAGGAGAGGTATTGGTGGAAAGGAAACTGGACATCTGAGGAGCCATATGGCAGAAAGAAAGGAAGAAAGGTAAAATAGTAAGGAGGAATTGAGTAGATGGAAATGCACAACTAGTAATTATGACATTAAGTATAATTGGGATGAATTATCCCGTGGGAACAAAATAGATAGCAGAAAATATGGGAAAAAAGCAGGACCTGAAAATGTATTGTTTACAAGAAACACATTGAAAAATGAGAGACTAACATAGAGTAAACGTGAGGAGCTATAGCAGAATTTACTATGCCTCAAATATTCCAGAGAAAGCAGGGTAGGAATTATGATCCCTGACAGAGTTGGGGCCAAAATGGATATAATTGGAAGGCATGAGTAGGATAACTATATTATGTTGAAGAGAAGGGTTACTATTGATAATGAAACATGATCAATATTGGATCTGTATACATCAAGTATTATAGCACTCAGATTTTATTTTTTATTTATGTTTATTTTTACATTTAAATATTTATTGTCATGCAAAACACATTTCCATCTTCGTAATTGTTTTAAGATCAAAGTCATACATAATCAAAACCCCAAAATAAAACCAAAGTTATGGTTTTGTGATGTGAAAGATCACTTCAAAAGTTTTTTCTCTGGAGTTAATGGCATTCTCCATCATACGTCTTTCAGGATTGTTCCAGAAAATTTTATTGCTAAGAGTAGCCAAGTTTTCACAAATAATCATCATCCAATATTGCTGTTATTATGTACAATGTTCTCCCAATTCTGCTTCTTTGCTCTGCATCAGTTTCTGTAGATCTTTCCAGCATTTTCTGAAATCTTCTTACACATCATTTCTTATAGCACAATAATATTCCATTACCAATATAGACAATTCGTTCAGCCATTCCCCAATTGAAGTACAGCCTCTCAATATCCAATTCATTGCTACTACAAAATAACTTCTTTAAGTATTTTTATACGTGGGTCCTTTCCCCTCTTTTATTATCTCTTTGGAATATAGACTCAAGAGTAGTATTAAGAGACCAAAGGATTTATAGCCCTTTCATTATAGTTCCAAATTGCCATCCAGAATGATTGGTTCAATTCATAACTCCATCAACAATGCATTAGTGTCCCAACTTTGCCCCATCTCTTCCAAAATTTACCACTTTCCATTACTGCCATACTGGCCAATCTGATAAGTGTGAGGTGGTACCTCAGACTTGTTTTAATTTGCATTTCTTTAATCAAGAGTAATTTAGAACATTTTAAATATAATTTTTGATGGCTTTAACTATTTCATCTGAAAATTGCTTGTTCATATTCTTAGATCATTTGTCAACTGGGGAATGACTTGTCTTCTAAATTTGACTTAGTTCTTTATAGAAATTAAACCTTTATCACAAACATTTGTTATATTTTCCCCATTTATTGTTTACCTTTTAATCTTGCTTTGAATAGTTTTTTTTGTACAAAATGTTTTAATATATTATAATCAAAATTATTCATTTTACATCTTATAATATTCTCTTATTTGGTCATAAATTATTCCCATCTCAAAAGATCTGTCAGGTAAACTATTCTGTGTTCCTCTAATTTGCTTATGGAATCACTATTTTCTAAATTTTATGTCTATTTTGACCTTATTTTCATATAGGGTGTGAGATATTGGTCTATACTTAGCGTCTGCCACACTGTTTTCTAATTTTCCTAGTAGTTTTGGTTAAAGACTGAGTTCTTATTCCAAAAGTTAGAATCTTTGAGTTTATCAAACATTATATTGCTAAGGTTGTTTACCACTATATATTGTATATTTAATCTACTCCATTGTTCTACCGTTCTATTCCTTAGCCAGTACCAGATTGCTTTGATGATTACTAATTTATGGTATGATTTGAGATCTGTTACTGCTAGGCCCCCTTCCTCTGTCTTTCTTTCATTACTTTCCTTGATATTCTTGACCTTCTATTCTTCCAGATGAATTTTATTATTTTTTCTAGTTCTATAAAATAATTATTTGGCTGTTTGATTTGTATGGTGCTAAAAAATAATCAATTTAGGCAGAATTGTCATTTTTATTATATTAGCTCAGCCTACCCATGAGGCATTATTATTTTTCCAGTTGTTAGATCTGACTTTATTTGTGTGAAAAGTGATTTATAATTGTGTTCATATAATTCTTGTGTTTGACTTGACAAGTAGATTTCAGGTATTTTATATCATCTAGAGAAGTGATGGACAAAGTTTTTAAATAGGGGGCCAAAGAAAGGGAAAGAAATCTTTAGGTGGGCCAATATAATTTATTTAAAAATAACAACAATACATTTTACAAAAATTCTTGTATTTTTGTGATAATAAGCCCTATTAATCACTGAAAGATTATGAAAGAGAAGGGCCACATCTGGCCCACGGGCTATAGTTTGCCCATCACTGATCTAGAGTAATTTTTAATTAAATTGTTCTGTCTAACCCTTGCTGCTGAACTTTGTTGGAAATATATAGAAATTCTAATGATTTATGTGGATTTATTTTGTATACTACAACTTTTCTAAAATTATTAATTTTTTCACCTAGTTTTTAGTTGATTCTCTAGGATTCTCTAAGTATACCATCATTTCATCTGCAATGAGTAATAGTTCTCATTGCCAACTTTAATTTCTTCAATTTCTTTTTCTTTTCTTATTCCTAAAGCTAGCATATCTAACACAATATTAAATAACAGTGGTGATAAGGAGCATCTTTGCTTCACCTCTGGTCTTATTGGGAAGTCTTCTTACTTACCCCATTACAGATGATAACTTCCTGAAGTCTTTAGGTATATACTACTTATCATTTTAAGGAATGATACAACTAATCATATGCTTTCTAGTGTTTTAATAGGAATGGATGTTGTATTTTATCAAAATATTTTTTCTGCATCTATTGAGATAATCATGTGATTTCTATTAGTTTGGTTATTGATATGGTAAATTATACTGAGAGTTTTCCTAACATTAAATCAGCCCTTCATTCCTGGTATAAATCCCACCTGGTCATAGTGAATGATCTTTGTGATATATTGTATTCTCCTTGCTAGTATCTCATTTAATTTTTTTTGCATTTGTATTCTTTAATAAAACTGGCCTATAATTTTCTTTCTGTTTTCGCTCTTCTTGCCTTAGGTAACAGAACTATATTCATTTTATAAAAAGAATTTGGTAGGATTACTTCTCTGTTTATTTTCCCAAATAGTTTATGTAGTATTGGGATGAATTGTTCTCTATATGTTTGATGAAATTGACTTCTGAATCTATCTGGACCTGTGGATTTTTTCTTAAGGAATTCATTGATACCTTGCTCAATTTCTTTTTCTGATATATGATAATTTAAGGATTCTATTTTGCTTATCTGGAAAATTTGTATTTTTGTAAATATTTATCCATTTCACTTAGATTGTCAGATTTGTTGGCATACAATTGGGAAAAAAAGCTCCTAATGATTAATTTCCTCTTCATTGGTGGTGAATCAACCTATTCCATTCTGATACTAATTATTTGATTTTGTTTTGCCTTTTTTAATCAAATTACCCAACACTAAATTTTATTTCTGTGTTGTTGTTGTTGTTGTTTTTATAATTTGTTCTTTGAACCACCTTTTTTAGCATTAGATTATTTAGTCCTCAATTAATTTTTATTTATCTTTCCACAGAGATTTATTGATTATAATTTTTATCATGTTATGATCTGATTAGGATGCATTTATTAGTCTGCTTTTCTGCATTTGATTGTAAAGATTTTACATCCTAACATGTCATCATTTTTTTGTGTGTGTTGGAGCCATGTACTGCTGAAAAGAAGGCATATTCCTTTCAATTGCCACTCAATTATCTCCAGAAATCTAGTAGTTCTAAATTTTCAAAGAATTAATTCACTTGATTTACTTCTTTCTTGTTTATTTTTTGGTTTGATTTATCTAGAACATAAAGGGAGAAGTTGAGGTCCTCTGGGAGCATAGTTTTATTTTCTATTTCTTCCTAAGTACAATTAATTTCTCCTTTAAAAATTAAGATGCTATGCCATTTGGTGCATATATATTTAGTACTAATATTATTTCATGTTTTATACTACATTTTATCAAGATGTAATTTCCTTCATTATTTTTTTAAACCAAATCTATTTTTGCTTTAGCTAAGTCTGAAATCATGATTGCTACTCCTGCTTTTTAAAAATTTAGCTGATGTACAATAAATTCTGTTCCAGCTTCTTACCTTTTCTCTGTGTGTGGAACCCTGCCTCAAATATGTTTCTTGTAAGCACAAATAGTAGAATTCTAATTTTTAATCCATTCTGCCGTTTTATGAGTGAGTTCATCCCATTCACATTTATAGTTATGATTCCAACTGTTTATTTCCCTCCATCTTATTTTTCCCCTTTTGATACTGCTCTTTTTCCTTTCACTCTTTATCTTCTCACCAGTGTTTTGTTTTTTTATCACCACACCCAGTGAACCCTCTCTCCTATTTTCGACATCCATCTCTTATCTTTTTCTCTTCTTACTTTTCTATAGGGTAACATAGGATTCTACACCCTAATTAGTATGGTTGTTATTCCTTTTATGAGACAGTTATGATCAAAGAATAAAGTTTGAGCATTGAGCATTACCACATTCATGCTCCCTTCCAATGTAATAGTTTATCCATACTTTTTTAAAAATTTAGAATGTTTTTCCATGATTCCATGATTCATTGTTCACCCTCCCCTTCCTTTTAACCTCCTGGGGATGACAAGCAATTCCATTGGGTTATATATGTATCATTGATCAAAACCTATTTCCATGTTAATCATATTTGCCATAGAGTGGTCTTTTAACATTAAAACCCTAATCATATACCTATCTAACTATATGATCAATCACATGTTTTCCTTCTGCATTTCTGTATCCACATCTTTCTCTGGATGTGGATAGAGTTGTTTCTCATAAGTTTTTCTGGATTGTGCTGGGTCATTGCATGGCTTCTAGTAGAAAAGACTATTACATTTGATTGTGCTACAGTATATCAGTTTTCTGTGTACAATATTCTCCTGGTTTTGCTCTTTCCCTCTTCATCAATTCTTGGAGGTCTTTTCAGTTGACATAGAAATCCTCAAGTTCATCATTCCTTTCAGCACAATAACTTTCCATCATTATCAGATATCACAATTGGTTTGTCCATTCAACAATTGATGGAAATCCCCTCATTTTCCAAATTTTGGCCTCCACAAAGAGCACTGGTATGAATATTTTTGTGCAAGTATTTTTTCCTTATTATCTCTTTGTGATACAAACCCAGCAGTGGTAAGACTAGGTAATAGGGTAGTATAAGGGATAAAAAGGGGTTTTTCTTGGGTGAATATTAAAAAGGGATGGTCAACAGGGAATTTAATAAATATCAATTCCCAATGAGAAAACCTCAAGTCAAAATGACTTTTATGATAGTTTATTTACAAATGAGAAGAAAGAAAGTAGGAAAATTAGAGAGAGAATAATGTAAGATAATTAACCTAACATACCAAATAATTTGCTCCAGTCCCTGGTTCAACCCAGGCAGATCTAACTAGTCCTCAATCTGAGAGGGGGCTGAGGGTCAAAGGCCAGGGATGAATGATGCAAAAGCTTTAGTCAAGAAGCCTCTCTTAAAAGGAGAGTTCCTTCAGAGAAATCCAGGGAGATTTAGTCTTTACACTCACCACGTGCAATTCCAAGGGAGAGATTAAGAGCAGTCTCACCTAGTCCCAGGTCTCAGCCAGTACTTCACCCTCTCTAAGAAGAGAGTTACAGGAAATTGTCACCCCCTTTTAAAATGGCTTCTTTTTCTTCACTTCCTGTGCCCTCCTCCTAGTTTATGTGTCCAATCACAACAGACACTTTGTTTAGAACTACCCAGGAGCAGTCAGTCAATTCTGATTCATCACCCACTCTTGCACACACAGGTCACAGACTTCCAACTTGAGAATTAAGTGGGGTTGTTTTCACCTTTGGTGATTAAATCTAAGAATGGGCAGGGTAGACTTAATCTCATTATTACAGTAGGCATTCTTTTGAAGCCCTTTGCCCTAGTTTCAAATTGCCCTCCAGAGTGGTTGGACCAATTCACAACTCTGCCAGAAGTGTACCAATTTGCCATATCCCCTCCAACATTTATGACTTTCCTCTTCTCACAAATTTGCCAGTTAGCTAGGTTTAAGGTGGTACCACAGAGTTGTATTAATTTGTGTTTCTCTAATTAGAAGATTTAGAGATTGCCCTGGCCCTCGTTATGACTCTGGTGGGGTAGGTGATGTGGGGGAGAGGTGATTGTCTTGTGCTTTGATAAGTATTGTTTCCCCATTATAACTTGGGAATCCCCAAACACTGCCTACTTTTAAGGCTGAATCCAGTGGGATAGTCCCTTTATTCATCTGGTTTTTATTTCTGTCCTTTTGAGACACTTTTTAATCATCTCTTAGATGGAGATTGAGAAGGATCCTGCTACTATCCTGCCGTAATAGCTCTGTCCCCTAGTTTTTCTGGTTTTTAATCCACCCTACTATCCACTTACATTTAATGTGTAAGTTTATCCCATTCACATTTAATGTTATGATTACTAACTGTACATTGCTCTCCATCATATTATCCTCTTTAAATTCTGCTGTATTCCCTTTCTCTCTGTTCTTCCTCAACAGTGTTTTGCTTTTTGTCACCCTTCAACTTCTCCCTCCTTCAAATTACATCTCTCTCTTCCCTTGTCTTATTTCCCTTCTACTTTTCTGTGGTATAAGATAAATTTCTAGACTTCACTAAGTATGTTTGTTTTGCCCTTTACAGTGAGAGTGAAGTTTAAGCATTGCCCAGAACCACCCTTATCCTCCCCTCTCTGTACTGATTTTTTCACAGCTCTTCATGTTATATAATTTATATGATTCTATCTCTCCCTTCCCTTTTCTCTTAGTGCAGCCCTCTCTTTTAGCCCTTGATTGTTTTATTTTAGATATCATTCATATGCATATTATAAAGGGGAAAACCAGGGAAGTTGACTTAAATATTAAATGTGGGCACTGTGGGGTGGATAGGAGACAGGAAGGGACAATTGGTGAGACTTTACAAGCCAGGGAACCAGGTTTAACTATAAGGGAATGACCATTGACTGAAATGACCAACTATCACTCTGCCCCACCCAGCCTGGAATAAATTCAGATTATTACATACACACAATGAGGACTTTAAATTACTAAAAACACACAGGGAATCAGTTTAATTATAATATGAGGGGAATGGAAAGGGGGTTAGGTGAAGCTATGACTAACAACCCAGGAATGGAGTCAAAAGGGGTAAGTTCCTTAGCCAACCTGGCTTCTGTCAGGTTTTGATAGCTTGGCTAAGGCCCTGAGGAAGAGGCCTTGAACTTGGGGTGTCACAACTATTCCAGATATGGTTTCAGGATGTCAGGAACCAACTCCTCCATAGCTGATGATCCAAACTAACCAGGTAGGTCGTGAAGTCTTCAAGCTGTCCACCAGATCAGAGGTTACTTCCCTACTCAGTGTTGACTTGCAGGATTGAGGTCTTCTGCCTTTTCAGCCTTCACCACTCTCCAAGATCCCAAGGAATCAGGGTACAATTCCACTAGCTCTGAGGTCTCCCAGGGTCAGTTACAGCTTGTCCCAAACACCATGGAGTCCATCTCAGAGAGCAAGGCCCACTTCCTGCTTCCCCATTCTATTTGGAATTCTCCAGCCCTTTCTGTTGGGTCTGCTAAATAATAACTAACTCCTCACAACAATAGACATCTATCATATATACATATCATTCCATATCATCACATTTACATATACATTATATTATCATATAAATCATATCATCACAATCAGCTTACTTCTTCACCCTTTTTCTGAGTAAATTACTTCTATCTTCTCTACTATTAAGAGTAATTATTTTAGAATTACAGAAGTCCTCTTTTCTTGTAGACATATAAACATTTTATCTTAATGAGTCCCTTAAATTTTCTTTCTTTTTTACCATTTTAGGCTTCTCTTCTGTCTTGTGCTTGGACTTCAAATTTCTTTTTTAGGCCTGGCTTATTACTCATGAATGCTTGGAAATCTTCTGTCTTATTGAATGTCCATTTTTTCACCTGAAAGAATATACTCAGTTTTGATGAATAGGTGACTCTGGGATGTAAACCCAGATCATTTGCCTCGATATCCAGGTTTTGTTTTGTTTTTATTTTTTTGATAATGGCTTTCATGTAGCCCAATAATTCTCAAATTGTCTCTCCTAGGTTTATTTTCTAAGTCAGTGGTTTCTTCAATAAGATATTTCATGTTTCCTCTATTTTTAATTTCTATTTTTATGCATTATTGTTTCTTGATTTCTCCTGAAACTTTAGTTTCTAGATGGTCAAATCTGATTTTTAAAGCCTGATTTTGGTTCTCCTTTTTCAACTGGTCAATTTCTTCTTGCATCACTTTCATCTCTCTTTCCCATCTTCCTCTGTCTCTCTTAAATGATTTATGAAGTCCTTTTGAGTCCTTCCAGAATTGGTGTCCAATTCATATTTTTCTTTCTGACTTTGGGTGTGTTTCCTTTGCTTTCACTGTTCTGTGTCTTTACCTTGTTCTTTATCTCCATAATTTTTTTTTAGATTTTGGTGCTTTTTTATTTATCTACTATTTTTGCCAATCAAATTATATGTAAACTTGAGGGGATGATGTGATGCTCTGAGGGCTGAGAGCACTGAAAGCCCTCTCCCTCTGTTTATTAAATTGACTTTTGTGATGCTTATAGCTTAAAGATTTGCCTCAGGCTTAGATATGAGCTTCTGATCTCACTGTGATCTTGATCAAATCAAGGACTGATCAAATTCTAGCCTCTAAATTAGCCTCAAGCTTTTGATTTCACTGTGTGCTTGATCCAATGAGGCACACCCTTTAGAGTCCTATCTTAGAACTCCATCCTGAGCTTTAGGCAAAAACATTAGTACTTAGTACTTTGTACCATCATCTACCCTAAAGTGTGAATTAATTCCATGTCCCAAGCCCAGACTAGAATTTCTTCAGACTGCTTAACATGTTTGAAATATCAAGGGGTATGGGTTAACTTGTATCATTTTGGCTTAGGCATAGGTTCCCAAACATTGGGCAACAGCTGTGGGATGGAGGGGTATGGCTCAATCTTGGTTTGCTCTTCCCTCCTTGTTTCAGCTTATTGCTGAATCTGCTCTCCTCTCACCCCAGTGCCCCAGATGTTCATTGCCTTCCTTTTGTGTTTTTATTTTCATAAAAGTTGTTTCAATCTGTCTCCTTGTTGGTTCTTTCAATCTTGTTTTTGTTTTGTGCCTATTTTTAGTCATTTCTCAGGGAAGATTCTCATGATGGCCCAGAACTGCTGAGAATTACTCCATCATTTTGACTCCACCCCTGGAACTCTCCACACCACTTTACGTGAGGTAATTTACCCCATTCCATTTCTCCCTTTAATTTTCCCTCAATGTAATCCTATTTTTTGCCCCGGTTTTTTAGGAATACATACATTTTGACCATTTTGAGTCTTTTAAATTCTTTCTTATTTACCTTTTTAGGTTTCTCTTGTATCTTGTGTTTCAACTTCAAATTTTCTGGTTAAGTTGGGCATTTTCCACAGGAATGCTTAGAAATCTTCTACTTTATTGAATAACTATTTTTCTTCTGAAAGAATATAATCAGTTTTCCTGGATAGGTGATCCTGAGTTTTAAAACTAGATCTTTCATCCTCCAGAATATCATTTTCTATGCCTTCTGATCATTTAATGTAAAAGGTGCTAAGTACTATGTGATTCTGATTGTATATCCATTTTATTTGAATTGTTTCTTCACAGTTGTTTGTAGTGTTTTCTACTTGGCTTGTGGAATCTTGAATTTAGACATTATATTCCTGGGAGTTGTCATTTGAAGATTTCTTTCTATTGGTGTTCTATGAATTCTTTCAAGTTCTATTTTGTTCTCTTGTTCAAGATTATCTAGGCAGTTTTCTTCAATAATCTCTCGTATTATTGTGTCCAGCATATTTTTTTAAATCATGGCTTTTAGTAATCTAATAATTCTATAATTACTTCTCCTTGATCTATTTTCCAAGTCACTTGTTCTGTCAATTAGATATTTCATTTTTTTCTACATTTCTTATTCTCTTTATTTTTTTTTATTGTTTCTTGGTGTCTTATGAAGTCATTGGATTCTAATTGTCCAAACCCAATTTTTTTTTATATTTTTAAACCCTTAACTTCTGTGTATTAGTTCCTTGGTGGAAGAATGGTAAGGGTAGGCAATGGGGGTCAAGTGACTTGCCCAGGGTCACACAGCTGGGAAGTGTCTGAGGCCGGATTTGAAACTAGGACCTCCTGTCTCTAGGCCTGGCTCTCAATCCACTGAGCTATCAATCCCAATTTTTAAGAAATTATTTTCTCCTATCAACTTTTGAGCCTATTTTTCATTTGGTCCACTTCTTGCACTGCTTTCATTTCTCTTCCCTATTTTTCCTTTGCATTTCTTAACTGATTTTTAAAATCCTTTTTGAACTCTTTCAGAATCAGATTCCAATTTATATTTTTCTTTGGGATATTGGGTGTATTTGCTTTGCTTTCACTGTCCCCTTTTGTGTGTTTGCCTTATTTTTTCTCCATAAAAATTCTCAATGCCTAGATAATTTTTATTGATATTTGCAAATTTTATTAGCCTTTTTCTTAACTTTCACTTTTATTTTAAAGGTAGGATCTCTTCTCCAGGAGGATAGGACACTTTTTAAAACTTCAGTTCTTTCTTGATGTTCCCCTTAGCCTTATTTCTTGGTTTGTGTAATCTTTTGTTCTTACAATATGTTATGATTGCCTTTGGATTGGGAGTTCCAAGAGCCATCTCAAACTGCTAATTTGATTATCTCCTGAGACTGTTGATGGCTTAAATTCTAACCTCATGCTTGGTTATAGGCTTTTGTTCTCACTCTGAGCTTGATCAGTTCATGCACACAGCACATAGCAGACCACCCTGACACAACTCTCTGCTATGAGCTTTGGAAAGGATCCACCAGGCTCCCTAAAGCCAACACTCAGGGGACTACCCTTCCTAGTGATCAGGAACTGAGATCTGGGTCCTAAAGTTGACCAACTGTTCAAACTAATAACTAGATCATCACCACAAGCCCAGGATGAGACCCCTGGCCTCACTCTGGGCCCACATATATCAGGCTGCACAAAACAGAGTGCTCTGGGCTGGAATCCAGACTTCACCATTGCTTTGCATGGCACTTTAAGGGGTCTACATTGGGTTGTGAAATAAACAAGGGGCTTTAATAAATGGCAATCAAGGATGTCAAACACAACAAGGGATGTGGAGAATGAGTAGTGGCAGAGTAAACACACAATTTGGGTAACTGTCAGTTGACAGTTTAACGGTCCACCACACTAGTCAGAGAAACCAGGTTTGGAAAGTTAACTCAATGAGGGCTCTTGTTGGAGTAGAGGAAACACAGGAAGTATATGGAAAACATTTTAATGATAAGTTTAAATGGTAGGTAATAAGGGAAAAGGTCACATTAGATCTAATCAGCTATGGATGAACTCAAAGAGTTGATAGGTGGGACACTCCACTCTAACACTAACTCAGGCTGTCAGAAAAAGCCTGGCTAGTCACAAGAAAGGGTAAAGGATTTCTCACTGATGAGTCCTTTTCAGCTCCACTGATGATCTTAGCTCCCAGGACCTCAGGTATAACAGCAATTAAATCCAAATAATAATGAAGTCAGGGAGATGAAGTAGTTTTCATGTCCACCATACAGAGCTAAATTCAATGCTCAACCTGACCTTCCTCACTGGACAGATGGTTTTTTGCTGGAAACAATCTACCTTTCCTAGCTTTTCACTCAGACAGTTATGCCAAGCAACCTAACTGCCATTAATCATCAGAGTCACACATGAAAATCCACCCTTCTCTTACCACTGTTCCATACATGGAAACTTGAAGTCTTGCCTGACAGCTTTAGCTGTTACCTTACTTTAAAATCCTAATTTCCTCATAAGAGTTGGACTATTGGCCCAGGCAGGATCTCAGGTTCTGAATGTTGGCTTGAACTCAGGTTCAGAATCTGATGCAGTTATTGTGGGATTTGGGGGGTGGAACATGCTATTGGCTTGTTCCTTACTCCTTGTTGTAGCCTTCTGCTGGCTGTGCTCCCCTCTCACCCCAGTGCCCAAGATGTTCTCGGTCTACTTTACAATTTCTTCTCTTCATGGAAGTCACTTCACTCTGTCTTCCTGCTGATTCTTTCACTACTGTATTCATTTTGTGGCATTATTTTAAGATTGGTCAGAGAGGATTCTCCTGGTGGTTTTGAGCTTCCTTGCTTCTACTCCATCATCTTGCTTTTGTCTTAGCTACTTAGCACCCAGATTTTTTAAAGAAAAAATAAATGAGATACAGATGAAAATAGATAACAAAATAATATTCACAGATTTTATTTTTTGCCTCTCAGAACTACTAGATAAATCTAACCAAACATTATGTAAGAAACAAGTTAAGGAGATTAATAGAACTTTACAAAGATAAATAAGATAGATATCTGGAAAGCCCACAGAAACTTGCAAAAGGTTAGTAAAAGGTTTAATCTTGAGCATACACATAACTCAAGTGTAGTTTCATGTAAGACAATAATGCATTAGAGATTTCAAATATTTTGCCAAAGTCTTACCTTAATATTCATGATACTATGGAAAAAATCTTGCATCCTTGTTGAGTTATGGCACTGAAACAAACATTCTACTGGGTATGACCAAGTAGAAAACTCTTGTTCTGGAAAAAATATATGATGCTGGCAATAGTTTGTGTCTAGAGCCTTAGAAAAAAATGTAGCCTGGAAATAAATGTTAATTGACTGTCAGATGGGCTAAAGTGATTTAATTAAATGTTGATAGGAATATGGAGAAAATAGCTTAATATTACATTGCTTGAGCAGCTGTGGTTTTATTTGTATTTATTTATCTGTTTATTTGTTTGCTTGTTTATTCATTTATTTGTTGTTTTAATAATCAAGATAGAATTATACATTAAGAGCTATAAAGCTGTTCTTGCTCATTGACCTAGAGGTCCTATTACTGGAATTAAATCCTAGGCCTTTATTGAGTGGGTAAAAAGTTATATATATATATGTATACATATATATATGTATATATATATATATATATGAAAATATCCATTGAAGCTTGGTTTACTATGATAAAATAACACAAATGCAATGAACTGGAGAAATGTCTGAATGGATTGTGATATTGTAATATGATGGATTATATTTTGTTATTGAAATGACATATTCTAAATGTAAAAAAAATAGGGGACATATGTAAACAGATGAAAAGAGAATAAAAGGGAATAAGAATAATATCTACCATAATTACATTAAAAATAATAACCAAAAAATCAAGAGAAAAAAGTATTAAATATAAACAAATCCAAAGGAAACTCAAAAGCAGATATTTATTTTAACATACATATATAATTTACATACTAAAATTATAAACAATGTGGAGTTCATGGTCTTGCACATAATCTTTTTTATTCATTTGTTTAGTTGTTTTGGTGGTGGTGGTAACTAAGCATATAATTATTAAAATTTTGGATCATATGAAGATAAGTGTTTACATCTAAGTTCAAAAATTCATCCTCAAAATTAAAAGGATAAATAAGACATGGATAGATCATAATTTTTTATGTAAAAATAGTCTTTAAAAGAGGATTTCTACCCATCTGTGTGACCCTGGGCAAGTCACTTGACCCCCATTGCCCACCCTTACCAATCTTCCACCTATGAGACAATACACCAAAGTACAAGGGTTAAAAAAAAAAAAGAGGATTTCTAGATGAATTAATCACACAATATTTTAGTGAAAGGAACTAATTCTACCAGAGGTTGCATCTAGAATTAGAAAATTAAAAAAAAAACACAAGGAATGTGATTTTTCCTTTCACCCTACTCATTTCAGGAAATAAATGAGTAACTTAATCAGTTCTGGGTGATCTATTTTAGGAAAAGTATTGATTAGCTGCAAAACATCCAATAGAGAATGGGAAGATATAAAGAGCCTTGAAATAAGGCTACATAATAATCAGTTTTATTGCTTATATAGGTCTTAATATTTAAATGTTTTTTTAATATATTATCTCATAAATAACTAAAAAAACACTTTTAGGGAGAAAGTAACAGTATTCTCATTTCAAATGTGAGGAAACTTGGGCAGAGTATAAGTGATTTACTTATGATAATGTAGCTAATCAGTAGATTTACTTTAAAATAAACATCTTCTTTATTTCAAGTTGAGTATACTATGCACCAAATTAAGCTTTCAGTATTAAGTGAAATAATTGCACACATTGAGAATATTTATAATAATGAAGAAATAAAGCTGATTTAAAGAGTGTTTGTAAGTTTTTGAGAAGTTATGTCAAATAAGAATTAAATCTTGTTGTTTCATGTCAGATGAAACCAGAATTGGTAAAGATTAAATATAAATTGGTAGAAGAGCAAATGTAAGTTTTTGTATATTTTAATGTCTTAATATCTTTTTTTGCAAAAATTAAAATAATTTAAAATTATTCATTTATAATATATACATATATAATTAAATATTTTAAAATTTTAATGTTTTCCAAATTGCATGCCAACATCATTTTAATGAGCCAAATTTAAATTTGTTAAAAAGCAAGTCCCAACAATTATAGCTAAATGCAATTGGAGTCTAATATCTTTAAGGATGGTGGATTCCCTATCACTAGAGGACAATCCTATCAATATTTGTCGTTTTGTCCTTTTATCATTTTATTCAATCTTATAGGTGTGAAATGATATCTCATAGGGTTTTATTTGCATTTTAAATCAATAATGATTTAGAACATTTTAAAAAGTAATTGTATATAGCTTTAATTTCTTCATTCAAAAATATTTTTGAATGTTCATATATTTTGATCACTCATCAATTGAGGAATAGATCAGATACATTTGACAAAATTTTCTATTCATTTTAGATCTGAGAACTCGATCCAAGAAACTGTCTCTCTCTATTTTTTTTCTCATCTCACTGCTTTCCTACCAATTTTGGCTAAAATAATTGTAGTTGCACAAAAATTATTCAGTTCAATATGCTCAAAATTATCCATTACACATCTCATTATGTTTTTTATCTCTTTATTAAAAATTCATCTCCTATCCATAAATCTGATAGGTAAGACATTTCTTGTTCTTTCATTTTTCCTATGATATCTCCCTATATGTCTTGGTCATGTATCCATTTTAATCTTATCTTAAAACTGGTTCAGCAAGTTGGACATATGATTGTGATAGAGTATTACTGCATTGTAAGAAATGATAAACAGGTTAATTTTAGAAAAAAATCCTGGAATGACTTACATGAAATTATGAGAAATGGAAGGAACAGAATCAAAAGAACATTACATATAGCAATAGAAATACTATTTGAAGAATGGCTTGTGTATTTCCACCCCCAGAGAAATTGATAAATAGAAATGACTGTTTTATGTATACATATATCTTTTTGGCAAATAATATCTTCTCAAGTAAAGGGAGGGAGAGTGGGAGTTAAGTGGTTATTTTAATGTAACAAATTAGCTAATTAATCCAAAATTTTTAAAAGTGACAACTTGATGTTTATTTTAGAGAAAGGATTTGAGTTTAAAATTATGTTATACCAGATGAGCAATAAATCTTTTCTAAATCTGAGATTCTATGGTTCTCTGATTTACAATAAATAAGGAGAGCCTTGGAGCAGTCACATGAGAGGATTAATTTGATAGCAGAGCATTGAATCCCTGGTTACACCCACATCAATGGAAAATAATGCTTTGAAGAACATTATGCTCAATAGTATTCTTCACAAATCAAGGAAAGTATAGAAAACTATATCTCCTAAAATGCTTTCAAATAAATATTTTGATATTTGTTTCATATTTTGGCATAATAATCTAAATATATATGAAATATGTATATAATTTTCATATTATATATGTGTGTATCCATTTAGTATGTGCCTCTGTGTTAAAATTATTTTTAATCTTAAATTATTGAATTTTGAATATGAGCTTACATGGTGGGACATAATATTGCTGCATTCCATTATACAAACATATTCTTTCTATCTTCATAGAGTGCTTTCTATGAGTCATAATTTCTTTTGTCTACAAAAGTTCATAAAGGTGATGGAGCTGATAATTAGATTAAAATAAAATAGAATCAGAGATCAAAGGGCAAAAAATTGCTTGATTTTGAAGATCAGTTATAGAATGCTAAGTAGTATAGACTTCAAACATGAATTTTATTTTTTTCATTTGTGAAAAGGTAAATGTTCTATTGACTGTTTTCTTAAAAGCAGAGTATTCCATCACATTTTTAATAAATATTTCTCTTGAAAAGCAATTACAAAAGCTTTAGTTGTAAAATCTAAAGAAACTAGAAAATAAATCATTTCTTAGCTCCCTGATGTAATCAGTTTGACTATAAAGCTAAGTAAGTTGGTATTTGATACATCTTCAAAATATAAATAAAAATGAATGAAAGGGAAAATATCAATAGCACATTATTAATACATGTGTTAGATTCAATTTGATGACTGTGGGATAAGAATTTTGCTTAAACATAACATTTCTAAATTTAATTATGATACTTAACTTTTAAAATGCCATGTTTTATGAATAAGATGATAGAAATCTTTTTAAATCCTCTCATATAAAATAAAAATGTGCTACTTAGTTATCTGCTTCATATGTAAAGATATAAATAATAATACTTTCAATATGAATTATTATGCTTATATATGTGTTCATGTGTGTATGTTTTAGTATGTACTACTATGTGACCTTGGAAAAACTCTTAGTTAATAAGCCATTATTTAGTGACAACTATATACCAAACACTATATTGTCACAGGGATGAAGAGAAAGGCAAAATATAAACCCTGCTTTGAAAGAATAGACATATATATCTAATGGGGATAATGATATATAAATAATTATTTAAAATGGATAGTGGTTCTTTTTTGTGGAAAAAGAAAACATGGGTAAGTTTGTTGTGAAATTTCTAACCATAGGAATGCAAATAAGGGAAACTAAGGAAACTAATTCCAAAGCAAAAAGAAATAGATTCATTAAGAGAGGGCCAATCTCACATTAAAGCCAGACTTCTGGTCAAGACCAAAAGACCCAGAGCACTGTGAGAGGCCTTCCTTTATACCCCAAAGCATATAATAACTTATATACCAAGTTAAAAATAATTCAAGACCTTTTTAAAAATAGAGAGGTGGAGTTGGTTGAAGCAGTCAGGAAGTACCTCTCATTGGTAGAAGAAGTCACTTGATGATGACTTGAAAGTCACTTGATAGACAAGGGAGGAGTGGAGGAGCCTGAACCCTACTTTCTAAGACTATGTCAATGATGAGAGTGGGTGGTGCTGGGCTTTTACAGAGGTGGAGGGTTCGTGTCAAGCTATGAACTTGGGGGAAAAGCCAATGATGTATACTAGATCATGAGCTTAGGAAACAAGTTCAGGTTTATAATTGCTGAGGGTACATGACATAGTAAGTTTAAGGCTAAAATTGAGACCTAACTTAGGCCTATTTTAACAGTTACTAACTAGCTAACAAGCAACTAAAACAATCACAAAATGCTACTAGAATCATAATGAATATTATATTACAAGTTCATTTATAATAACATGATTACCTATCCTAGAATGACAATATTGATTAATTCAGTACTAATTCCTAACTGAACAATCTGACCCTTATGTAAGGTGGTAGATGATTTCACCCTGGCATCAGGGAAGCAACTAGTATATGGGGAAGAGTGAAGTTTAGAGATTATATGAGATAAAAATGAATTAAAAAGTTCAATGGAAAAATCCTCATAGTAAAAGAAAACATGTCTTTTAGATATCTCTTTCCTTTAGTCATCCCCTCTGCCAATATAGAAGGGTTGGTTTAGATGACCCCTTTTTCACTATATTATTTTATTCCCCCAGAGTAATTTATGACACTTAATCCTCTGATCAATGACTTTAGATTAATAAGAAACACTACCCTCTTCTCCTGTACATGCCACTCAGTTCACATGTCTCAAAAAAAACATCACCTGAATTCATTTTGTATGTCCTCATTTCTGGAATGTACTTCCTTCTCATCTCCAACTCAAAGAGTTCTCTTTCAACATGACAAAAATACAGAATTTAAGTGATACTTGGTATAGAAGTACTTTTTTTCCTGAGGTCTCCACTGCTGCTAGTTCCCCCCTTCCCAAATTCACTTGTACTTAAATTATTTTGATTAAATTATTCATTAAATTATTATTTTTATTTTTAAATACACTTGCATTCATTTTGTTTATAATTGTTTCTTTTATAATTATATATTGTGTTCCATGGTAGAGTAGTTTTAACCTATTAAAGCTTAAAACTGAACTGACCAAGCATATTATCTACATATATGAGTTATCATTTAAAATGTAAGCATTTTGCATGAAGAGATTTTTTTCATTAATTTTCTTTGTATCCTCAATACTAAGTACAGCACCCAGCACATCATTGGTTCTTTAAAAATTAGCTTATTGTTGATTGAATAATGTGAGACTTTGTGTAGTAGATAGGCTTTTAATAAATATATTTCATTCATTTATTAACTATGTACAATGGGTAAAAGTCATTTTGTTTTGAGATTATTTCTGGAGACTAAACCAGAGGAGAAGAAAATAAATTTTATTTCTTAATGTTGCTGTTTCCTTCTATTGCATTTGTGGAACAAACAGAATACATACATATATGTAGATATGTAGATATGAATATGTGTATATAACTTATTTCCAGAAAAAAAGCATCTAAAATCAGTCTATTAGCATTAAAAATTTCACACCCTAATGGAAATGCATCTTTCCCTATACCACTCCCAGGTCAGATTTATTTAAATCAACCTTTTTATTAATATTAATAATCAACATTTAAATAATATTTACAATTCAAGAATTTAATATTTTGCATATCTTTACCTAGGCTCCCATTTTAGTCACTCTGGTAATAGCCTATAATTACCATAATAATTATATTTGGTTTTCTAAGTATTGGAGGTATGAATGTATGTGCCACAAAATAATAGGTGATGCTTACTGAACTGAGCTATTAGAATTAGAAAGGCCAGAGGGGTCTATTCTTCCTTAAATATGCATATAATTTTCTTTAATGTTAGTTAGAGTTACATGAAGTTATAAAGATGAGATGAAAATTAAACCATAAAAGCCTAATTTAAGGCTAAATGGAATAAGATATTCTTTGTGATTTTTTCTCTGAAAAAAAAGACCAATTGACAGTAAAGTCCTGACTTAAATCCTTAAAATTCTTAAAAAAAAAAAAGGATAATGTTTTCCTTAAACATTACCTTTAAAAATGCACTGTGAATAAAAGGAGCTTCTCAGTCCTAATTTATGAGCATTTCCTCTGACTAAATATATTTTGAAGAATCTTGATTAATATATACATGTATATATGTATACACACTTAAAATATCTTCAAAGCATTTCATCTACTATAGAACGCAAATTTCAATGCTGTATTAAACAGAATCTCTGGAAACTCTAAGACTTACTTGCTAACTTTTCTACAATTTAAATTTGATGTCCTAAGTTAAAAATAATTTAAATATTTATCGTCTAGAAGCTAAATAAATGAACAATTCTATTAGAAACATTTTAACATATTTTTTATAGGTTTTGGCTTTACATTGCCTAAATTTCTTCTGTATCCCTCTATCACCTGTACAAGAGAATAGTTCCTTCAAAAATGTTTTAAGAAAAAAATAGGATAAAAAGGGAAATACATAAGTAATTTATTTTTAAATATCATATGATTTATTCCCCATTTAGGGACATCAAACTATGTTAAAGAATGACAGAAATTCCTACAACTTCTTAGCTGAGAATTACCAGAACAGCCTATTTTTCCAAGAGTCAAAGGAACCAGTGATCAAACTGCCAATATTAGTTGGATTATGAAGGAAGGGAGTTCTCAAAATACACCTCCTTTTCCTTTCCTGACTACATTAAAACCTTTTTTTGGATCATGACATTATGTAGCAAGTCCTCAAAGATATAGTCATACCAGATCATCTTACATAGTTTCCCTGGAACTTGTGAACACCAAGAAGCAATAGTTAGAACCAAACATGAAAAAACAATTGATTTAATATTGGACAAGGAGCATGCCAAGGGTGTATAATGTCATCATATGCAAAATACCGTGATGGATGAATCAAAAGCCCGAATTAAGGTTACTGAGAGAAATATGAATAATCTTAGATATGGAGATGATACCATACTTTTTGGTATCATCTCCATATCTAAGATTATAATGACATTCGGTAATTTTCAATTCACAAAGGCAGTATGTATAGAGATGATATGTCACATGTTAGAATGATATCAAGAATTCCTAGTCTAAGCCATTAGTTTCATTTCATACTGTCACATAATCTGAAAAGCTACTCTTTATTGACTTGGAAATAAGGATGGAGAAAATAGTAAAAAGAGAAGCATATATTTATAGGAAATGATCAGAATATGAAAAATAATTGACATTCTTTGTTTAGGTTAAAAAAAGAGATTTTGGAAGAAATAATTCATACTTAATGCAACTCATGTGAATTAATCACATGTCTAATGCATTAAATTTGGGGAAATTTTTAAAAATCCCTTAATGTCTGTTCTGAGTCTTCAAAGAAAAATGAAATAGCTAAATTTGGACTTTTTATATTATTTCCTTTATTGAAAAGAAATTTAGTACATATTGACATACTTTTTTTTTTCTGGGACTCCATTCTAGGAGCATAGGGCCACAACCAGTAGGCAATGGGTCGCTCACCCCACCCTGTAAAAACTACATCTGCTAAAGAAACTGCAACCTAAAGTAGGGGCAGCTGGGCTAGCTCAGTGGATTGAGAGCCAGGCCTAGAGACGAAAGGTCCTAGGTTCAAGTCCGGGCTCAGACACTTCCCAGCTGGGTGACCTTGAGCGACTGTGTGTCCCATTGCCTACTGGTTGTGGCCCTATGCTCCTAGAATGGAGTCCCAGGATAAAAAAAAGACATACTTTTTTCATTCAATTAATGGAGATATTCATTCCTGTTTTATGATTGCGATATTCTAAACAAAGAATACTATTAAATCAGAAGAGAAAGTATTGGATAAGTTATTAAATCCTACTTCTGAAATTACTATCTGTGTTACTTTGGGAAATCTAATTTATCCCTTGTGAGACTAATTTCCTTCAATTTTAGACCACTCTCAGCCCCGTAAGTAGTTCAGGATGAGCTCCACTTAGGGTATACTGTTGCGGGGTCATTTTGTATGAGTTATCATCTTTCTGATTTTTATTCCTAGCATATTTATCACTCCTAAAGTTGCAATTCCTGGAATTATTATAATTATTATTCCTCTCATTATTTCTATAGTTATTATTTGACTGGGTGTTATTTCTGATTACTCTTAACAAATTCCTACATTTCATCATTGTGTGGCCTTTCTTCTCACAGAAGCGACAGGTAAGGGATTGATAGTTAGATTCTTGGAGAGGAGCTATGGTCTCTCCCCATCTTTTCAGTTTTTCTCTTAGTATTTTAACTTCTCTCTTTAAATCCTCTACTGAGTCACTATTTTCCTCATATCTTTGTGCATGGCCATTAAAAACATAAGAAGCTTCCTTCCTCAATTCCTCAAGATTCATAGACTCCCATTTTGAGCAGTCAGTTCTAAACTAGTCTTAAACTACTTTACAACAATTCTCAGTGAATTGTTTATGTATTTGTTTAATATCTCATTCTCGGGTCAAATCAAAGTCCATATAGATGTTGTCCACTTTAATAAGTCTATCCATAAACTGGGAGGGGGTTTCATTGGGATATTGTTTGGTCTCTCCAAATTTTGACCAGCTTTTAGGTGTATCAGAGCAGACTTTCATGGCTGACAATAATGCTTCTCTGCCTTGGTAGAGTTTTGTGTAATCTGGGTCTGAATTGAAATTCTATTTATGATTCTGGACCAGCCAATTAATTGCTCCCCTACCTTTCTTCTTAATGACAAGAGAGATAATTCTATCTTTCTCACTTCCTGTTAGAAATGTTTCCAATAGATTTTAAATATCTGTCCAATTGGGGTCATAAGTTTGGAATATATTCTCTAATTTTTTTCATAATTAAGATTGGTTAGTTCTCAAAAGTAGGCATATTTTCTTTAAATCTATTAATCTGTATTTCTTTATTTTATGTAAAGTACATATAATAGAATAGAATAATATAATTTCTATTAAATCTATTAAGGTTGGCTAATTGGAAACAGCTCCCCAGGTGAGGCCTATACATCTAGTTAAGAAACAAACAATTGCTACCAGTACTGAGTGCTGCCAACAAAGTACCTAGAAGATAGGATGCTCTCTCCAGGGTTTTTCCTGGTATGGAAGAGGATGGTTTGAGAACCAATTCCCCAGGTGGGGTTTCAGGACCCTGCAGCTAAATTTCAAAAGGCTGTGTGCTATTTATTCTAAGGTAAAAGGAGAAAAAACAATTTGAACTTATCTCTTCAGCTGTTTTTAGTTGAGGTTTATAGAGTGAAAGAAGAGGCAAGAAAATATCAGAAGATTGAGGGTAGTCAGCACAACCATAAGTAGTCAGCCAAAATGCAAGGTGGAAAAGGGGTTTTTGGTTGAATATATTAAAAAGTGGTCGCCAGAGGATTGAACAATTATCAATCCTCAATTAAGAATAATCTCAAGCCAAAATTGACTTTTATGGAAGGTTATTTACAATAGAGAAGAGAGAGAGGAAATGAGAGAAATATGAATCTAATACAGTAGGTAAATTACTATGATCCTCTAATGAATACAGGTAGATCTCATTAATCCTCAGCCAAGAGTAAGAGGGCCAGAGGCCAGGAGGTGAATGAAGCAAAGCTTTATTCATAGAGTCTCTATTAAAGGGAAGTTCTTAAGAGAAGTTCAAGAAGATTCAGTCTTTAAACTCACCATGTGGACTTCTAAAGAAGATATTGAAAGCAGTCTCACCAAGATCTCAGCATTCCAGCTAACACTCCTCCATGGACCAGAAGAGCTCCTTCAGCAGCAATCCTCTTCACCAGAAGATTCCCAGCTGACTTAGGACCTTCTCCTTTTAAAGGGGTCCCTTATGCATTACTTCCTGTGCCTCACTCCTAATTTGCATGTCTAATCACAATAGACACTTCTCATAGGACTGCTGAGAGGGCAGTCAGTTGATTCTGATTCATCACCCACTCTAGCACACGTGGGTTACAGACCTCCCAAAATTGGAGGTGCTCTCACCTTTGGTGATTAAATCTAAAGAATGGGCAGTGTAGACTTAATCTAATTGTCACTATATATATATATATATATATATCAATTGTACTATCCAATCTGGAGTAAAGGATATTGGAGAATGAAAGAGATAGAAAAGAGAGAGAATGACAAGGTTAAGTCTCAACTCACTATGTTTAAGAAGTCTCATTAAAAAACTTGCTCCAGGGATGTGGCAAAATTGGGACACTAATACACTGTTGTTGGCATTTTGAATTGGTCCAACCATTCTGGAGGGCAATTTGTAACTATGCTCAAAGGGCTTTAAAATAATGCCTACTCTTTGACCTTGTAACACCACTGTTAGGTTTGTACCCCAAGGAGATAATAAGGAAAAAGACTTGTACAAAAATATTTATAGTTGTACTCTATGTTGTAGCAAAATATTGGAAAATGAGGGGTNATATATATATATATATATATATATATATATATATATATCAATTGTACTATCCAATCTGGAGTAAAGGATATTGGAGAATGAAAGAGATAGAAAAGAGAGAGAATGACAAGGTTAAGTCTCAACTCACTATGTTTAAGAAGTCTCATTAAAAAACTTGCTCCAGGGATGTGGCAAAATTGGGACACTAATACACTGTTGTTGGCATTTTGAATTGGTCCAACCATTCTGGAGGGCAATTTGTAACTATGCTCAAAGGGCTTTAAAATAATGCCTACTCTTTGACCTTGTAACACCACTGTTAGGTTTGTACCCCAAGGAGATAATAAGGAAAAAGACTTGTACAAAAATATTTATAGTTGTACTCTATGTTGTAGCAAAATATTGGAAAATGAGGGGTTTCCATTGATTGGGCAATGGCTGAATAAATTGTAGTATATGATGGTAGTGGAATATTATTGTTCTGAAAGGAGAAATGAACTGGAAGAATTCCATGTGGAGTGGAAAGACCTCTAGGAATTGATACATAGTGAAAGGAATAGAACCAGAAGAACACTTTACACAGTTACTGATACATTATGTCACAATCAAATGTAATAGACTTTTCTACTAGCAGCCATGAAATGACCAGGACAATCCAGAGGAACTTATGAACAAGAGGAAGGCCTCTCAAAACTAATCTCTCTCCAGACACCAGGAAAGGAAGGCCAGCTACTCACTCAGACAAGAGGCAATCCAAGTCCCAAGTTACCTCCAAGTGGTAGGTCACCAGTCAAAGATGATTACCAAAGATGATGTCTCTCAGCCAAAGAAGTTCTGAACTTTTATAGTCCTTTCTTGTCCCTTCTCCTCTTCACAGGGACCAATCACAGCTTTCAAATTGCCTAGCACTACCCAGGGAACAGTGTCTGTGAGAGACACATTTCTCATCCTCTGAACGTGTCAACTCTTATCATAGGATTCACAAGTTTCTGATTTATTGGATTAAAAGAGTGGAGCTCTCCAAGTAAGTGACTTGTGAATTCTCTTAATTGACAACAAAGTGTTAAGTAGGGGTGTTTTAAGTTTTGGTTGTTCAATTTAAAAGTTGTTGATGCTAGGCAAAGAAAGTCTGATTCATACTTCACACATGGAGAATATTTTCTGTGTGTATTCTGTCTCCATGGACAAACATCTTGCTTCATGTAAAGGAAAAACCAATGTTTTGGGGCCTAAAAGGCTGGAAGAACAAGTTCAGATATATCATATGGCTAAATTGAAATCAAATGATCTTGAGAAGAACATGGCATTAAAAAATGGACTACATGATTGGGGGCATAAACTGATTTATTCCTTATGTCAAATCTTCTATCTTGATCCTTCCTTCATGAATTGATACTTCTAAGAGTGAGTCATCAGAGAAAAGTGAATTTGAATTCAAGGACATATAAACTGGTTAGAAGGGTATATAAAATTTGATATTTTAGAAGCTTTAATTCTATGAGGTACACAAAGAAGTTAAAGAAGTAATAAACATGTAGACAGAATAGAAATCAATGAACAAAAGTTCAGAAATGGCAGAAAAGGAAGAGTAAAGGGAATTAGTAAAAAGGGTAAGTAAAAAATTCTTCTTATGGAAAAAAATTGAAAACAAGTTAAAATATGTTTCAAAAAGAAGTTAGAGGAGAGTTGAATCCCAGGAGCTAAGATGGCAGAGTAGGAGATGCTCAGCATGAAAGACATGTTTCACTGGGGTGAGGAGAATAGGGCCACATTGAGGGGAATCTGAAGAATGTAGACTAGCATAAATCAATTCCATGTTGTCTGAGACAATAAAAAGGGGATAGGAATCTCCACAAGACCAGCCCAATAGCAGTGCTCTGGACTTCCATGTGGCCTGAGGTGAGGAAATGGCAGAATTGGGGAACAGTCCACTGTACTACCAAGCTGGCTCAGGAAAAAAAAACAGACCAAAAGTAGTGTTATATACTGCCAAACAGTCTGAGGCAATAAAAAAGGCAAATAGTTTAATTGACTTGAGACAAGAAAACTAGATGCGGGGAATAGACCAGCACAAGAGACAATAGGGAAGATGCCAGGAGGGTGAAACAGACTGGAAAAAATATGGTAAAATGTCAAGCAAACCTGCATTTTGAAAATTCTCAGATGGAACATGGAAGGACCCAGGAAGGATGACAGTTAAACTGAAGGATAAGGATTGTGAGAAGAAACCATCTGATTTAACTCACTGTCTCTCTAGCACTGTAGGGACAGGGAGGCAGGAGGCAGAGACACTGGGGGACCTTCAGTACCCTCAAACCTCAAATCTGGAGAGTTTCCCAGAGACCTTTAGCAGCTACAACTAGTCCAATTGATTCTTCAACTTTTTTTGAACACGTTGGAAGACAATATTGCAGTTCTTTAGTTTGGTCAGGAAGTCTGGGCTCCAGTGAGGTGAGCTGGCCCCTGGGGGCCAATCAACCTTGCTTTGAATCTTGATTTAGTACATTTCCTCTTTAGTTAGTAATAATTTAAGAATAGGAGATTTACCTGGGGTCTGGGTCATGTAAACTGGGTTTGGGGGAACACTAAAGAATATCCAGGGGGAAACTGATAATAGGATTTAGGAAATTACCTTGCTCCTTTCCCTGATATCCTTTTCTGTACCCCCCTAAATTACTTCATTCCTGAATAAACCCTTGTGGAGTGATTCAAGTCAAATCTGGACAGCAGCTGATTTGGGAGGGAGATAAAACCTTGTGGGTTGTGGGTGAGGGTAGAACAGCTCTCCATTTTGAACAGCAGTCAGCCTGGGGGAGCAGGGAGGCTTGAGTTAAAATACCCTGGCTCTGAGTAATTGACAGGGATCACTGGGGTCCCCTTCAATAGACAACATCTCCCTCTAAACTTCATCCCTAATATATTCATAATGGGGAATCTCCACTCATTCAGCAACCCCAATGTCTCTATGAGGGGTGTTGTGTGAGTAGCATTGGTCCTCAAATGTCATGTAGGGGATTACCAAAACACACCCCAACTATCTGCTACCCCCTTCTTACAATGGGGAATAAAATTTAACTGGGAAAGTTCTCCCCACTTTGAGTGCCAGACAGACAGGCCCTCAAAGTATATGCTGAAGGACCCAAAGATAGCCAGGTTTATCCCAAGCACCGGAGAAAGTAACACTTCAAGGTTGGAACAGCATCTCCTGTACCCCAGCAGCAGAGCAAAACTAGAAAAATGAGCTTAAGATAAAGGAAAAACATAACCTTAAAATTACTTTAGTGACACGGAAGATACAAATTTAAACTCAGAAGAATTTAAAATGGCAAATCAAAACATGTAAAATCCCAAAGGAAAGGGAGAAAAAAATACCAGGTCCAAAAAGAACTCTTTGAAGAAATTGAAAAGCACTTAAAGAAATCAAATAATTCATTTTTTTCTAAAAAAAGAAAAGAAAACTAATTATGGAAAGAGTCAATAACTTGGAAATTATAGAATGGGTCAAATGGAAATGGAGTAAAAAGAAACCACTGAAGAAAACAACTTCTTAAAGACTAGAATGATTAAAATTAAATAGGAAACACAAAACCTTAAGAAAGAAAATAAATTCCTAATAATTAGAATTAAGTAAATGGAAGCTAATGACTCCATAAGGCATCAGGAAACAACACAAAAAAAATCAGAAAAAGAAGAAAATCTGAAATTGTTTACTGTAATATCAATTGACCTTGAAAAATAGATTCAGGCAAAACAATCTAAGAATCATCAGAATATCTAAAAACTATGATTAAGCAAAAAAGGCTGATCATCATATTACAAGAACTCATGAGGAGGGAAAATTACCCTAATATCCTCAAACAGGCTGAGGAAATAGAAATTGAAAGAATTCACTGAGTGTTAGGTAGGTTCCTCAGTGGTTAGAGAGCCATGTCCAGAGAATGGTGGTTGAAGTTAAAATTTTACTTGAGACACTTTCTGCCTCTGTGACCCTGGGTAAGTCTCTTAATTCCCATTGCCTACCCGTTACTATTCTTCTGTCTTAAAACTAACACACAGTATTGATTTTAAGACAGAGGGTAAGAGTTATAAAAATAAAGAAAGAAATAAAGGATCCACTGTTCATCCCCTGAAAGGGATCCTAAAATAAATAAAATATCATTGGGCTATTACAGCAAAATTCAAAAGTTACCAGAACTAGGAAAAATTGCTTTAAGAAGCAAGAAGGAAGCTTTTTCACATATTATGGAGCTACAATCAGGATTATGTAAGAACTGATAGCTTGCATAAGCAATGGAAATATGTATTCTGAAAGGCAAAGTATCTGGGCTTATAACAAAGAATAAAATAATCAGTGAAACTGAGTATAATCCTCTAAGGGAAAAAAGAGATGATTAATGAAAGAAAGGACTTCTAGGCATTTCTTGGGGGGGGGATATGAAAAGAAAATTAAATGAGCAAATTCACCACTTGAGAAGATAAAAAGTAAACAGAAAAGTAAAAACCTAAGGGTTTCAAAAAAGTTGAATTGAATACATTTATATCCAGTAAGATAATATTTAGTATTCTTAAAACATCTACTATATTTGAAATATTTAAGATATTTAAAATAGTCGAGACATTTAAGATACTTAAGAACTTTATCAATATTAGGATGGTAAGAACAAATATACTTAAAAGAAAGGGAGTAATCAGAATACAATGGATAGATATGCAAAAACAAACAAGAACAAGGGACAAAAAGGAGCAATGCACAAGGAGAAGGGAAAAGGAAAGATAGAAGGTGATAAGGGGTACATAAGAGTCAATACAGTGGAGGAGAAGATGGTGGGAGATTGTGGGTAGTACTTGAATTTTACTCTCATCAGAATTAGATCAAAGTAGATACAACACTCAGCCAGCTATTGAAACCAATTCTACCTTATAGGGAAATAAGAAGGAGAGGGCCAAAAGTGATAAGGTGCTGGACTTTTTAAAAAGGATCATGAATTGAGGGGAAATGGTGGTTGGAAGGAAAATTTTCATGAACATGGAAAGGTCAAAAGGTGAGAGAAAGAAAAGGATAAACAGAGGGAAAATAAGATGAAGGCAAACACATAATTAGTAATAATCATTGTGAATGTGAATATTTTGAATTCCCCCATAAAACAGAAAAGGAGAATAGAGTGGATTAAAAAAGAAAATCTCACAATCATCTGTGCACAAGAAACATATTTAAAGCAGGAAGAAACAAACAGTAAAAGTAAGGGGCTAGAGAAGAATCTACTATGCTTCAGATGAGTAGGAATAGCAATCATGTAAAATTGATCTAATCAAAAAGGATAAGAAAAGAAACTACATCTTGATAAATGTGACTATAGAAAATTAAATAATATTATATGAAACATATATACACAAAAAGACATAGAATTTAAATGAATTAAAGGGTGAAATAGATAGTAAAACAATACTAGTAGGTGATCTCAACCTTCCATTTTAAAAAATAAAGTATTGCAACCAAAATTAAGTAAGAAAGGGGGCAGCTGGTAGATTGAGAGCCAGGCCTAGAGACGGGAGGCCCTAGGTTCGAATCTGGCCTCAGACACTTCCCAACTGCGTGACCCTGGGCAAGTCACTTAACCCCCATTGCCCAGCAATTACCACTCTTCTGCCTTAGAACCAATGCTCAGTATTGACTCCAAGACAGAAGGAAATGGTTTAAAAAAATTAAGTTGGAAGGAAGTTAAGGAAGTAAATAGAACTTTAGAAAAGTTGGATATAATAGACCTCTGAGAAAAACTGATTAAGACTATCTGTTTTTCTCAGCAATATATTGCACTTTAGCAAAAATTGACTCCATAAAAGGGAATTAAAACTTGAAAAGGAGAAATATTTTAAATGCATCTTTTTTCAGAACCTAATTCAATAAAAATTACATTCAACAAAAAGTAGTAGAAAGACTAGACATTAATTAGAAACTAAATGTTTCCTACAGAAAGAATCAGCCAAAGAACAAATCATAAAAATATTTATATTTGTTAAAGAGGCTATGAAGAAACAACATACCTGAAATTATGGGATGAAGTCAAAGCTATACCTTGGGGGAAAATTATACTTCTAAATGCTTACATTAATAAAATAAGGAAAGAGAAGAACAATGAATTGGGTGTGCAACTAAAAAAAATCAACTAGAAAAGAAACAAATTTAAAATCCTCAACTAAACACCAAATTAAAAATCTTAAAAATAAAAAGGAATGATAAAAAACTAAAAGTAAGATGGCTGTTGAACTAATACATAAGAAAAGGAATTAATTTTATGAAAAATAAATAATATAGATTACCCATTGGTTAATTTGAATGAAAAAAGAAAAAAGAAAACCAAACTACCTATATAAAAAAAAATAAAATGGTGAAATCATAAACAATGTAGAAGAAATTAAAGCAATCACTGCTAGTTATTTTGCTTAATTAAATGCAAATAAATCTGAAGATCTAAATGAAAATGATTTTTATAAAAATGTGCACTATACAGATTAAGAAGAAATAGAATATATAAATAACACCAGTACAGAAAAAAACTGAACAAACCACCAAATAATTCCCTAAAAAAAAGCTCCAGGGCTAGAGGGATTCACAAGTGAATTTTATTCAACAATCTAAGAACAATTAACTCTAATACTATACAAATAATTTAAAAAATAAAAATAGGATAAATTCTTTCAAATTTCCTTAATGACACAAATATAGTACTGAGAGCTAAGCTAGTAAGAGTTAAAACAAAGAAAGGAAACTATAGACCAATCTCATTAATATTAAAGAACAAATTTTAAATGAAATAATGTTAAGGATATTGCAGAATTATATAACAAGATTTAACTACCACAAAAAGGTGGATAGAATACAATTGTGCCATAAGAAATTATTAATAGGATGAGTTCAGAAACAAATAGAAACCATATATAATTTCCAACAAAATTCAGCATCAAGAGATAGAAAGAGAAATTCCATTTAAAATCACCCTAGAGCCTAGAAAATATAAAAATATTCAGGAATCCATTTGCCAAGACAAACACAGGAATTACATGAACACAACTATAAAACACTTTTCTCATAATTAAAACTAGATCTAAATAAATTAAAAAAAATTAATTGCTCATGGGTAGGAAAATCTAATATAATAAAAATGACAATCCTACCCAAATAAATCTACTTTATTCAGTGCCATACCTATCAAACCACCAAGATACTTTTTTATGGAATTAGAAAAAAATTATAAAAATGTTTATCTAGAAGAAAAAAAGATCAAGAATTACAAAGAAATGAATGAAAAAATGTGAAGAATGGAGGCCTAGCAGTACATCTTAAACTGTACTATAAAGCAGTGATCATCAAAACAATATGGTACTACTTAAGAGATAGGGTGGATCAATGGAAGAGACATGGGTTAAATGACCTTAGCAAGATAGTGTATGATAAATCCAAAGGTCCTAGCTTTTGGAACAAGAATCCACTATTTGACAAAAATTAAGAAAATTAAAAAATAGTATGGAAGAGATTAGGTTTATATCAACATCTCACATCCTACACCAAGATAATTCAGAATGGATGAATGACTTAAATATAAAGAAGGAAACTAAGCAAATTAGGTGAACATAGAATAGTATACCTGTCAGATCTATGGGAAAGGAAAGAATTTAGGACCAAGAAAGAGATAGGAAATATTACAAAATATAAAATGAGTAATTTGGATTACATTAAATTAAAAAACAAAATCAATGCAATCAAAACTAGAAGGGAAGCAACAAATTTGGAAAGAAATCGTAAAAAAAAACCTCTGACTAAAGGTATGATTTCTCATTTATAAGGATCTAAGTCAATTGTACAAAAACATCAAGCCATTCTCAAATTTACAAATGTCAAGGGACATGAACTGGCAGTTTTCAGATAAAGAAATCAAAACTTTCAATAACCACATGAAAAGTGCTCTAAATCTCTCATAATTAGAGAAATGAAAATAAAAACAACTCTGCAGTACCACCTCATACCTGACAGATTGGCCAATATGACAATAAAGGAAAATAATAAACATTGAAGGAGTTGTGGCAAAATTTGGATACTAATGCATTGCTGGTGGAGTAGTGAACTAACTGATTCAACCATTCTGGAAGGAAATTTGGAATTATGTTCTAAGGGCTTTAAAAGATTGCCTACCTTTTGATCCAGCCATACCATGGCTGCATTTGTAATCCAAAGAGATAATAGGGAAAAATACTTTCACAAAAATATTTATAGCAGCGCTCTTTGTGGTGGCAAAAAATTGGAAAATGAGGGGATTCCCTTTGATTGGGGAATGGCTGAACAAATTCTGATATCTGATGGTGATGGAATACTATTGTGCTCAAAGGAATGATGAACTAGAGGAATTCTATGTGAACTGGAAAGAGCTCCAGGAATTTATGCAGAATGAAATGAGCAGAACCAGAACACTGTACACAGAAAGTGAAATAATGTGGCACACTCAAATGTAACAAATTTTTTTACTAGTAGCAATGCAATGATCCAGAATAATCCCAAGGGACCTAGAACAAAGAACACTATCCATATTCAGAGAAAAAACTGTGGGGAGTAGAAATGCAGTAGAAAAACATATGATTAGTTACATGGTTCTATGGGTACATGATAGGCAATTTTGGCTTTCACTGATCACTCTATTGCACATATTAATATGGAAATAGGCTTTGAGCAATAATACATGTATAACTCAGTGGAATCACTTGTTAGCTCTAGGAGGGGGGAGGGAAGGGGGAAGGAAAGAATATGAAACATGTAAACATGGGAAAATGTTCTAAAAAACAAATTATAAAAAAAAAGAAACCTTATAAGAAATGATGTAAAGTCAAATGAGCAGTACCAGGAGAACAATATATAAAGTGATGATCAGCCATTAAGGACTAAGATATTATCAGCAAAACAAGGTCCCAAGAGAAGCCTTAGGAACTCATGATGATAAAAAAAAAAAGAAAAAGAAAAAGAAAAAAATAAGTATGTTCTCTAGAGCCAAAGAAGGAACTGTTGGATTCTTATTGTAGATCAAAACAAATTTCATTTTATTTCCTTCATAAGTTTTTTTAAATGTTTCTCCAAAATGTGTCTTCTGTCAGGGCGTGGACAATATAGAAATATGTATTGCTTGAAAGCATTGGTATAACTTTTATCATAGTATTTAGTATCTAGGAGAAGAGGGTGCATTAGAGAGAGATAGAATTTGATTCTCAAAATGTAGAAAACTGTCAAAAATATTTCTTCATGTAATTGAAATAAATAAATAGGAAAAAAAGTTTGTGGAAGGAAATTATTCTGAATTAATATCAAGTTAGTTGGATAGAAATAGGGGAATAATTGAATAACTAAAATTAATATATGCATTAAAAGATTAATAAATAAGAGATCTAATCAATAAGTTAAATAAAACTCTAAAATTAGGGGCTATTTTGAAAAATGGCAAAGGAGAGACACTCTGTGAGTACTGGATTTTTTAAAATTAGTATATACAAACCTAAAATTGCTAGTGCATAGGTACTGTCTTTTTAAAAGAAAGAAAATAAAAACGAATTCAAAAATATTCATAGAAAAAATGAAGTAAAAGTATTATAATAAGGCCATAGAAGACAAAGGAAATGCTTATGATTAAAATATCACTGATAAAAATTATTAGAATTTTTAGGATGAAGTATATTTGAAAACTATATATTTTAATTACAAGGAAATTTAACTTATGTTTTACAAAAAACTGAAGTCTAAAATAATAACTATGGAAAACTCATGCGAACTGATTTTACAAATCCTATTAAATTAAAATTAAAATGCAACTCTTTAATGTGCTAAGACCTCATCCTATCACTAATACAGAAAACCAAAATTAACTACATTAAAACTCAAAATCTACTTACTATATTAGTAAAATTAAAACTTTGTAATAATTTAACTATATACATATCTATAGAAATATACAGATATGTACAACTTCTACACCTGTATATATGTTATATACAAACTACGTGTTGCAGGAGGAAAATAAATTACCCCCTTTAAGATAGTTTAAAAAAACCTTAAAGATTTTATTTTAAAGATATGTGTGTTTTCATGATGTTATTTCTTAGAAATACATAAAGTGTTCCTATGAGATAAGATCTTATTAATTTTATGTGTACAATTATTATCCTATCAAGGTGATTTCTCTATATTAATTCATTTCTATAAATATTCATCACCTGGTTATGTTGTAGAGTTTTTAAGAAATGTGTTCTATATGTGTGTATTATTTTGTAGTGAATACTTACTAAATATTTAAAGTCCCCTCCTCTGCTACTGTCTTCTGTCTTCGTGTTGTTATTATGTAGTGTTTGTTTGCAACTATAGTGAAAGTGTTTAATGTTAGAATGGAGCAAAAATCTTTCAGTTCATGTACATAATCAGTCTGCTTTCCTCTTCTCTGTGATGATTTTTTCTGCAATGTCTTTGTTACAGTTCAATTGTCCTTTCAGCTGTCACCTTCTCTGTTTCTTCTATGTTGTCTTCTCCTCTTTCTCGATCCTTCTCTTTGTCTCTAAGTTAGTCTTCTTCTTGAATCATTTCTTCTTGTGATATCTTTTAGACTGCAGCTGTGTTGTCTGAAGAAATCTCTTCAGCTGCTTTTGCTTTTTTGACATGTGAGCAATTCAGCCAGGATTCTTTCTCTAATACACAAATAGCGGAAAGTGTTGTCAAAGTAATATTTGAAAGGTCCTACCCATAAAGGTTGTGTTGCACTAGTTCTATTTAAGTTTTTGAAGTAAATTAAATCTCCTGGTTTTATTGTATAGAGTGCATAATCTAATGGACCCCTTGAGTTAAAATTCCCACTTCTTGTAATTCTCTAAACTTGTTTTGTAATTCTGTAATATATTCAGCAAGTGCCAGATCTCCTCCAAGCATAGATACATAAGCTGTCTTAAAACTTTTTGCCTGCAATGGTCAATGTCAAAATAATATTTCATATGGTGAGATATGCACATCTCCTCTTGCTTTAGTGTGCAGATAGAATAGCAATAGAGGTAAAATCTCTGGCACCTTCAAATGAGTTTCCATGCATAGTTTCCAAACCATACTTTTGATTTCTTTGTTTAGTTTCTCCACCTGCCCAGAACTTTGTGGGTGATATGGGACATGAAATTTGGCATGATATCTAGATTCTCATAAACTTGTTTAAGAACTGAATCTGGAAAATGGCTCCCATTGTCAGAATCTACTCAGTGGTATACCAAATCTTGTAATGATCTCTTTCAAAAAGATTTTGGCTACAAAGCTTGATGTGTTTTTACTAGATGGAAATGCTTCTGGCCATCTAGTTAGTTGGTCCACTATTACTAGACAAAATTTAAAATTTCCTGATTTGGGCACATCCCATAGTAAAACTACTCATATTAAAAATTACAACCATAATAACTGTCATCACCACAACTAGCATGACTACAATAATAAGAACAATTCAACAAAAACAATCCATAAGTCAATTATCAATCATGGGCGGATCCTTTATTGCTAGTTTTAGGAAAAAGCACAAATAATTCAGTCATACAGAGTCAGTGGCCTGCTACACAACAGAAAATGAAATGATATTGCCTCAATTAGTAGAGAAAGAGGCAGAGATACATCTTTATTATGAAGGGTACCTGATATCTTAATTTTAAAACATGAAAGGGAAAGAAAGAGTGAATTATAGAATGCCTATGTTTCACAACTCTTTAACTACTGAAAATAAAATTCCATGACAACATCAGGTTATCAGTCACTTTAGACTTAACAAAGTCAATCAGAATTGCAGCTTTCTTGAATTAGTCATTTATTGACTCAATTCAGACAAAATAATGCTGACAGATATAAAGTTAACATTATTGGAAAACTGTTGATGAAAGGTATTTATCCTTATCTAACATTCAAGATATTACAATTTAGACTTGAAATAAATTAAAATTATATGATTAAAAGAAGTTTTCATATGAACTATTTTTTCAACTTCAGAATAATTCTTTGAGGTATTTGCTATAATTATTTTTGGTGTCAGTTATATTTTTTTATCCTTTGGTTCTACTTTGATCCATTCTGAATTTTTTTAACTTTTTTTGTATTTCTTCATTTTTATCCCAGTTTTTGCTATAAAATCATAGTACTTTCTTATATTAATGTCCAATTTTTTGTACTTTTTCACCTTTCTCTCCTAAGGAACATAGAGTGGCTACTTTGGCTTATATATGGTAGCAAATGAAACTCTATGCCAAAAATCCAAGGTATTTTTTACCAAATGTAAACCTCTCAATGTTTTCCAGCATCCTCTTTCATTTCCTGTAGGTAAAAATCTTTCATCTCATCCCATTACAAGTTCTGTCCCTTAGATGTAAATGTCTTTGCTCATAAAATTGCTCCTATACTGAATATGGGTCCAAGCTTAAACTACATATCCTCTAACAAAAATAGTTAGTCCATTCTTTCTTTAATAGGGAAGAAGTACATCATTACCTTGCAATAAAACACTTTTTTAATTGCTCCAGCATTGTAATTTATCCCTTCCTGACAGGTAGCATCAACATTCTCTAAAATTTTGTCATTTTCTTTAGTACTCACCTGAGTTAATCTCATCCACAATCCCTCCAACCTATGTTCAGGACTTCAAAGTATAAGCTTAATGTAGGACAATTTCAATTTGGTATTTGTTTTTAGATGCCAACTTCTTATTCTTGCTTTGGAGAGAGGAGATATGTATTTAGGGTATCTGAACTCAAGACTCCCAAGGTCTTAAGGTATTTTCAATTTCATATTTCCAAATATTGCATTGTTATATCTAATTTCTTATTCAATTAATGGAATTTCACCATCTTTATGAATACATAATTTTAAAAATTGTTTATCTGAAATAGCTAAGCATTATCTAAACTTTTGACCTCATCAAAATATTATAGTTGATTTTTCATTCTTGACTTCCATTTCTAGCAGACAATATGGAAGAGTAAGTAACTCTCAGAGCTTGCTCCAAACCACCTCTAAGAAACCATAAAAACAAACAAATAAAAAAAGAATGCCTGAAAAATTTTGGAGCAGCAGAACAAACAGAAGACAACAGCAGGGTTTCAGCCAAAGAAAGAAAAGAAGGACAAGTAGGAAAAATATATATTGCTGTGTAAAGAGGGGGACAGCTGCGGAACCATCAGAATGATGAGCAGCCCAGTACATACAGAACAGTAACCCAATGCATGCAGAGAACCAACCTAAAACAGGCTGAGTAATATGAGGAATGGCCCAGTGGGGCCAAACTCACGGGAACCCTCAGCAGAAGGAGCAACCTGGCACTCACATATATCAGAGAGCTGACAACTGAGGGGCAGAATCCAGCTCAATCCAGTACACATTCACCTAGGGGGTTCCAGAGACCATACTCCCTCTTCCCCATTAATGGAGCTAAGCTTCAAGATTTAAGTAAGATCATGAAAAAAGTCCACTCCCTCCCTAAATGAAGAAATGATGAAGAAAATAATCTGACCCTGGAAAACTATTTCAGCAACAAGAAAGTCTAAAATGCAAAATCAGAAGAGGATAGCAATGCTAAATGTGTGAAGCATCAAAGGCAAATGCAAAAAGATTTCCATCCCTAGATGATCTCCTGGAAGATTTCAAAAGAGGATCACAAAAAATAAGAGAGTAAAATTTTTCATTCTCTTAATCCTCTCATTAAATTAATGAAAAAAGGAAAGAAATAGTCAATAAACCATAGTGTATATAAACATATATGTATATATATGTTTGCTAGAAATTATGTCAAATGGTAAATGCAAACATAAATGAAAAATACAAGGAAACTCCTAAAATTCAGGATAAATACAAATTAAAAATAAAATGATTATTCTTTTTCATTCCTTTGCTTTTGTTTCCTTTTCTTTTTTTGTGAGGGAAAGAACACTGACAATTAGGAAGATCAGGAAAGTCTTAGTGTTCCATTGAGTTGATTCTTGGAGGAAACTAGAGGGAACAAGAAGTAGTGAGGAAAGGGGACATTCCAGGCATGTGACAGCAAAGTGCAAATACCTAGAAATGGGAGACTATTTGGTATGAAGAAGAGGAAAGAGAAAAGGTTGGATACATTAAAAAAGTGTGAAAGGGAATAGCGTATTATCTGCTCAGGAGAGGCTTTAATCTTTATCTAAGAAATCTTCTCCTCCCATTTAATTCCCAATAATACAGCCAAGGTTTTGATACAATAAGAATCACTTGGTACAAAGAAAATAATCACTAGCTCTGAAGGTTAAGTTCCACTCTTGTTGAAAATTACTAACTGCATTATATTGATCAATAATAATCTTCTTGAACCTCAATTTCTTTTTCTGTACAATAGAACAATAGTAAAGAAAATTTTGATATACTTATTCAACTTAAACAATTTATGATAATTTCATAAGGATCAATGATTGATGTTAAATTGAATAGTTAAGATTGAGAGGCATATTGTTAGATTAAGAATTATGTATGGAACAGCTAGATGGCTCACTGGATAAAGAGCCAGGCCTGGAGACTGGGTTTAAGTCTGAACTCAGAAACTTTCTAACTGTGTGACTCTGGGAAAGCCACTTAACCACAATAGCCTAATCCTCATGTCTTTCCTGGCTTGGAACCAATACTTGGTATTGATTCTAAAACAAAAGGTAAGGTTTTTTTAAAGTGACATACATTGGGACTATGTATAACTCCTATGTATCAATGATATTATGTATTAGTGATATCATTATAAAATTATAAGACAGAATCATATGACTATTATAGAGATTTATATTACATTACCCCTGGAGTTATTATTGCAGTATCAATAACTTTTATACTTATTAATCATTATTTTATTTCCTTTAATTCTTTAAATCCTATCCCCTATGATATTGCTGACCAAACACCAAATATTTGGTTTCTCTTGAAAGCCTCTGCCACCATAGTTGAGATGGTTTGCTGTTGATGATCTGGAACCAGTGACTTAAAAGTCTTGGGATTCTTCTGTCAATGTGGTTATGATTGATGTTATATGTCCCTTAACCAATCATAGGATCTCCCTCATTCCTGAAGATGACCAATCATGAAATAGTGCTACTCCATGCTATTTTTAGCACCATCTCAATGAATAGAAAATAAATTTTCACTCAAGAAGATGTGTTCTTGGCCATGAAAAAGGTCAGAGACCCAGTTTATTAGGGAACTCTGGAATCCCTGATAAATTGATTAATCATGCTCAGAGGTGTGTATCAATGACTTTTGTAACAGATAGGATATTTCAAGACCAACAATATAAGGACATTGAAACAGATGACTTATAAAGTAGACATTGTTAATTAATCCATCTATCTCAGTTGTACATATTTCTGTTAAACAAATACCACAAATGTTATTAGATATATTTTCCACAAATGTTCCATTGCTACTGTAACTAATCAAATACTACCAATATCAATCAAATAAAGTCAAACTTCAGCTTTCAATCATATCCTGCATTCAATTTATCTTTCCAGTTTAACATCTTGATAATATTTACCTTTTGACTCCCTCCAATCTCTCCACTATCAAACAATCAAAGTCATAGCCTTAAAGCACAAGTCTAACCATATCCTTCTTAGAATAAAAGGAGAAAGAATTTATTAAATGGCTACAATGTGCTAGACATTGAATGAAGTACTTTAGACATATTATCTCAATCTCATTTAATATTCATAACTGAAAAGAAAATATACCTCCCAAGGGATATATATATTTAGAAAAGTACCCAAATGGGTTAGTGATGGAGAAAACCAATTCAGGAACCTTCCAGGGCCAGTAAAGCACAAAGCCCTTGAGAAAATAAGGAAATTAAGTTTATTTAGCTAGTATTGAGGTTACAGAAATGGTAGGTAAGGTCCTAACTCTACATAGCTCTATCTCCTCCCACTTTCTGCCCTCCCCTCAAGGGACACTCTTCTGACCTTCTCAATTCTCTCCTTAATAACTCCCTGATCTGTCTAGACCCCAAAAAGCTATCTGTCTATCTCACTAAACTAACTATCCCAGATTGTCTCTAAAAAGGTTAAAGATACAGGACTCATAAGTAGACTGAGTCCTTTATCAAGTCTGTAGTTGGCTTCCTAAGTAAAATCCAAAGAACCAGATGTAAACCCTTGAGTTTACCTAAGCCAACTTGTCACAGCCAGATTATTCTCAGCCAGATTGTTACAGCACTTCAGAGAAACACAGAGATCTCCTTCCAGATCTTTCTTGAAACCCAAGAACCTACTAGTCTTTCCACAACAATAATTAGTTCCCAACATATGGTAGAGCAGCTGTACTCCCTACTAGCTCAGGTTTAGGAGTGGCAGTTAATCTCAGTTGACTCCCAAGATCCTTCTCTGTAATGCCTTCTCATTTCAGAATCTTTTCCCAGGGCTTATGTCTAAATTCTCTTCCTTCCCCTTAGAGACAATTTTTGAATTTTCCCCATTCCTTATCCCTTATCCTTACATAACAACTCTGGGAGGAAGGAGCTATTATTCCCCTTTTCATAATTAATGAAACCAAACAAAGTGTTTCTCATTTGCCAAGTATGCTAACTCCTATCGAGTGAATCACCTTAGCTGCCTCAGGAACACTAGGGGAAGGATCAGAGACTTAGTGGTAGAAGGAATTATAGAAAATTACTTATCTAATCCCATCATTTTACAGATAGATAAACTAAAATCCACAACAGGTTGTCCATATTAGAAATTGGGCTTGAACTCAAGGGTCTCAGATTATAGAGCCAATAGATTTTCCTTTGCACAATGAACATTTCTAGCATCTGGAATTTAAAAAAAGGAAAAGAAAGAAGTAAGCAAGTACATACTAAATCCTTACTAAGTGCTAGAAACTGTATTAAATACTGGATATACAAATACAGGAATTTAAAAAAAGAGTTTTTATTTGTCCTCCAGGGCCTTCATCTTTGATAACACACAAAAAGTGGTCAGATGGGGAAAGTAAAGGCATTCATCAAGGGGGCATAAGTGTAGCTTTTCCACAAACTAAAAGTTTCAAGAGGAAACTACCAATGGGAGCAGGAGGGGCTAGGGTACTGGAAATTAAAATCAGTTTGTGACCTCAAGAATTTATATTCTGGATTAGTGAATAAGGTTCAATTTATATGTATTTGTATATATCATTCTTAGGTTATTTAAAAATATAGTTTTGTGTTATATCGTATGTCAAGCTAACCACTGGTATATAAGTTCTTTGGGTCAGGGCTTTTCTTCAGTGTATTCAGCATACCACTTGAATTTATGAAGGTACTCATTTTCTTTGTGATCTTGGCTAAGATTCTTAAATACTTATTCCTCATCCCCTCCCCACACCATTGATGTAATTGATATTATAATACCTACCTCACAGGATTATTGTGAGCTTCAAAGTTATATGTGCCAAACCAGAATGTATCTAAACCCCTTTACTGAATTTAAGACAGTATATAAAAATGAAATTTGAGCTCTATTAATATTTAATTTTTCTCTTATTTTTAGTATAATATAAATCCTTTAAAGGCAAGGTTTTTTTATCTTTGCCTTCTCAGCACCTGACACAATGTTTTCTTTATATTAGGGGCTAAATAAATACTTGTTTGATTAGAATAGCTCATTCTATCTTTTGAGCACTATCCTTTATCTCCTCTTTGACTGGTAGCATTTTTCATGTCATCATATTAAAGCTAAAAGGGAAATACAGTTACTTCTATACTGTACTATAGAGAACCAGCTCTATATTTCTGGGAGTACTGAGTGGCATGTAGTGGCATTGGATTGAATGAGATCAATCAGACTAAATGCTTAGCTCATAACTGCTACAACTTGCCATGGAGTCTTGAGTTTAATATATACTGGTTTCACACAAAGAGAACAGAGAAAGACTCACAGCTGTGAAGGGGTTACAAATTATACAAAAGCCCATTAAAGTCTAAAAAGTAGAGAGATAGGTCCAGGGTCAAAGGCCAAATTCCAACCACCAATTAGTAGGAGGTCAATTCTGGTAGCAGAAATATATTTCATAGCGATCCTAAACAAATTGAGTCCTATACTCTTGATTTACAGGATTGCACCTGGTTAGATAAAGTCTTGTCTAGCTTTGTCTGTTTTCAGCATTGATTTTCTAAGTAATATATTTTTTAGAGTTGAGGCTTCTTAATTATCAAGGAGAGAAATTAACTCAGTACCTTCTGGTTTGCTAGGAACTTGAAGCTTTTCAATAAGTTTATAATGTTTTTCCAATGAGAAAATGTATGGATCACAAAAGGGGTCAAAATAGGGGTCTCAGATTGTTATCTATTCTCTTATTGGCTTCCCACACTGTACTGCACTTCATGTCAGGAAGACCTGGTTCCAAATTCTGCTTCAGATACTTATTTGCCATGTGACCTTGGTGCAATTAACTTTTTTTTCTTCATCTGTAAAATGAGAGGACTGGGCTTGATGGCTTCTGTGGTCCTTTTAGCTCTAAATAATTATTTTTATGATTCTTTCCATCTCTACCTTTATGATCTTCTATTATGCCCCATATTGTTTTTTTTTCAGCAAAAAGGAAGTCCTTACAAACTTCAAGATCTCATCTCTATAAGTGTGATACATCATTCTTATAGTTTCATAAGAAAATCCCTCCTATTCTTCATAAAATGCTAAGCATAATTGCAAAACACTTTCACACATATAAAATCATATTTAAACAATTGGAAAAATATAAACTACTCATGGGTAGGCTAAGCTAACATAATAAAAATAACAATTCTATCTGAATTAATTTATTTATTCAGTGCCATGCTAATCAAATTACAAATTAATAATTTCATAGAACTAGAAAAAAGCAGTAAGATTCATTTGGAAAAACAAAAGATTGAGACTATCAAGGGAACTCATGAGAAAAATGTAAAAGAAGGAGGCCTAGCAGTATCAGATCTCAAACTGTGTTCTAAAGCAGCAATCATCAAAACAATCTTGTACTGGCTAAGGAATAGAATAGAAGACCAATGCAGCAGATTAGATACACAATATACAAGGGTAAATGACCTTAGCAACTGAGTCTTTGATAAACTAAAAGATCCCAGCTTTTGGAATAAGAATTCACTCTAATCAAAACTGCTGGGAAAATTGGAAAAGAATATGGCAGAAGCTTGGTGTAGACCAATATCTCACATCCTAGAGTGAGATAAGGTCAAAATGGATATATGACTTAGATATAAAGAGTGATATCAAAACTCATTTTGTAAAAAAGAATAGTTTAACTGGTGGATCTTCAGAGAAGGGAAGAGTTTATGGCAAAGCAAAAAATAGAGAGTATTATGACATAAAATTAATTATTTTATTTATATTTAATTAAACATCTTTTGTTCATACAAAACTAGTTTTTAAGCAAGATTAGAAGGTAAACAACAAAATGGGAAAAATTTTATTAGGAAATATCTCTGTTAAAGTTCTAATTTCTCAAATTTACAAAGAACTAAGTCAAATGTATAAGAGTAGAAGTCATTCCCCAATTGACAAATGGTCAAAGGATATGAACAAGCAATTTTCATATGAAGAAATCAAAACCATCAATAATCTTCTGAACACATTTTCTAAATCACTTGATTAAAGAAATGCAAATTAAAACCATTCTTAGCTACCACCTCACACCTATCAGATTGGCTAATATGCCAGTAAAGAAAAGTGGTAAAATTTGGAGGGCATGTGGCAAAATTGGGACACTAATGCACTGTTGTTGGAGCTGTGAACTAATCCAATCATTTTAGAAGGCAGTTTGGAACTGTAACCAAAGGGCTGTAAAAGAATGCATACCCTTTAATCCAGTAACACCACTACTGTCTGTATTTCAAAAATATAATAAAAAAGTGGAAAGGACCTACCTGTACAGAAATACTTAGAAGTGTTCTTTTTGTGGTGGCAAAAAATTAGAAATTATGGGGATGTCCATCAACTGGGGAATGTCTGAACAAATTGTGATACATGTTGGTAATAATGGAATGCTATTGTACTATAAGAACTGATAAGCAAGATGATTTCTGAAAAATCCTGGAAAAATCTGCAGGAACTGATGCAGCGTGAAATAAGCAGAACTGGGAAAAATGTACACAATAATAGCAATATTAGATGATGATTATCTGTGTCAACCTGGCTACTCTCATCAATGCACTAATCTGGGATGATCCTGAAAGACTTATGACAGAGAATGCTATTCATCTCCAGAGAAAGAATTGTTAGAATCATCTTTCACATCAGTGCATTTTTTTGGTTTTATTTTGGGGTTTTGATTATTTATGACTTTGCTTTTATAATAATCATCAACATGGAAGTGTATTTTTCATGACAATAAAAAATGAAGCAAAAAATAAAATGCTAAGCAGAAAGCACTGGGTAGCATCATAAAGAACATAACCATTCTAATTGGTAGGGATAAGCAACACTATGATATAAAAGCCAACAAACCAAGAGTCTTTGGCCAAAAAGAAGAGAATTTCACTTGGTCAGGAGAGTGGGTGGCAAGGATTGGGACTATGTTGGTTAAGAGAGAATAAATTGATTGCTTCTATACATTATTTCACAGATTATCTTTAAATAATTATTAGCCACCATTTGCTATGCCTTTTGGGGCAGTGAGATGGAAGCCTTTGGGAATTTTTTTTATTAGCAATAATGTTTTATAGTTCATAGAGTAGCAATGAAATAAGCTCATTTAATTTCAGATATGAGAAAAGATTTGCTATATATATACTGTCACTGTGGCGAAAATACACATGTTCATGTGGATAATGAATATGTGTTCATATCATGGATAAAGAATTAGGGAGAATTAGGTTAAAGTCCGAACCCTGATACATACTAGTGGTGTAACTTTAGTGAAGTAACAATCTCTTAACACCTTAAACAACTCTGCAAGACTGCAAAACTATATGTTGTAGGACATTTTCATTAGATATTTCCTTTCAAGATCTGTTGACACTGAAAGTTCAAGTGATTTGTCTCTACTCGCATAATCATTTCGTCATAGTAGTGGTACTTTAACCCAAGTCATTCATCCTGATTAAAGACCAAGCCAAAGGTAGCATTCTTTCCCCATGTTTCATGTCAAAGTACATAAAGATACAAATATACATAAATTACAATTAAAAATAGGTAACATTTAAGTACTTTTTATATTGTATAGAGTACTTTCTCTCTCTTTCTTTCTTCTCTACATCAATAATACCATTGCTCTGAGGAAGTTAAAAACTTCTAGGGAGAAAATTCTCCCCAAATCAGTAATTGTCCTGTAAATGAATATTTTAAAAAGCTATCTAGGGTCACTAATAAGTTAAGAGAAGTGAATAGTATCATACAGCCATTAATTTCAAAAGCAAGACCTGAATTTAGATTTTCTAGATTCTAAGAATAGTTCTCTATCTACTACACTGTACTGCCTTCATATGGTTATTTGATAGTTAATAATTCAATGATAGCTATAAATGTTGACACTTAGATAAGTTATAGGTATACCTATGTAAATCAATTTATTTTTGTATCTACACACATGCTTCTACAAAAGATTCTATGTGTTTCTATGTGTATATAAATATACACATACATATACACCATTCCATATGCCAGTATTTTAAAACAATTAATTCAGCATCTCTGACTCTGAAGAAGCTTCTCACTGTAATAACAAGGAAAAAAATACTTATATCTGTCACTTCAGACAGAAGACAGAGATTCTATCTTCCTAGGCAGATGCTCTGAACATTTAAACAGCTGTCATAACGATTTCAAACTGTAGTCCATCTTGACCTTAAACCCAGTTTAGTTTTTAAATGTTATTTATAAAAATCAGTGAAAAAACAACACAGCACAGTTACACAGCTGCCTGAAATATTAAATGAAAGAATGAACATCTGCTCAGTCGCTCTTCAGACTCTAATGGGTTGGAGAGAAATTCTGTTGTCTTAGATCTTTAAGAACATCTGAGACCTATATGGTTTTAGCACCTGTGAAAGCTCCTCTCTCCAAACTTGCTTTCACACTTCAAAGAATATTACTCCAGTCTCTGCCAAACATATGCCACATAACAAGACAACAAATTATTAATAATATTTACGCCATTGCAGACCCTCTTCCAATGAATATTTTAGAGCAAGAACTAAATTGTTGTTTGGGCTTTAATAAACCTATACTTTGGGAGAACAAACATCCTGCCTTTGGGAGATGAGACTTGAAAAAGAAGAAACTTACAGAAAAGAGTGGGAAAATCATTTAAAATTTATTTCAACAGTGAGCATTTAGGAATTATTGCTCTTAGAATTTTCTATATTTATAGTGAAATAAAATTAAAATATTGCCTGGAATATTAAATTTCATTCAATCTTTTACATAATTTTAAAAATAGCATCAAGCTCAATTAAAGTATTCTCTTAAGAAAATAAAAAGCCCTGCAGTTTTTAAAGAATATATTTTTTGCAAAGTTAATGTAAGAGATTTCTACTTAAAGAATAATGTGGTTTCAGATTCTATAGTTGATCCTTACCCTCCAAAATTGAAAAGCTAGAGATTTAAGACCCTAACATTCACCCTTAATACAAGTTAGTACACTTGGTCACAATCTGTCCTTAGAATAAAATCAAAAGATACATTGCTATTTGAGGGAGGCCAATAAGAGAAACAGAGTCTTAAATAGATGAAAATCTGAGACTCCTCTTTTGACCCTTCTTATGATCCATACCTTGTCTTATTGAAAAACATTATAGTCTCTGGAAAATTTTAAGTTCTTAGTAAACCAGCACTTAATGAGTTAAGACCTTTTTTTTAATCAACAGAATAAGCTGCAGCTGTGGGTATATCGCTCTAACTGCTCTAGGCATCCCAAGGTCACAGAGTGGCAAGCTCAGGCAAAATAACTTTTAGATAAAGTGAGGCTCATTTTTAACCTTGAGACTTTCTTCTCATCTAGTATTATCTTCATAAGAAAATTCTTTGTAAAACTATAACTTTATTGTGCTTTGATATGACATAATTTGTGTTTCTGTGCAAACATGAAGTTTCAGGGGGGATTCTTTTGTGTGAAATGAGTCTTGAAATATATGTAATAAACTCCATGCTCGTGGAGACAGAGCAGCACCATGAGCTGACAAAAAGATCTTCCATGTCCATTACTTCCTTATCAACTAAACGGTCCTTATCAGATTATCTGGTTATGACAGATAGATCTCTAGAGCTATTGAACAAGACATCTTTGACATGACCTTACTCTATTTGAATCATTTAAAATTATAATTAGATATTTAGCTTATTAGTTGTTTGATATATATAGGAAAACATTTGAAAACTTTATAGGGAATGGTAGTGGGGGAGCAGTCAGTGGGCTGCTAACAATTCATTTGATATGAATCTCAGGAAAAAAATAATATGTTTAAGATACATTGAATGGCATAGAATCCAGATGAGGATGATGAAAAATTATGTTCAAATTATTTGTGCGCATGTAGCATTTTCAATGTGATTTCATTTAGAGATAGGGATGTTCTTGTGCATATTCTTCTAATGAGAATAGGCTGATTGAGAATATTTGAACTTGGCTAGATGAAAGGAACTTATTTTGCTTTTCTCATTATTAATTTTCTAATCAATTGAGTGTTGGATTCTGTGCCATACACACACATATATACACATTTCCTTCTACATGTTGTTTTGTTGTTTTTAATCATCTGTTTTTAAGAACTAGACATGGCTCCAAAAAAGTTATGAGTTTCATCTCTTAATGGGCATACTTGTAAGAGATATTTTAGTGCCTGTGATCTTGGGACATCAAGGATCAATTAAGATCATAATGAAAGAGGATTAGTCACACAAAAAATGATAAGTAAAAGGTAGTCAAAAATTAAAATCACCACCAGTATTACAGTATCAAAAACTATACCAAACATTCACAAATTATTACTACATGAGAGCAATGTCAATTGGAGAAGAATCAATTCTTTAATGGAAAACAAGGAAAGATCTTTGCATGTACCTGGCAATACAGAGGTTTACCAAAAATCAAATAATTTGGAATTTTAAAAGTAGTCATCTTTTCCAATCTATTTACAAAAGAAATACTTAATATGACATAGATCTGGCAGATGTTAGTCAGGTCTATGTGTGAAGACGCCAAGAAGGAACTTGCCTCCTCTGCAGGTAGCCCATTTCATTTTTACACAACTCTAATTTGAGGAAAAAAACTCTTACTTCAATTCAAATTTGATTTTCTTTTTCCTTTATGAATTCCACTAATTATTACTAATGTAGTTCTCTGAAACCAAATACGTGGAGGCTACACAATAGCCCTTCAAATACTTGAAGAATATTATCATGTCATCTATAAGTCTTCTCTATGCCCAATTCCTTAACTTATCCTCCTATGAGAGACTCCAGGCAGCAGAGTAAAATTCTAGGTCCTCTCCTCTGGATACTCTCTAGTTTTTCAATTTCTGAATCTCTGGAGAATAAAATTTTTAAGGATTTTTCAAAAAGCCTCTGATTATGTCATATTAATGTGGCATTATCAGTTCCTGGTCACTGTACACCTTTTAATGAAGTCCAAATAATTGTAGTAACTTATATGGGTCAAAATGATGACTTATTGAATTTGCCGTTCTATAAAAATGAAGTCTTATTTTTTAGTCATTTGTTTGTCAACTTATTCTTATAAAGTTGATTTTTAAAAAGATTTATTTATTTTTATTTTTTTAAAACCCTTACTTTTTGTCTTGGAGTTAATACTGTGTTTTGGCTCCAAGGCAGAAAAGTGGTAAGGGTAGGGAATGGGGGTCAAGTGACTTGCCTAGGATCATACAGCTGGGAAGTGTCTCAGACCAGATTTGAACCTAGGACCTCCCATCTCTAGGCCTGGCTCTCAATCTACTGAGCTACCCAGCTGCTCTTTTTTAAAAAAATTTAAATGGACTACTTGATATTTTAATAAAGTTCTACAATTTAGCCAGTCAAGATACTTTTGAATACAGCATTTGACTTATGGTTTTCAATTTTGTAAAATCTGATATTTGGGTGACTATACCATCCATTCTTTTATCTAAGCCACTGCCCAAAATATTAATCATCATTTTCCAAGAACAAAGATTCAACTGTCATGTTGAAACCAAAAATAAACATTTTTTCTGACAACCATCATCAGCATTGAATCCATCTGACTGCATCATTATTTTTAATCCATATTCTTCCATTGTCTCAATAAGAATATTATAAGATATTTTAATTTTTCTTTAATATAAATAACTTATAAAGTCATAATTTTTCTTATATTCCAGTTTAATAATTCTTTTTTTTTAATGAAAGACTTTCCTGACCATGACCTATTCTTAACGTAAAAGCAACAACAACAACAAAACTTGCTAGTTTATTGAAATCATTGCCTCCGAATAGGTGGAGCCAAACTGGCAGCATAGTAGCAGGAACCTTCTGAATCTTCTTCTAATCGATCATTACAAAATATCTCAAAAGGACAGAAATCAAAACCAGATAAGTAAAGAGCTCTCCCACTGGACATAACATGAAATGTAGGCAGTGAGTGAGGATTCCCATACTATAAGAGGGAGAAACTGCACCAATCAAAGCTCAAGCTGATCACCCCTTCCCAACACAATCTACCCTGCTAGAGTCAGAGCAAGGGAAGTAACAAGCTCTGAATTCTCAGGGCTGGCTGAAAGGACTACAGACTTATTCCAGATGGCTTGCCAGACATTGGCAGAGAGACTGGAGGAAGGAGAAGATGGAGCTAGGGCAGCAGATTGGTTAGCCACAGCTGAGATAGCAGGAACAGGGAAGTTAGCCTTAGGGCAAAAACCTTTAAAGAGCACACTACAGAAAGAATATCACAGAGCAACCTGCCCTTACTCGGGCTTCTGACAGGAAAGGGAAGATAGTACCAAGGAAAAGGCTTTTGAGAGATAAGCTAAGAAAGCAACAACCAACAATATGCATGAATCTCAATCCACTAGGAGCAAAATGAATGAGCAAGAAAAACAAAAAGCTCTTGATCCAGGAGAATTTCAATGGAGAAAAAGAGCAAAATATTGATGCAACAGCAAAGAGTGATAAACAAGCAAACACAATCAAACTTTACAAAAAAAATGGAAATTATTCACAGGCTCTGGAGGAACTAAGAAATGGAATTCAAGAACCAAATAAGAAAGACAGAAGGAAATGGGGATAAAAGTGGAAAAAAGAAATGAAAGTAATACAAAAAGAAAATAACACTTTAAAAGACAAAATTGCCCATTTAGAAAAAGAGGCACAGAAATCAAGTGAAGTAATAAGCAAATTGGAGCCCAGAACTGACCTGTTGGAAGCCATGTAAAGCAGGATAGACCAAACCAAAAAAGGAAAATCAAAAATCATAGCTGAAAATCAGTCTTTAAAAACTAGAATTGGGCAACCAGAAGTTAATGGAGGGAATAGATAGTAAAACTATACTAGTTGGAGACCTCAACCTCCCTCTAGCAGATCTAGATAAAACAAACCAAAAAAATAAATAAGAATGAAGAGCTGTGAATGAAATCTTAGAAAAATTGGAGCTAATGGATATATGGAGAAAAGTAAATAAGAATAAAAAGGAATATACCTTCTTTTCAGCAGCACATGATACATTTATAAAGATTGACCATACACTAGGGCATAAAAACAATTTCAAACAAATGCAGAAAAGCAGAAATAATAAATGCAACTTTTTCTGATCATAATGACATAAAAATTATAATTAGTAAGGGTAAATGGAAAGGCAAATTAAAAATTAATTGGAGATTAAATAATCTCCCAAACTGGTGGGTTATAAAATAAATGATAGAAATAATTATCAGTTTCATTGAAGAGAATGACAATGAGCAAGTGACATATCAAGATTCATGAGATAGAGCAAAAGAAGTACTTGGGGGGGAGGGGGAATATAAATCTCTGATTGTCCATATTAACAAAAATGAAAAGAGGAAATTCACAAATTGGGTATGCAACTAAAAAAAAACACTAGAAAAAGAACAAATTAAAAACTTTCAGATAAAGACCCAATTGGAAATACTAAAAACAGAGAAGAAATTAATAAAGTTGAAAGTAAAAAACTATTGAACTAATATATAAGACAAGGAGCTAGTATTATGAAAAAAAAACAAATACAATGGCTAAAATATTGATTAATCTAATTAAGAAAAAGAAAGAAGAGAGCCATATTAATAGTTTCAAGGATGAAAAAAGTGATCTCACCTCTAAAGAAGAGGAAATTAAGGCAATTATTAAGACTGTTTTGCCCAATCATATGACAATAAATATGGCAAGCTAGGTGAAATGGATAAATATTTTCAAAAATATTAATCACCTAGGTTAACAGAGGAGTAAATCAAATGCTTAAATAATCACAAATAAGAAAAAGAAATTGATCAAGCCATCAAGGAGCTCCTTAAGAAAGAATCATCAGGTCCAGATTAATTCATAAGTGAATTCTATCAAACATTTAAAGATCTCAAACTATACTATAAAACAATGATTGTAAAAACAATATAGCTTAGAGATAGAAGGGTGGATCAATGGACTAGACTTGGAGTAAATGAGAGTAGCAAGATAGTGTTCAATAAACCCAAAGATCCCAGCTTTTGGGACAAGAACCCAGTGTTTGATAAAAACTGCTGGGAAAACTGGAAAACAATATGGGAGAAATTAGGTTTAGATCAACATCTTATACCCTATACCAAGATTTATTTAGAATGGTTAAATGACTTAAATATAAAGAGGGAAATCATAAACAAATTAGGTAAATATAGTTAGCATACCTGTTGGATCTATGGGAAAGGAAGGAATTTAAGACCAAGCAGGAGATAGAGAACATTACAAAATATAAAATGATTAATTTTGATTATATTAAATTAAAAAGTTTCTTTTCAAACAAAATGAATGCAACCAAAATTAGAAGGGAAGCAACAAATGGGGGGGGGGATGTTATAACAAAGACCTCTGAAAAAGGTCTAATCCCTCAAATTTATAAAGAGCTAAGCCAATTGTACAAAAAATCCCCTGGGAAAAAGAAAGTGGGGAGATTCTCATGATCTCTGCCATGGCGAGGGAGACTCAGTGAGTGCATATGTGTGGTGTGTATCTGTGTGTGCATGTGTGTCTCCAGCCTCCATTCAAAATCCTGAGGTGCCCTTGGCTGGGTACATGGAAGAACCATCAAGATATCTATGTAGACATATCTATATACCTATATACTTGTCATCCTGGAGGCCTCAAATGGAAAGGGCTGCCCAGCTCCACTCAAGCACCTTGGATACACTGGGCTATTGAAGCAGACTGAAGGTGGATTGTCCAGCCTCTGGTGGAAGGTGATTTGGCAGTGGTCTGAATAGTGGCAGAAAGAATCTTAAGATATGCTCAGAAGGGGAAGGCCCCTGCCATTCATGATTTAACACAAATCAACAAAATACAGGCTCTTCAGGTGGTGGAAGGCAAAGGAGACAGGAAGGGTTTTAAGGGAAACAAAATGGCCTTGATTCAGGATCTGAACTGCATGCAAACTCATTCCAAGCTCTCCAAAGAAACTCCTCAATCCAGTTCTCCTGGTGGGTGGAGAGGCCTGTTTCCCAAACTCAGCACTGGCCCTATTCCCAGGCAAGGCCATTTGGAGGTGTATGGCCAGAAGAACATGCCAGATTTCCCCAGCCTGCTGAGCACTGTTGTGAGGGTTTATTTAATAATTAATTTAGTAATAGTGTTGGATCTAGCAAGAAGGGCTAGAAAATTCCAAGATGGAATGAAGGAGCAGGAAGTAGGGCTTGTGCTCTGGGAGAGACTCCATTAGTGGTTGGACATAATTGTTGCTAACCCTGGGAGATCTCAGAGTTAGGGAAAAACTGCATCCAGATTCCCTGGGATCCTGAGAGGCAAAGGCTTTCAGCAAGTGTACAAGACCTGCAGAGCTGCACCAAGTGGGGAAGTGGTTTGGGATCTGGTGGACAGCATTTAAAACTCACTCTCCCTACCTGGGTACCTTGGATCCTTGGCTCTTGGCATCCTGTGACCATCCTTGGATTACTGTGAGACCCTAATTGCCCTTTTGTATGCTGACCAAACCTGGCTGGAACCAGGTTTGAAGGAGCCTTCCCTGTGACTCCAGTACTGCTCCTTTGGGCCCTTCCTGGCTTAGGTCAATTAGGATAGAGTAGTTAAGTCCTTCCCTGCACCCTGTGTTTTGCACTTAGTTTTCAAGTGTAGAAATCCCCTAACCCATCCTTTATTTAGTTTCCCTCAAATAAACTGCATAAACTTTACCTTTGCCTGCTGGTTCCATAGACCCTGGCCTAGGGTGAGCTGGGCATCCCTTGGGCCAACTGCCATTCTTGTGTCTGATAAAATAGTGAACCCTAGTCTCCCTATCCTGGTAGGTTCTGTCTCTCCTTCAACCCAGTGTGTACCCACAAACCATTTAGGTTATATTTTAATAATAATTAACATCCCTGGTGACCCACTTTTACAGTTTGTCACACCCAGATGACTGGGTAACAGAAAGACAGACAGGAAGTGTTCTCTTGGGCTGCTAGAGCCACCCAGGAAATCAGGGGAATTTGAACATTGGGTGTGAGTTGAAAGTTCTTAAACAGTGGCAAGCTGCCTAGAGCTGCTCAGCCCCTACCCCAGGTCATTCATAAAATCTCTGTGGGAAGGCAAAATACTATTAGACCTGGAGTAGCCCCAGAGAAAGGGATTTGTACCATTTTTTTGTGTGTTTTGTTCTCTGTGTAATTGTAATTGTATTTAATTGTTGGTTATTGTAATTGTAATTATTGTTCTTAGTTGTTATTAGTCAGGAATTGTGGCTAATAATAACATTGATTTTTATACGACTGGTCGGTTTGGGCAATGATGGGAATGATGATATTTGAAGATTGGATCGATTATGTCCTTTTGATACTGGCAAGGAATTTGGGCTATCCCTTACCTGTGTATTACCCAGGTATTTTAGGGGGATGATGGTTGTTGAAATAGCACAACCTATTTTTACCATTAATATCCTGGACTTGTTATCACATATGCCAATCCTGATCCTTACTGGTTATTTTGTGTATAATTTAAGGTGGATGTTCTTCCATATTATGTGTTGTTTTAAGATCATAGTGACCTGGTGTTTTAGGGATTCTGAGACTAAAAATATGTTAAGGTTATTGCAATTGAAACTAAATAATTTGGAATTGTACATGCAGAATGGTGGTGTTTCTGGTCAACTTCTTGGTCCTCCTAATACTGGCAATGTGGCTGTATTTTCACTCATAGGAAATTCTGGCAAAAGTGTTACCTCTAAGGCTGAGTTGGAACAGCAGGCACAAAGCAATGGTGAAAAAGCCATTACTCTTTTTCCCCTTCGTGACCTTCCTATTGTACATGAAGATGGCGTTTTCCATGTGAAGCAACATACAAGGCTTAGATCTGAAGATGTGGAAAATTTAAAGAGAAAGTTCCCAAATGTCCATGATGATTCTGGGAAGTTTGTTAAGATCTTTAAGGCATTTATAAAAGCCCATGACCCAGACTTTGAAGATTGCTGGTATGTGTTGGGTGAGATCTTGTCACATCATGATAGGGCCAAGTTTGCTGAGACCAGGAACACAGAGGGGATGACACCATGGCCAGTAGCCTGAGAAGAACTGGACCTCATTTCAGTTCCAATATACCGAATGTTAAAACAGGTGAGAAAGTCATTAATAAAAATCATGGAAAAAATTCCCGGCGTACAAACACATGGTCTAAATTTGAGAGAATTTGGCAGACAGCACAAGAGACCCCAGCAATATTTCTTTTTTTCTTTTTTTTTTTAACATTACCTGATTCATGCTCCTCCTATCCCCTTCACCCCCACCCCCCACACTCCCCCCACCCATGGCCAATGCGCATTTCCACTAGTTTTGTCATGTGTCCTTGATCAAGACCAATTTCCAAATTGTTGGTAGTTGCATTGGTGTGGCAGTTTCGAGTCCACACGCTTAATCACGTCCACCCCGACCCTTGCGTTCAAGCAGTTGTTTTTCTCATATGTTTCCTCTCCTCCAGTCCTTCCTCTGAATGTGGGTAGCATCTTTACCATAAATCTTTCAGAATTGTCCTGGGTCATTGTATTGCTGCTGGTACAGAGGTCCATTACATTCAATTTTACCACAGTATATCAGTCTCTGTGTACAATGTTCTTCTAGCTCTGCTCCTTTCGCCTCTGCATCAGTTCCCAGAGGTCTCTCCAGTTTGCCTGGAACTCCTCCAGTTTATTATTCTTTTTGGCACAATAGTATTCCATCACCCGCATATACCACAGTTTGTTCAGCCATTCCCCAATTGAAGGACATCCCCTCCTTTTCCAATTTGTTGCCACCACAAAAAGCGCAGCTATAAATATTTTCGTACAAGTCTGTTTATCTATGATCTCTTTGGGGTACACATCCAGCAACGGTATGGCTGGATCAAAGGGCAGGCATTCTTTTATAGCCCTTTGAGCATGGTTCCAAATTGCCAGCCAGAATGGCTGGATCAGTTCACAACTCCACCAGCAATGCATTAATGTCCCAATTTTGCCACATCCCCTCCAGCATTTATTACTCTCCCCTTCTTTCATTTTAGCCAATCTGCTAGGTGTGAGGTGATACCTCAGAGTTGTTTTGATTTGCATTTCTCTAATTATTAGAGATTTGGAACACTTTCTCATGTGCTTATTGATACTTTTGATTTCTTTACCTGAAAATTGCCTATTCATGTCTCTTGCCCATTTATCAATTGGGGAATGGCTTGATTTTTTATACAATTGCTTTAACTCCTTGTATATTTGAGTAATTAGACCCCTGTCAGAATTTTTTGATATAAAGATTTTTTCCCAATTTGTTGTTTCCCTTCTGATTTTGACTACATTGTTTTTGTTTGTACAAAAACTTTTTAGTTTAATATAATCAAAACCATTTAATTTACATTTTGTGATTTTCTCTAACTCTTGCTTGGTTTTAAAGTCTTTCCTTTCCCAGAGATCTGACAAGTATACTATTCTGTGTTCACTTAGCTTGATTATAGTTTCCCTGTTTATATTCAAGTTGTTCACCCATTCTGAATTTATCTTGATGTAGGGTGTGAGATGTTGATCTAGACCTAATCTCTCCCATATTGTTTTCCAAATTTCCCAGCAGTTTTTGTCAAATAGTGGATTCATGTCCCAAAAGTTGGGCTCTTTGGGTTTATCATACACTGTTTTGCTGATGTCATTTACCCCAAGTCTATTCCATTGATCCTCCTCTCTATCTCTTAGCCAGTACCACACTGTTTTGATGACTGCTGCTTTATAGTATAGTTTAAAATCTGGTACTGCTAGGCCCCCTTCCTTCACATTTTTTTTTCATTATTTCCCTTGATATTCTTGATCTTTTGTTATTCCAAATGAAATTTGTTATAGTTTTTTCTAATTCAGTAAAGAAGTTTTTTGGTAGCTTGATAGGTATGGCGCTAAATAGGTAAATTAATTTGGGTAGAATTGTCATTTTTATTATGTTAGCTCGACCTACCCATGAGCAATCAATGGCTTTCCAATTTTTTAAATCCAGTTTTATTTGTTGGGAAAGTGTTTTGTAGTTGTTTTCCTATAATTGCTGTGTTTGTTTTGGTAGGTAGATTCCTAAGTATTTTATATTGTCTAGGGTGATTTTAAATGGTGTTTCTCTTTCTACTTCTTGCTACTCTAGTGTGTTAGAGATGTATAGAAATGCTGATGATTTATGTGCATTTATTTTGTATCCTGCAACTTTGCTAAATTTGTTGATTATTTCTACAAGCTTCTTAGTTGATTCTCTAGGATTTTTTAAGTAGACCATCATATCATCTGCAAAGAGTGATAGCTTAGTTTCCTCCTTGCCCACTTTGATACCTTTAATTTCTTTTTCTTCTCTAATTGCAACTGCTAGTGTTTCTAGTACAATGTTAAATAATAGAGGTGATAATGGGCATCCTTGTTTCACTCCTGATCTTATT
>NC_058135.1:142953527-142996292 GCF_016433145.1 Gracilinanus agilis | reverse complement strand
TCCATATCTCCTAAATTGTTATATTTATTGCCATATAATTGGGCAAAATAGTTTTTAATGATTGCCTTAATTTCCCCTTCATTAGAGGTGAGGTCTCCCTTTTCATCTTTGATACTATCAATTTGGTTTTCTTCTTTCCTTTTTCTTATTAGATTGACCAGTAGTTTGTCTATTTTATCTGTTTTTTCAAAGTACCAGCTTCTAGTCTTATATATTAATTCAATAGTTCTTTTACTTTCGATTTTATTAATTTCTCCCTTGGTTTTTAGTATTTCTAATTTAGTTTTCATCTGGGGATTTTTAATTTGCTCACTTTCTAATTTTTTGAGTTGCATGCCCAATTCATTGATCTCTGCCCTCCTTAATTTGTTAATATATGCACTCAAGGATATAAATTTCCCCCTGAGTACTGCCTTGGCCGCATCCCAAATAGTTAGGTAGGATGTCTCATCATTGTCATTTTCTTCAATGAAATTGTTGATTGTTTCTATGATTCCTTCTTTGACAAATTGGTTTTGAAGAATCATATTATTTAATTTCCAATTAGTTTTTGATTTTCCTGTCCAAGTGCCCTTACTAATTATTATTTTTTTTGCATTATGATCTGAGAAGGTTACATTTATTATTTCTGCTCTTTTGCATTTGTTTGCAATGATTCTATGCCCTATAACATGGTCAATCTTTGTGAATGTGCCATGTGCAGCTGAGAAGAAGGTGTATTCCTTTTTGTCCCTATTTATTTTTCTCCACATATCAATTAGATCTAATTTTTCTAGGACTTCATTCACCTCTCTTACCTCTTTCTTATTTATTTTTTGGTTTGATTTATCTAGATCTGACAGAGGAATATTTAGATCTCCCACTAGTATGGTTTTACTATCTATTTCCTTCTTGAGCTCTGCCAGTTTCTCCTTTATGAATTTGGGTGCTATGCCACTTGGTGCATACATATTGAGCAGTGTTATTTCCTCATTGTTTATACTGCCTTTAATCAGGATGTAATGACCTTCCCTGTCTTTTTTAATCATATCTATTTTTACTTTGGCTTTGTCAGAAAACATAATAGCCACTCCTGCCTTCTTTTTCTCATTTGACGCCCAAAGATTTTGCTCAAACCCTGAACCTTAAACTTGTGTATGTCCACCCGCCTCATATGTGTTTCTTGTAGACAACATATGGTGGGATTTTGGTTTCTAATCCACTCTGCTATTTGCTTCCGTTTTATGAGCGAGTTCATCCCATTCACATTCAGAGTTATATTCATCAGTTGTGCATTTGCTGACATTTTCAAATCCTCCCCCATTCCTACCCCTTCTCCTTAAACTATTTCCTTTAAAACCAGTGGTTTGCTATTAAGACCCTATCCCTTATCCCCTCCCTTGATTAACTTCCCTTTCTACCCCCTCCCTTATTTTTCCCCCCTCTTTTTGTTTTTAAAGGCCTTATGAATTCTCTCCCCCTTCACCCCTCCCTTTTTTGACCTTCCCACTCCCCTGCTCCCCTTGGTTTATCCCTTCTGACTTTCTCAGTAGGGTTAGATAGAGTTTTTTATCCCAATGGATAATAAAGCTACTCTTCCCTCTCCGGGTTGATTACACTAAGAGTAAGGTTTGATTATTACCTCTTAATGCTCTCTTCCTCTCCTTCTCATAATAGTATTTGTCCCCTCTCCCTCCCATGCCCTCTTTGTGTGTAATAGAATATTCTGTTTTCTTATTCACTCAAGTTTCTCTTGGTGTCCCCTGCTATTTAGCCCCTCTTTCCCATCCCCCACGCCATCTTATATTATTTAGTGTTCCACCCTCACCCTGTGAATTATTCTTCTGATTACTATAATAGTGAATATTATAATAGTGAATAGAGTTCACTACAGAGAATTATACATAACATTTCTCTACATAGGAATACAGATAATTAGATCTCACTGAGGCCCTTAAAAAGGCAAATTTAAAAATTATAAGTTTTCTTTCTTTTCCCTCTGTATCTTATTTACCTTTTCAGGTTTCTCTCGATTTTTGTGGTTCGATATCAAACTTTCCATTTAGCCCTGGTCTTTTCTGTGCAAATACCTGGAATTCTTCAATTTTGTTGAATGCCCATACTTTCCCTTGGAAATATAGAGTCAATTTTGATGGGTAGTTGATCCGTGGTTGCAGGCCCAGCTCTCTTGCCTTTCTGAATATCGTATTCCAAGCCTTACGGTCTTTTAGCGTGGAGGCTGCCAAATCCTGTGTGATCCTGATTGGTGCTCCTTGATATTTGAATTGTCTCTTTCTGGCTTTTTGTAAGGTTTTTTTCTTTTGCTAGAAAGCTTTTGAATTTGGCAATAATATTTCTAACCGATTTCTTCTCTGGATCGAATGTAGTGGGTGTTCTATGAATCATTTCGATGTCTATATTGCCCTCTTGTTGTAGGACTTCAGGGCAATTTTGCTGAATAATTTCTTTTAGTACGGAGGCCAGGTTTCTATTAATTTCTGGTTTTTCTGGAAGACCAATTATTCTCAAATTGTCTCTTCTAGACCGCTTTTCTTGGTCTGTCACTCTCTCATGGAGATATTTCATGTTTCCTTCTATTTTTTCAGTCTTTTGACTTTGTTTTATTTGTTTTTGTTGTCTTGAGAGATCATTACCTTCCAATTGCTCAATTCTAGCCTTTAGGGATTGATTTTTGGCTATAATCTTTCGGTTTTCGGTCATAATCTTCTGGTTTTCAGCCATGATCTTCTGGTTTTCGGCCATAATCTTCTGGTTTTAAGCCATAATCTTCTGGTATTCCTTTTCAATCTGGTCATTTCTGGTGTTCAATTGCAAGATTTTACCTTTTAAACAGTTATTTTCTTGCCAGATCTCTTCCATTTTCCTCAAAATCTCAGTTTTGAACTCTTCCATAGCTTGTGAGGAGTTTTCCTTATTTGAGGAGGGTCCGGATGCTTGTTTGTTCTCCTCCTCTGTTTGCTCGGTTGTCTGGATTTTCTCTGTGTAAAAGTTGTCAAGTGTTAACGGCTTCTTTTTCTTGTTGTTATTCTTTCTCTTCTGAGTTTCCTGAGTCTGGGTAGCCATCATTAGCCCAGCAACTTCTCAGGTTTATCCTCGCACTCAGTGTCTGTCCGCGGTCTATTGGCTCCTGAGGTCTGAGTTCTGTTTTTTTCCAAGGTCAAGCCCCCTGGTGGACCCCCTTACTTGATCCTCTGCAGGAGGTTCCTTTACAAGTCTCAGGGCGCTGCTTCCACAGTCGTATACCCGTCTGCACTGGTTCCCCACTCAGGTTTTCAGAGCTTTAGTTCCTGGCTGTGTCTGCCTCCACCCACGCCTCCGTCCCTGCCTGTGCGCTCTGCGCCCAGTGTCCACTCTCTGCTCCAGCGCTCAGATTTCGCTTGCATTCTTTGGCTTACTGGGTTCTTAAATCTTGCTGCTCTCAGGAACAGGCCCCGGAGCTGCCAATGACTCAATGGGTGCCCCAAACTTGCTCTATTTCTTTTTAGCTGGCTTCAGAGCTCTAGATCTTATGTGTGGAGGGGGTGGGGGTGGGGCGGTTGCTCAGCCCGCGATTTAGTGAGAGTCCTTTATAGCCTGGAAATGTTTCGATTCCATGTAACTTCCACGCTGTGCCCTTTTGTGGGGTTCCTCCGTTTGTCTGGACTTGTTTTTATGTCCCCTTTAGGAGTTTTGTGTGTTTCAGTCAGGAGAGGTTAAGAGCTGCTTCTTACTCTGCCACCATCTTAACTCGGAACCCCAGCAATATTTCTTGATAGAATAATTGAGGCAGCCGAGATGTATTTAAATATGAATATATTGTAGGATACCACCATAGACCATGTAAAAAGAATATTTGTTAGGAATTCTGTTCTCCAGCTTAAGAAGTTCTTTACAGATAATTACCCTGATTGGGAACTTTTGAACCTGGATGAGTTAAAACAAAAAGCCATTTATGTGTTTGCAAAGGAGAAAGAAAAGGGAAGTGATGAAAAAGATACCATAATTAAAAGCCTTAGGAAGCAGTTAAAGGAGGTAAATTCTTGAGCCAATGAGAAGGAGATAAATGAAATTAAGGTAGTGGCAGCATTAAGGTCAGCAGAGAAGAAGAATAATGCCAATAATTATAAGACCAGTGGCAGTACATACACAAGGAATCAGAGGCAGCAATCTTGCTATGTTTGTGGCCATATTGGACATTTTGCAAGGGAGTATAGATATAGAAGGAGATCATATGGGCAGAGGTACAACAATAATAACAATGGATTTAATCGGTTTAATAATAATTATGGATACAGGGGAAATAACTGGAATAATGGTTGCAATCATGGAAATGGCCAGCAAAATGTGTTCCAATGCCAGAATGCATGCTGTCAAGGTGCTCAAGCTCCTAATTTGGCAACAATGTAAGATTACATATGAACTGGAGTTTGCCCAAAATTTAGCCATATTGTACAAGGGAATGTTAATAATGGTAACATGAATGGAGGACAGCTGCATTATGAAGGTGTGCCCGAAGTTCAGAAGTGATTGATCAAGGTAATTGGACTAAAGTGAATGTTGATTAAATTGTATGTGGTAAAGATAATGATGATGTAATTGTGGATAAGGGAAATGGTGCAGTTGGTGTTAATGTTGATTTGATTGGTGATAATAAGAATTTAATTAATAATGGAAATGAGTTGATTAATGTTCATTTAAATGGAATAAATGATAGTTTAATCAATGTAAATGATAATTTGATGAGAATTAACGAAAATTTGAATGGTGTAAATGTTAAATTGTCTGAATTAACTACTGGTAATAGTGTAAATAGTACTTTAACCAATGTTACTGGTAATTTACCCACTGGTAGTAGTAATTTAACTAGTTTTGGTAATAATTTGATTAAGATTGATGATGGTTTATATGGTGTTGATAATAACTTGATTAATGTTGTAAATAATTTTTGTAAATAATTGGAGCATATGAATAGGTAACTCAAGATTATGGTTGGGAAACTCTGTGCTGAAACTCATCTGAAATGGCCAGAGAGTCTTCCCATAGCTTGGTTTTACCTACATACGAGGCCAAGAGCAGATATCATTGTATGAGATGCTCTTTGGACATGCTCCACTACAAGCAAAAACTTGTAAGGCTGTTTATGCATCACTCTTAGGAGATGATTTCCAAATTGCTTCATATTTAAGTGCTTTACATCAGAGGCTAAGAGAATTATAAGATATAGGAGTATTAATTCAATCTGGTTTATTGGATTATTCTTTTTATAATTTTCAAACAGGTGATATGATCTATGTGAAAAATTTTGCCAAAACGTCAGCAACAGAACAAAATTGGGTAGGTCCTTATACAGTTGTATTAGTTTCACCATCTTCCATGAAAGTTTTAGGTAGAGATTTGTGGTATCATTGTTTTCATGTTAAATTAGCACATGAAATAGATAATGAAAATGTAGAGATTGTTAATAATGAAGAGGAAGAAGAAAAAGAAATTGTATAATTTGAGATCTTCAGTCAATTAGAGTCTGCAGTCAGAAAGTTCAGTAAGGAGAGAACCATTCCAGCAGAAGAGGTTGTTCAGATGGAAGAGGACATGGATGAAAAGGATTCAGGATTCAGGATTCAGGATTTATGGACTTTATTGAGACTGATGAACTCATGAATTGAAATGATAAAACTTCATTTTCAAGGATTTTCTTAAAGAAGAGGATTAATCATGCACAATTTGGATTAAATGCTTTGGAAGTATTTTGGATAATGTAAATAGTATCACTAAATACTCATATGCATCCAACATTGCACATAATACTATCAAGAGCTTTGATGGAGAAGAGGAGAAGAAGAGGAAAAACAGAGGGAAGAGAAGATTTCCTAGATGAATGGAACATCATAAGGAGAAAGGAAATCTGCAGGAGATCTGGAGTTTTGGTAGGTATCATGCATCCATCAGTAACATGTTGCAACATAATATGGCAAAGAAACAACATAAAAAATCAAATACATACAACACAAACATGTTAGGATACATTATGTTCCTTATGGAATAGAACAATGTATAAATGTTAACAAAATTAGAATTAGCTATAGCATAAGTAAGTACTAACAAGAGATAGTTACTAACAAAGATTAGCTAGTTGTTTAGGTAGATGTAGCTAGACTAATATACTAATGTCATGGGGTAGTTTAGAATAGTTTAGTGAAATAGATATAGTATTAGATTAGGTTAGAGGATAAGATAAGGTACTAATGTACATTACAGTGCAAATACAACAAACATAACAAAATTGCATTACATGAAGAACATATAGCATATTACAGATCACATCACAAATAATGTAAATAGTTGTGTAAATAGTATGTGTATATTGTAAATTGTATTATAGTGTAAGTATTGTATATATGTAAAGGGTGTACACATGTATATTTGATATGTATATATTATATGTACATACATGTATATATGTATATAATACATGCATATATTGTGTATGTATTGTATGTATGTATCATATGTATATGTGTATCAATGTAAATTCTGTGAATACTTTGATATAATTGAGTGCAAACATTCAAATGTAATTTGCATAAGGAGTTTGATGTTTTGTTTTAATTTTGAGGTAAAGACTTATGCAATGTTGTGTTAAAATGTATTTTCCAAAATGGTTTGCATTTCTTAGTTGGTAGGATATTTCTGTATTAGAATAGGAGTTATGTTTAATGTTTGTTTTGACTTTTGTGATGATATTTCATATTTGCTGTTGATTTTGTTGGAAATTTTGCATTGTTACTTGTTGCTTTATGCTTTGAACTATGTAACTGTTCAATGTATTTATCCTTTTACCTTTCCTTATTGAAATCCCAAGTGTAGGGTAGAGTAGGATAGTGTTAGATAGAATAGAGTTAATGTAGGTTATTTGTTATTTTGAGTTAGAATTTTAGTTTAGTTTGTAGTGCACAAATACCAAAATTTTGTTAATTTTGGCTTTGTGCAAAGGGAGGAACTGTTGCGAGGGTTTATTTAATAATTAATTTAGTAATAGTGTTGGACCTAGCAAGAAGGGCTGGAGGTTTCCATGATGGAATGAAGGAGCAGGAAGTAGGGCTTGTGCTCTGGGAGAGACTCCATTAATGGTTGGACATAATTGTTGTTAAATTTGGGAGATCTGAGTTAGGGAAAAACTGCATCCAGATTCCCTGGGATCCTGAGAGGTGAAGGCTTTCAGCAAGTGGACAAGACCTGCAGAGCTGCACCAAGTGGGGAAATGGTTTGGGATCTGGTGGACAGCATTTCAAACTCACTCTCCCTATCTGGGTACCTTGGATCACCTTGGCTCTTGGCATCCTGTGATCATCCTTGGATTACCATGAGACCCTCAAAGCCACTCTCAGGCTCTTTAGCTGTGCTGACCAAACCTGGATAGAACCAGGTTTGAGGGAGCCTTCCCTGTGACTTCAGTACTATTCCTTTGGGCCTGCCTGACTTAAGTCAATTAGAATACTGTAGTTAAGCCCTTCCCTGCCCCCTGTGGTTTGCCCCTTAGGTTTTTAAGTGTAGAATCCCCTATCTCATCCTTTATTAGTTACCCTCAATTAAACTGTATCAACTTTTACCTTGCCTGCTGCTTCCATAGACCCTGGCCTAGGGTGAGCTGGGTGACTGTTGGGCCAACTGCCATTCCTGTGTCAGTTAAAACAGTGAACCCTGGTCTCCCTATCCTGGTAGGTCCTGTCTCTCCTTCAATACAGTGTGTACCAACAAACCATTTAGGTTATATTTTAACATACCTGGTGCCTCATCTTTACAGGATATAGACCTGAAAAGACCACAACAATGTAACTATCAATAATATGTAAATAAGTCTTGACTGACCACATATGTTAAAACCAGTGGAAATGTGAGTTAGCTATGGGGTGGGGGTTGAGGGGGTGAAGGGTAAAGTAAAAAAATGAATTATGTAACCCTGGAAAATTTTTCTAAAAATAAAAAATTTAAAAAAATGAATAAAATCATGACAATTAAAATTAGCAAAGCTGACTAATTTGAATTTTCACTTCTATCCATTCTTTATTCTATGATGGGAGTGCTAATAAATCACAAAGTCAAAATATAACAAATGAAAAGAAAACAAGAAGCATCAAGCAACATAGTTGTAAAACTATATGATTGATATGACTATATTTTTAAATATCATATTTCTGTAACCTATTCTAGTATTGTAACACCAGTTATTTTCACTGTAACAATGAAAATAAATGTACATTTTGAATATTATGGTAAGATTACAAATATTGGAGAGAAATCCAAAGTAATATATAAAGTATCTTGAAAAGTAATTATTCATTGAAAAGTTATTATTTATCTGTTCTTTCAAAAACAATCAGAGAGAATACAAAATGCCTACCTGACCTAAAAGAACAAATTAGGATAGCAAGGTCTACTCTCAGGTCCAGTGAAACCTTTTTGTGTAGCCTTGGGAAGGTGGCCTGAAGCAACTACAGGAATTATAACGTGCAAAATGCAGTTGTAGACCTTGAATAAAATTCCTTTGAGATATTTGATCATAATTTATCATTGCGTTAAGAGCTTCTAGGTTTGTTCTTTGCTCTAGAGAAATGAATCACAGCATTTTATGCCAAGGTATATTAATCTTCTGTTGGAACATTCCTTCCCCTTTGCTCCAGTGCTGATCTCCCTGTTATTTTCCCTGTTTATGCTAGAATTCCTCAACCAATATGAATAACTCTGAAATCAATATATTAAGCTCCTTTCTTTCATCAGTCTGTCCCAAAAAGTGCTAGATGCTGGGGTAGAAGTCTGTTCACTCCTTCCAAGGTAATGTGGCTGAATATAAAATTAAAATCAAAGGAACTGTGCAAATATTAGCATTCCATCCTATATTTTCTAGTGAGCCATGTGTGGCTCACTCATTCTCTCTCTCTCTGTCTGTCTGTCTCTCTCTGTCTCTCTCTCTGTCTCTCTCTGTCTGTCTGTCTGTCTGTCTGTCTGTCTCTCTCTCTCTCTCTTTCTCTCTCTCTCTGTCTCCCTCTCTCTCTCTTTTTCTCTCTCCTTTCAAGCCAATATAAAACATATATGAAAATAGTTGACTTTTATACGTATATTTCATCTCTCCTCACACACTTGTCCCTCATTCAAAAACTCAATTTCATATTTTTATTTTATGTTGAGCAGAAAGTAATCTAAAAATATTAAACATCATAAAAGTTACCTGGGAAAATGATTGTGTGTCCAATGAGGAGTATTTATTATTTGCTTTGTTTTTACTTTGGACTTGTGATTTTATGTTGTGAAGATAGAACTAACTCTCCCTTTGTTATTTTTATCTAATCAAATAAAGAACTTAAAATACTCCTAATTAGTAACTAGCTAACCATTATGTAAGAGAGTTCACAAGTCACTTATTGGTCCATGCCCCCAAAGGCCACAAGCACTGACCTGTTTGGGCAGTGCTGGGCAAATTGGGAGACTGCAATTGGTTCCTCTGAATAGGGGGAAAGACAGAAAACAACATGGAAAAAAGAGGTATAAAAGAAGAGACCAATATGACCTACTGCTTTTCCATCTTTGGTTTTTGGAGAGACTGGTTCCTTGGAGACCATTACTTCCTTGGATTTTGGAAAGACTCTTCCCTTGGATTCTGCATTGGTGTGTAGAGCTGTAGAGACACAGTTTTCCTTGGAATCATTCTGCATTGGTGGAACTCTGGCTTAAGATGCCACCAAGACTTCCACATAGAGATTGGGACTTAGGGAAGCCCATGCTAGGGGCTGATCTGGACATCCAAGAGCAGCTCTTAGGACTGGTAGCCTAGAGCAGACTTTGTCTCCTTTCTATATTTTCCACTTTCACCATCTCTACTTTGTTGTAAATAAAAGCCACTAACAGTCATTTTGAATTAGGGACTAATATTTTATAAACAGTGACCACAATTTCATTTTTATAACTCTCATATTGAGTCAAAACCTAACTTAAATCTTACAATGTATAGGTGAAATTATTAAGAGGAAATCCCTTCTATCAATAGAAGAATACATCTCTTTTGTAATGCATAGTCTCATAGAGTTTCCAGGAGAAGATAATGTGTCCTGCCCAGGTTAAAATCAGGACTATGCTTCAGAGAAGAGAATTGCACCCATATTTTTATACTTCAGCACTAGTTATTTATCTATCCACCATGACAGTTTACAAAAACTGTCTTTCTGCTTTTGTTTGCATTCCTAATATTTAACACCTTGATTGATACATATGATGTAGTTAATAAATACTTTTTAATAAATAATCTTCATGATAGGTCTTTTTTGAAGTCATTAATTTGAGATCATTGAAAATCTATAAGCTTCTGCCTATAACAAAATATTGAAAAAGTACTTTTATAAGCAATCTTCTATGAAGATGGAATACTATATTGAGTGTGAAAGTTTTCATTTGTAGCACATAATCATCATTCTGCAAATCTTCATTGCTCCCTACAATAATTCTTTATAAAGTTTAAATCAAATTGTATTTGCTAATACTATACTTCCATTCACAGTTCCACCAATAATAAATCCTCTGTGACACTTTTAATTTTGCCCTTTTGTTGTTTTAGTCATTCTGATTTGTGTGAGATGATATCTTAGGAATGTTTTATTTTTTCATTTCTCTAATCACTAGTAATTTAGAGCTTTTTTCCCTATACCTATATATTATATAGTTAGGCTGTCTCCTTTACCTGTTTGTATTTCTCTGCTTTCACACTTTCCACCTCTTTTGTAAATAAAAGCTATTAAAGTCATTTTGCTTTTGAGCAATAATAGTTTGAATTGTTGACCACAATTATTATCTATAATCATTATATATTTTACTCAAACTATTAAAATTTAATTCCTACATTTTTGGCAACCACAAAGGGACAATGAGTATCCATAATCTTCTGATATTTTCCTTTGTACTATGTCTACACTATCCCTCATCCAACTATTAGTAACTAATTCTTCAGATGAAGAAAGGCAAGTTCTAAAATTTAAAATTAAATAAGCAACCAAACATGATACTGAGCAGCATAACACAAATTGGAAAAATTCTATTTTTTGCATATCTAAAATGGCTCATAATTCCAGAGAACATTTCACAGTGGCTCCATATAGCACTCATCCTAGCTCGTGATATAGGATTGTTGTTTTATATATACTTCCTTAAGAAGAAACAAGACAATTGTTTGATTGAACTCAGAGCTGAATTAAAAACTCAAAATGAAAGTAACATGAATGATCTAGAAATATGACTGGAAAATATCTCAAGTAAACTTGAGAAGAATAACATGAAGGATCTGGAAAAACAACTGGAAAATATCTCAAGTAACCTTGAGAAGAAACTTGAGGAGAGTTTGAGGGACCTCAAAGCATATATAACATCAAGAAAAACTTTAAAAAAACCCAGAGTAAAAAGAAAAAATATCAAACTGTTTCCCCCAATCCCATCCCAGCTTATCTACATCTCCTCTTCTCCTTACTCAACCCATTAAAATCCAAACATCAAACTAGAGGCAGGAACACAAAATAATTCAGCTAAAACCTTATTATCCTTAAAGGAAGTACCCAACTTCAATAAAAGCAGAGATGATGTGAATAAAAAGGTAGTGATTACCCTTGTTTGTTGTTGTAAATGAATGGTCAGGTGACTTAAGTAACTCAGCCTGTGTATTTCCCTCCTTTAGACAGAGAGCAAATGGCTACCCTCTGTCACTCTCAGAGAAGAATGGTGGGCAAGATGATGCAGCAGTCTGTATTAGGATAGAGAACACTTCAGGAGTAATAAAATAAGTGATTGTCTAGGAAATTTTGCTTTCACCTAGCTCTCCTTTAGTGTACTCCTCTGAATAGAATTGTCAGAGAGAGAGCAGTAGCAAGTGATTCAAGAGTTTGACTTAACCTGAGTCTGTGAAAGCTCTCTCCTCCAGGGGAAAAAAAAAAAAAACCTCCATGCACAAATCTCCCTTAAAACTTCTTCTGATAATCAATCTGACTACTTTCCAATATATTTTGTTGAACCTTATTAACAGGGTAATAAAGGATAAGGTTTGGGGAAGAAGGTAATAAGGGTTCCCTCATTAAAGGTCTTTATGAGGAGTCAATGTCTCTCAGTCCTCAGCTAAAAACAAGGAAGGACTGGGCCCTCTCTGCTGATATTTCTGTACTGACTACCCTAGGATAAATATGAATAAAGTATACTCTCTAGGATTAGCTGGTACAAAAGAGATTGGTCTTCAGGCTTGGCTCAGTCCCTCTCAGAGAAACCCCTTTGAGGTGGATGACACAGATATCTCCTCTGTTTAATACAGCAAGATATCTTCTGGGTAGATATATTCTCTGATCAGGTTGGGAATCACTTTTGTATAGGAAAATGATGTCAGGATCAGGAGAAATGGTCCAAAGCTGTCTCTCACCAAGAGTTCAAGCTCAAAAGGTCCTGAGGATTTTAAAGGTCTCCTCTGGATTCCATTGCTCTCAGAATTTTCTTCACACCCCACAACCCCCCTGGAACATGCCAAAGCTTCTCTCTTTGCTTTTCTGTATTTTCTCATTGCTTGCCTGTTTCTGGAAATTCCCTCTTCAGGTGTCTTTAAGACACCATACACTATTCATCCCTTAAGATTTAGATAGATTCAAACAAGATACTACTCCTTTTGAAGAAGAACCAATCTTGATCATGAAAAAATTAGAGAATACTTTTCAAACATTTGACCCCAATTGGGTGGACATTGAAAATTTATTAAAAAAATTTTTGACAAGCAGAGATAGAAATAAAATTACCTCTTTTGCCAATCAGGGCAAAGAAAGTAAAGTAACTAAATGACCATGTGAGGACCCAAAATGGAACCCCAATGATAAATAGGACTACATGAGATTATGCCAGACTAGAAAGTCATTATTAACAGCAATGTGGGTTTGTTCTGAGAGGCCACAAACATGGCCAGAATTTAAAAACCTAAAACAAACAAAAAAAACTGATGAAAATCCCTCCTAATTTTTGGATAGACTTATTGAGCTTGGAGGTGTGTGGGAGGTGTCAGAGAAAGCATAAGAGGGAAAGTTTGGTGCCTTTTCTTTCTCTTGACCTTGGAAGCACTCTTGACCCTGAAGAGCTCTCTACCCTGAGATCCCGATCTCTCTCTCAGAGCCTTTTGCCTTTCTCCTTACCTCCTAGCTTTCCCTAGACCTTCCCTTTCGTAATTAAAATAAAACCTAGCTACTCAAAAAAGGAATTAAAAAAATCAAATAATATATGTTGAAGACAAATGGGAAAAAATCAAAGTAATTAAAAAAGAAAATAGCTTAAGAAGCAAAATTGGTCCACTGACAAAAGAGGCATAAATATACAATATAGAAAAAGTTACTAAAAAAACAGAATTGATCTGCTATAAAAAGAGGCAAAAAGTCCAATGATGAAAAGAGTGCCATGAAAATTAGAATGAAAAAGGAGGAACAAAAGGTTATAGAAAAAAATCCAATCTTTAAAAAATAGAATTGTGCAAATTGAAGCTAATGACTTTATGGGATATCAAGAAACAATAAATCAAAATCAGAACAATGAAAAAATAGAAACAAATATTAATTACATCATTTGAAATTTTTTTTAAATGACCTAGAAAAAGATTCAGGAGAGATCATTTAAAAATTATCGAACTACCTGAAAGTCATGAACAACAAAAAGTGTAGACATCACATTACAAGAAATTAACCAAGAAAACCATCCTGATATTCTTGAATAAGAGGACAAAATATAAATTTAAAGAATCCACCAATCACTCCTTGTAATAAATCTCCAAATTACAACTCCCAGGAATGTTGTAGCCAAGTTCAAGAGCTCCCAAGCCAAGGAGAAAAACTGCAATGAGTCATAAAGTAACAATTTGTATATCATGGAGCCCCAAAAAGGATTACTCAGGATCTGGCAGCTTCCACATTGAAGGATAATAAGGCCTGGAATATAATATTTTGGAAGGCAAGGGAACTGGGTTTAAAATAAAAAAAAATACCTACTCATCAAAAATTACTATATTCTTTCAGGAGAAATTCTGGTCATTGATCAAAATGGAAGATTTCTAAACATTCCTGCAGAAAAGACCAGACTTAAACAGAAAATTTGATGTCCAAATACAAAATCCAAATGAAGCATAAAATAAGAAAAAGGGAAAAAAACTTAAGGGCTTTAATAAGGTCAAATTATTTATATTCCTATATGGAAAGATGATATCTGTAATGTAAATTTCTTTTTTTTTATCATTATCATAGTAGTAAGAAGAAGTAAACATAGACAGATGATGTGGGAGTAAGCTATTTAGGATAATATGGGAAAAAAAAACTAGGGGTCAAAATAGGACAGTACTAAGAGAAATGGGAAGAAAGAAGTAAAATGGGGTATATTATATCCCGTAAATAGGAGCAGGGTGGGTAGGGGGAATACTACTACAATGGAGGGAAGAATAAGGGTGATGATGGGTAATACTTAAACCTTATTCTCATTAGAATTTTCTCATAGAGGGAAGAAAAGCCAGAATCATTGAGATATAGAACTCTCTCTCTTTTTCTCTCTCTCCACATTCATACATATTGTTGTTGTTTGTTCTTCCTTTTCAAAGAGAGCCAGGGACATCATGGAAAAATGTTTTGTGCATCAATTAGACTGAACTGTATTAGTTATCTAAAAGGTTTGTTGTAAGACTATAACCTATGAATATTTTTGCAAACCATATATTGTATAAATATTTATTGAGGCCAAAGTTTGATCATGTTTACACACACACACACACACACACACACACACACACACACACACACACATATATATATATATATACATATATATATATATATATATATATATGTAATGTTTATACATCATTTAAGATCAATGATAGCAAGCTAGAAAGAGTCCTAAAATATCATTTAATCCAAGCTCATTTTACATATGAGAAAACTGGTATATAAAGATTTTTCAGTACTCTCCCAATGTAGTTATCATAGTAACTCATACACATGATTCAGATCCAGTCCTCTGTCCCCAAATCATTTACTTTTCCATATATCATAGCACTTCTATACATCTTTTCATTTGATCTTGATAACAACAAAATGAGGCAAATAATATTTCCAGTTTATAAATAAAATCAATATTTAAGCAATTATTTGTTCAGGGTGACATTGCTATCAAGTGCTAAAGGTATCTCTAACTTTAAGTCTAGAACACCACGTGCTATAATACTCTCTTTTAATTCAGATCATTGTAATCAGTAACATGATAAACAGGAAATTCCTCAGATAACAGGAAGTATCCTATTGACAATAGGATATTTTAGCCTCCAGTGTAAGTTTCTCATCACAAATCCCGCTTCTTGTATTATAATTGTTGATTTAAAAAAATAAATAAATGATGTCCAAAGAAATTCTCACATACTTTCCTTTTAAATCTTGCCATTTCCTAAACTTTTTTTCCTATTTGGATTCCTTAAATATAACAAAAACATAAAATTACAAACATAAGTAATGTTTTCCATCCTTCTGCAATTGAGTCAAATGCTGTGACAACAGCAAAACTGTTTTTTGTTTGTTTAATGCATTAAAAACAATTATTTGATCTTGTCATCCCTCTAAGATTATGTGTAATCTGCCTTCCTAGAACAAACACTCAGAGTACATAGAATCATTTTCCCCCAATGCCTTCTTATTGGAAAGCTGTTCCAAAAGACATTTTGTTACAGATGCCAAAAATGAAATCATACTGAGCTTCATGTGTAAAGATAGTATATCATCTGCTAATGAACTATCACATTTTCTGCTACCTAAATATTTTGCCAAATAGTACCTTAATTAAACAACATACACAACAAAAACATTCAAAAAGCTAACTTAAAAATCATGATTCAAACCTATTTTCTATAACATGGAATAAAAGAGTTAACTGTATAATGTTAGGAATGCTGGCCTTGGAATGCTGTGTTTAGATCCTTTCCAATGTTATTTACTGGCTATGTCATATATGTAATTTTTTCTGACCTCTCCCAGTTTCCCTGTCTATGAAATAAGGGTAACATCTTTGTTGTCTAACTCAGAGTTGTGGAAATTAATTATAATTATAATAAAAAATAATAGTCATGGAGTGAATGTTAGAAAAATATTAATATACTTCACTGGTATTAAAATCTCCACCATTTTATATATAGTTTGTAAATATTTCTGCTAGATTTTCCTACTTCAAAGATTCAAAGTGGAATTTATTTTCTCTAATCCCATTCTTCTACCAAACCCCCATTCTTGTAGTCAGCCAGATTAGTAACTTTTCAGCATTATCTTTGATTTCTTATATTCTCTTATCCCAAATATTTAATCAGTCCCCCAGTGTTACTTCTACTCTGACCCAATCATTCAAATTTAACTACTTTTCTCTCCTTACATAATCATTGCCTTGGTACAGGCATTCATCCCCCTGTTCCTTGGAAGTTCAAGAAGATGTCCCCTAGTTGCTCTCCCTGTCTTTTTTCATTCTACTCTCATTCATCTTCTACTCAGTTGATGAAGTGATTTTACTTAAGTACATATCAGATCACTTTACTTCTATTATTCAATACATTTCTGTGACTCTAGAGAAATTTTCATAAAATGCATATTCTTCTGTTGCGTTTTTACATCTCTCTTTTAAAGGTTGCATTCTCAGCCATCATGAGTTATCCTATTTTTTGTCTTGCCAATAGACTTTGATGACTCCAGAAAAAAGTGAGGCCAATGACTTTGCACAACTCTGCTTCACTTAAATCCAATTTATACAAGACAAAAGCTAGAACAAGAGTTACATAATTTTGTTCTTCATTGAGAACCAAAATCTCTATATAGACAGGCTTAAATTTATCTTTTCAGCCTCAGTGTATTTTCTTCACTTTCTTGCACCCTTTGGATTAGTTCTAGTGGCCTTCTCTATTCTTCACATTCTGTGTTACAATTCTCATTTGTAAGATTTGTACTGTTTATCTTTCAATTTCCATATATACTATCTTGCCACTTTCATGTGAAAAAATTCCTAAGAACAGTTCTGTTAAATTTATATGTTTTTAGTCTATACATTGACTTTTGAAAACCATGAATTAACATCACATTATTTCTATTGTTTTTTTATTCATTTTATTAAACATTTCCCAATTACATTTAAATTCTGATTCAGAAGAAAAATTTTGACCTCTGCCTAAGATTGTCTTTAAAATATTGCTCAAGTTCCAATTTCTAAAAACTGCTTTTTCTCATCCCCTAACTGCTAGTCTCTTTCCTCCTTAAATAGGTTGCATTTGGGGTCCTAAATACCTTTAATTTTATTCAATTATTTATTGGCATTTTTACCTACATATGTTTATTCTGTATTTATTTATGTAAATATTATCTCCTCCAAAAGAATGTAAGCTACTTGAGAATAAGCACTGTTTCATCACTTTCTCTTTGCATATCCAATTTCGGGCATTGAATAAGTGTTGGTTAACTGATTAATTTAAATGTGACCTAATTTAATCTAGTGCTTTGTCTTTTGGTCAGCAAATTTTCTACTAGAAAGGTAACAAATTCAGTGGGTTACTAACTCTTTTACATGAAGAAAAGTAAATGTCTGGTCATTTGAAAATATATCAGTGTAAAGACCTCCCAATATGACTGTTTTCTTCATCCTCACAAATTAAAAAGCAGTTTAAGTGATTGGTTCAGAATTGCTGCTGGTAAGCCACAGGGATAAGATTTAAAGAACTGAAACATAGTCCTTGAGGCTGAGTCAATATGGTAGAGTAAAGGCAGGGAGGTTTAATACGAGCATTCCCAAATTCCTCTCCAAACAACTTTAAAATGAAGCCATGATAATTGAATTCTAGTGTGATAGAACCAACAAATTTCTGGGTGAAATGATTTTCATTCGATACAACTTAGGAAGACAACAGGAAAGATCTGTCTCAGCAGGATTGTGAGTGGATCTGGAGCCCAGAACAACCCATGCTGGGGCACCAGCAATAGCACTAGAAGGCATCAATGGCAGCAGCAATTTCATGACCTCTCAATTCACAGATGATAAGGGGGTTGGACAACTGTTCAGAAAAAGATTACTGGAGACCCTTTGTAGTGTAATAAGCAAATAAGGCAAAGTTGTTATAGGAATAAGCAGGTAGGGATGTAACAAGGGACTAAACAGGGAAAGTTGTAATACGGGGATTAAGCAAGGTAAGGTAATAAGGGGATTAAAGGCAGGTAGGGAGATAAGGTTGCAATAGGGGATAAAACATGTAAATAGATAAGGTAGGGACTAAGGCAGGTTAAGGGTGATAAGGTAGTTGCAATCAGGGATAAGGCACAGTAGAATGGGATTTGTGACCTACAAGTCATTAGGTGGGAAAGGAGGATACAATGATGGAGGTATTAAATTGAGGTGGTAGGAGGTATAAGGAATGACTGAGATTAGGGAATATAAATACTGAGGTATAAAGAGTTGCAAGGGAGAGGATGAGGTATTGGGCAGGCAGCTGCAGCAGGGAGACACAGATTGGGTACACAGGTTTGAGACAGGGACACTGAAGGGAAACAGACTGAGCCCTCCAGGTAGGGAGGACACTTCTACAGACAAAGGTTAGGGCCAGTCAGAAATGGCTTGAAACTCACTAGAGGGCTTTCTAGTCAGTTTCTCAGGTTCACAAAGGAAGAGTCCAGAGGAAGTAATAGGGATTACCACTTCATGCCTCCAACTCCCCTCAGGACCCAGAGAGGATACTATTCCTTTCTTCCCTCCTCCCTCTTTTATCAATCAACTAATGATTTAATAAAAGGTTTGATTAAGTGACAAACAGGGTTTATTTAGTTTCAGGGTTGATTGTAAAGGACAGAGGGATACAAGGTATCTCTAACAACCGCCTAGGGAAAAGCTTCAGGTGGGAGAGGGATACAGGAATGTGAGACTGAGAAAGGACCTGCCCAACTCAGTCTGGGAGGGTTTTGTTGCCTAAAGGGTTAGGAAAGTTGCATACAATAATTCAGGAAATAATTTGTATCAAAGGTAAGCCCTATTTGACTACTGGGAAATTAAATCTACAAAGTTTGAAAGCTACCACCCAGATCCACCCTCCTTCCAAAAACCCACAGAAATTCAGGGAGGGAAAATGATGATTGGGATAGGGAAGGTCAGAGACATCTAAAGGAAATAGCTAAGCTACAAATCTTAAGAGAAAAGCTGCAGAATAAAGGCCAGGTTTACAGTCCAAAGATAGAGCTCAGTTGACCCTCCTACTCTCATCATGTCTCCAGGATCAACTGCCTCTTGTCAGAGTTCTAAACTCTTTTCAACTGTCAGAAATTCTGCAGTAAGGCTTTGCAGGGTTAATATGCACCCTTTTGCACCACAGTAGACACTATGTGCAGGTGCTTATCACATAGCCTATGTGCAGTTCTAAGTTGCAGTCTGAAAGAGCTAAGAGGAGCACTAGTTTACCAGGGATTGTGGTGCACAGAATTATAGTGGTAGGGCTGTAGAAGACTTAGTTACATTTCAGTGGTGGAGAAGAGTTCTTACAGTCACAAATTCTTGTAGACCTTCATAAATAAGATGATAATACTTATAATTACCAAGAATTTTTTTCTTTTTTATGGGAGTTAGTAACATAGAGAGACAGAGGGCAAGGGTTTGAGTTGATAATGATGGTATGTTTTTTTAATTAAATTAGGAATGATAAAGAGGAATGCAATGGGAGAAGAGGGAAAGAAAAACAAGAATAGGGAAAATTATCTCATTTACAAAGTTAGTAAAAGAAAAAGTGTTTATCATGGAGGGTTGGTAGCCTGCATTGCTTGAGCCTTCTTCCCTTTAAAATTATTTCAATGATAGAATAATACACATATTCAGTTGGGCATAGAAACCTATATTACCCTGTAGGGAAGCCAGAAGGGAAGGGATACTAATGCACTATTGGGGGAGTTGTGAACTAATTCAACCATTGTGGAAAACAATTTGCAAAATACCTAAAGGGCTATGAAAATCTTCATATATATACTTAGAAGTACTAAATCCATATTCCAAAGAGATTTTTTAAAGGTAAAGAACATATATGTATAAAAAATATATAGTTGCTCATTTTGTGGTAGCAAAGAATTGGAAATTGAGGCAATACCCATAATTTGGTGAGTGGTTGAACAAATTGTGGTCTATGATTGTTATGGATTTCTATTGTGATACAAGAAATGCAGAGCAGGATGGTTTCAAGAAAAACCTGGGAATAGTAATATGAAGTGAGGAAAAGGAAAGTGAGCATAACCAGGAGAACATTATATATAATAACAGCAATATTTTATAATGATCAACTAAGAAGGACATAATTAATCCCACTAATGCAATTATCAAAGACAATTCAAAAGGACTTATAATGAAAACCAACCCTCCATGATAAACACTTTTTCTTTTATTAACTTTGTAAATGAGATAATTTTCCCTATTCTTGGCTATCCTAAAAATATAGATTGTAGTAATTTCAATAATAAAAAAAGTATTAATCAGAAGAGAGTCACACAGAGGAGTCTGATTGAGTACCCATCTATCCTATGACCTGATTTTCAGATGATAGGAATCAATGTAAGGCTCTGCCATCTACATTGACTTGGTGGACCCTGATGGAGACCCTTGTTTCTCTGAAAGGCTTCACACAATTCTTTACATTATTTCATCAATGATTTTTCATAATATAAGTGTATTCGTATCTTCTTTCACATGATGAGCATGAAAATATGTATGGCATGATAATCTATATACAACCTATATCCTATTTGGGGTAGGGAAGGGATGGAAAAGAAAGAAAGAATATTGATTGCAAGATATTAAAAATATTTTAAAATATATTGACTATATTGTAATCTACAAAAATACATTATAATATAAAAATAACTTAATGAGTCTTATATCCCATGATGAATCAGCAGAGCTGGGCTTGTAAAAAGCTACCTGTTAAAATGTTCTTTAAAAATTTTTAGTTTAAACTTTTTAAAGAGAGACAATACAATCTTGTAAATAGGTCTCTAAGTATGGCATCAGGAAGGAATATATTTCTTTTTTAATTTTTAAATTGTACATCTTTACTTAACATGTAAATATAATTTTAGAATTTAAAAATAAGTTCTTAATTTTCTTCTTCCTTTCCTGTTCTGAACTTCCACTTCAGAAGACTAGCAATTTGGTATGAATTAAATATGTACAATCATACAAATGTATTTCCATATTGGTCATCTGCTTTCAGACTCCATCAATTCTTTATATGGATGTAGATAACATTTTTCATTCCCAGCATTTGTCTGACTGTGAGAGAAAGGTATAAAAATATTCACAGGAAGTCCGATATCCACTCAGACTCTCTCTTCCTCCCTCTCAGCTAAACCATCACACCTCTCAAGATAACTGGAAATTGCTGGCTGGCTTCCAGCAAAGAATGGTATATTCCAATTTGAATTTGGACTCTGTTGCTTCTGTGGCGGTGGATATCTTTTTTGTCATGAATCTCTTGGTGTTGTCCTGGATCCTTGTCTTGTTGAAAAGAGTTATGTCATTCACAATGAATCATCAGGCATTATTGTTTTAACTATGTACACAATGTTCTTCTTGTTCTGATAACTTCACTTTATATTACATCATATAAATCTTTCCAGGTTTTTCTTGTGATCATCTTGTTTGTCATTTTTTATGTGAATATTGTATTACATTATAAGCATATATAACAACTTGTTTTTGGTGTTTCTCTATAGATGGATATCACTTAAGCTTCTAGTTCTTTGCCTCCACAAAAAGAGCTGCTATAAATATTTCTATACAGATAGATCATTTCTTCCATCTTTAATCTCTTTAATATACAGTCCTAGCAGTGGCATTTCTGGGACCAAGGGGAATAATAGTTTCATAGTCTTTTTGACATGAGTCCTTTTTGATCTTCAGAATGTTTGTGTCAATTCATAGCTGCAACAGCAAACTTTTAGAGTCCCAACTTTTCCACATCCCCTCCATCAGTTATCATTTTCCTTTTATGTAATGTTAGCTAGTTTTTTTTTATTATAAGGAATGGGAATAAGTTCTAAAGTTCTGCAAATCTATTCTTGTATAATTCAATTACTAGTAATTTTTAAGAAACTGAAAATGCTTTCAAGAACAAACTATCATTTCTAACTCAAGGCTAGCCTAGCTAGAGAAGGTCATCAAGAAGGAAATTGTATTATACCTAGAATGAATATTAAATTTAAATTAATAAAAATTGCAGTTGCTTTCTCAATTTTTTACTTACAACCCATATGACTTTTATTAAATCATTCAATTTTTCTAAGCTTGTTCCTTGATCTCAGAGAATTAGACTAGATGACATCTAAAGTTCTTTATAGCTCTAAGTATATAATCACCTATCTAGAAGGTCTGACATTTGGCTAATAAATTATTTGACCGTGGAAAGCAATTTCATTGGTAGGAATCTGGTAGGTACTATTATATCAGTGTACACTATGCCAATGAATAGGAGGTGTACACTTCTAAAAATCAATCACAGAGATGAATAATATTTCTTTTTTTGATCTGCTTAATGTAGTTATCAAAAGAGGCCACCTTGACCTCATTGATCCCATAGTTTGATCAGGTCTTATTATAACTCTGAAAATTTAATAAACCTGGAGCCCTTTGATTTGATCAGAGGTTAATCACACCTGTGACCCTTGATTTGATTAGATGTCAGTCACTCCTCCCTGCTGCTCTCCTTCTCAAGCATTCCTCTCTATGGAAATTCATTTAAATTCTACCCCTTCTTCCAATCTTTAGGCATTCCTGCATTCTGGTGCTGCGCTATATTCCAGAATTGTATTTCCCATGCCTTGAACTTTATTGTTGATGCTTTGTTATTCCACTGTATTTTAGTTGAAAAATCTTATTCCATTCTGTTCTATAGTTGATCTTTGATTAAAAAAATCCCCCAGGGAATATTACAGCCACTAATGATAAAATAAGGTAATAAAATGTATCAAGTTGCATAAAATACATAAAAGTAGATATTAATACTGCATTTATTCTGCTTTAGTTATCATATTTTAAGAGGAAGAAGATTTCTTAATCTACTCATTCAGTGCTATTTATCATATTCTTCCAAATGTTCATTGCAAGGGTAGCCCAACATGTCAGAGGCTACCTTTAGTTTCTTCAACATGTCAAAATACCAAGGAAGCCTTCTTATTATTCATGTAACAGCCTACTTAATTTCTAAAGACATAATTATTAGATAAATCCTTCACTTGTGTTCCCTTGAGTTCCTTGTGGTCAGGGAGGAATAATGGCCTAGTATAAAGAGTGGCAGACTTGGATTCCTAAAGGCCTAAGTACATCATAATTCAGACATTACCCATGTAACCTTCGGAAAATCATTTAACTTCCCTCTTCCTCTATTCCCCTTCTTAAAAGAAAAGATTTTAACTTGATAAGCTCTGGAAATACTAGTTCCTTGTAGAATTAGAAAGGTATTAGATGTCTTCCAGTCTAATTTCTCCATATTCATGGTGAGAGAATTGATTTCATAACTTCAAATATACTTATATCAGGTATTAGTTATTGATTACAATGTATTTCACTGAGGAAATATCTAAAATTCAAGATGGAAATAAAAGTTTTGTGATTCTAATCTCTTCCAGAGCATTTTCAGATGTGTCAGACTAATATTTTCATTTTTTCTCTTTTGATAACTACTGATATATAGATTGCCCTATAGGTCATCGTTGTTGTTCACTTTTGTCTAATTCTTCATGATCTCATTTGGAGTTTTCTTGGCAAAGATACTAAACTAGTTTGTCATTTCCTTCTCTAAATAATTTTAAAGACAAGGAAACTGAAGCAAACAAGATTAAATGACTTGCCCAGAGCAAGAGTCTGAAGCCAGATTTCAACTCAGGGAGATGAGTCTTATTTATTCCAGGTCCATCATTTTATATACTGTGCCACTTAGTTGCCCCTCTGTGATTATAAATGTTCATTTTATTTCAAGTGTTTAATAATCATTCATTGAGAAACTACAATATGCCTACTTATTGGCTAGGCAGTGGAGATAGTAATAATGAAACAATCCTTTCCCTAAAGGAGCTTACATTAAACTGAGGAAATACAAGTAATTGGAAAGACTTGGATTTGGAGTCAGGGGACCTGTTTTAAAATCCCCGACTATCACTTAATATAGGTATCTATTTGACTATATCTTTTAAAGTTTCTGGGTCTAAATTTCTTTACCTATGAAAAGGAGGAAATAGATTTGATTTCTAAGGCATATTTTGGCCCTAAATAAAGGGTCATTAGAGAAGAAAAACATGATTAATGATAGATTACAGAAAGTTTTTAGTGAGATATGACATTTCAGTTAATAGAAATATTTGATTGAAATGTTAAACCTTTTGCAAATATTACATAAATGTGAGCTTATTAAGGAAGCTAAATATTCTAAGCCACAGGTGAAAAAGGTATGCATTCCTCAGAGAAGCAACAGTTGGTTCCAACGAAGAGATGAATGTTATGGTTAGGGAATAATTAATTGAATGGAAAATTAAAACTAAATAAATCTGGAAGATTAGGAGAGGGGTGACAGAACCAGATTTCAGGGGATTTTAAATGCTGATTTAAGCAGTATCTTTTTTCCCAATAGAGGAAATATCAAGAAACTAAAGATAACTGTGAAGGGATGTGATCTGCTCTTATGTGTTTATGAATTATTCATAATAAACTAGAGAATATGTTCTCCAGAATTCAAGAACCTTCAACTTTAGCTGCCTCCTAAATTCCCTAACTTTTTCCATCTCACTTCTTACCACTTACTCTTTGATTCAGTGTCACAGGCCTCCTGTATTTTCCAAGTACAAGGTACTCAATCTTTTTGCTCCAACCACTTTCTCTGTCTCCTCTGCCTAGAATTATCTTGTTCCTTAACTTTATTTACTGACTTCCCTAGAATCCTTTAAGTCATAACTAACTTTATACCTTCTACAGAAATCCTTCCTTTAGACAGTTCTGGTGCATTCCCTTTGTTAATTATTAAGTGTTAATAGTTTGCTTTCTGAATATTTGTTTGCACTTTATCTCCCTTATCATCTTAATCTCCTTAATGAGATGATCTGCTTTTTTATCTTTTTTGTGTTCTTAGCACTTATCACAGCACCTGATACAGAGAAGGTTATCAATAAAATTTGCTGATTTGTACAGCATATTTGTGTTTTTCAACTCTAATTATTCGATATTACATAGACATTCCCTCCAAACATAAGTAGCTCTTATATTTATATATGATTTGCAATGCATTTTCTATTTTATTCTCACAATAAACATATGAAGTAGATGATATTTAACATGTAAGTAAACTGAGGGAGACAGGTTAAATGACATGCCTAAGTTCACATTGTCAATGAGTCAGGAATTGAAGTTGAGTATTATTGACTCAAAGTTCAGTCAACTATCTACTATACCAGTTAACTGTCTTGAAGATAGCAACCTATCCATGTTTATTCATTCCATCCTGCAATTCTTTCTTTCCACCAATAATTTTGTTGAAGTATATCCCACCCTACATAAATGAGGGAATTCCTAGCATTAACTTAATAACTCAACTATATCAAGGGAGCACTCAGGATGTCTTTTCTTTATTCTTTGCTCTCCTTGCAAAACTAATTAATTTTATTATTTGATCAAATATTTATTTGATGATATCTCTTATACAATTTTTTCTCTGCCATGAATTTTTGTATTGTTTATAGCCTGCTAATGCCCATCATGCATTTTTCCATTGCTCTTTGAATGATCGTCAAATTCAGTTCTTTGCCAAATTATGTTGTTTCAAGACTGGCAGCAGATATTTTCATTAACATTTTGGAAATGAAGATACTGAGTTTCACAGACTAAGCGACTTGCACTTGATTAGAAATATAGTAAGTGGAAGAGGAAAATTTCAAAATAAATTTTCCTTATATTGTTTAACATTATTTGCCATGCCATTCTAACTTGAATTTTAATCTCTTAAAATCTGATACCAGTACAAAATTTTGACAAAGGCAAGACTAAATCCATGAATATATAACCACATCAAGATCCTATTTAGTACTGCCATTTAGTACTCTTGAGGCCTTTAGCAAATCACTTAAACTATGCTATCACATCTATAAAATAAGGGGGCAAGGGATGGAGTAGATAACTTCTGAGTGTCTTTATTCCCCAAAATATATAGTCTAACTTTTCTATTTTCAATAGAAAGAAGAACTTACATAAAAAAGAAATAGAAAAAACTCTATATAATGATACTAATTTCAATAAAAGGTAAAAAACAAGACATCATTAGTGAAAAAATAACACTGTAATCATGGCAAATTCAAAATTAGCTAGACCCTTTTGTAGATTTAAATATTAGCAATATTATGTTTGTGTTAAATACCAATATTTGCATAGCTACAAATATAATGAAAATTATTAAACACAAAAGCATTTTGTGATCATGGTACCTCTATATCAGTGATTCCCAAACATTTTTGTCCTATAGCCACCTTTCCAGAAAAATTTTTACTTAGCCCCCTGGAAATGATTTTTTTAAATTTTAATAGCAATTAATAAGAAAGATAAATGGACATCCAACATGATCAGGTGGGATTTATAACAGGAATGCAAGGATGGTTCAACATTAGGAAAACCATCCACATAATTGACAATATCAACAGTCTAACAAACAAAAATCACATGATTATCTCAATAGATGCTGAAAAAAACCTTTGATAAAATACAGCACCTATTCCTATGGAAAACCTTGGAAAGTATAGGAATAGAAGGACCTTTAACAGTATATACCTAAAACCTTCAACAAGAATCATATGCAATGCGGATAAATTAGAAGCCTTTCCAATAAGATCAGGCATGAAACAAGGATGCCCATTATCACCTCTATTATTTAACATTGTACTAGAAACAATAGCAGTAGCAATTAGAGTAGAAAAAGAAATTGAAGGTATCAAAATAGGCAATGAGGACACTAAGCTATCACTCTTTGAAGATGATATGATGGTCTACTTAAAAAATCCTAGAGAATCAACTAAGAAGCTTGTAGAAATAATCAACAACTTTAACAAAGTTGCAGGATACAAAATAAAGGCACATAAATCATCAGCATTTCTATATATTTCCAACACATTAGAGCAGCAAGAGGTAGAAAGAAAAACACCATTTAAAATCACCCTAGATGATATAAATACTTAGGAATCTATCTACCAAAACAAACACAGGAATTATACCAACACAACTGCAAAACACTTTCCAAACAATTAAAACTAGATCTAAACAATTGGAAAAATATTGATTGCTCATGGGTAGGATGAGCTAACATAATAAAAATGACCATTCTACCCAAAATTAATTTACCTATTTAGTGTCATACCTATCAAACTACCAAAAAACTTTTTACTGAATTAGGAAAAACTATAACAAAGTTCATCTGGAATAACAAAAGTTCAAGAATATCAAGGGAAACAATGAAAAACATGTGAAGGAAGGGGGCATAGCAGTACCAGATATTAAACTGTACTATAAAGCCGCAGTCATCAAAACAATATGATACTGGCTAAGACACAGAAGGGAGGTTCAGTGGAATAGATTTGGGGTAAGTCACATCAGCAAGACAGTGTATGATAAACCCAAAGAGCCCAACTTTTGGGACAAAAATCCACTATGACAATAACTGCTAGGAAATTTGGAAAACAATATGGGAGAGAATAGGTTTACATCAACATCTTACACCCTACACCAAGATAAATTCAGAATGGGTGAAAAACTTGAATATAAAAAGGGAAACTATAAATAAGTTAAGTGAACATAGAGTAGTTTACTTGTCAGATCTCTGGGAAAGGAAAGATTTTAAAACCAAGCAAGAGTTAGAGAAAATTACAAAATGTAAAATAAATGGTTTTGATTATATTAAACTAAAAATCTTTTGTAAAAACAAAAACAATGTAGCCAAAATCAGAAGGGAAGCAACAAATCAGGAAAAATCTTTATAAGAAAAAACTCTTACAGGGGTCTAATTATTCAAATATACAAGGAGTTAAACCAATCATATAAAAAATCAAGCCATTCCCCAATTGATAAATGGGCAAGAGATATGAATAGGCAATTTTCAGATAAAGAAATCAAAAGTATCAATAAGCACATGAGAAAGTGTTCTAAATCTCTAATAATTAGAGAAATGCAAATGAAAACAACTCTGAGGTATCACCTCACACCTAGCAGATTGGTCAAAATGAGATAAGGGGAGAGTAATGAATGCTGGAGGGGATGTGGCAAAACGGGGACATTAATGCATTGTTGGTGGAGTTGTGATCTGATCCAACCATTGTGGCTGGCAATTTGGAACTATGCTCAAAGGGCTATAAAAGAATGCCTGCCCTTTGATCCAGCCATATCATTGTTGGGTTTGTACCCCAAAGAGATCATAGATAAACAGACTTGTACAAAAATATTTATAGCTGCGCTTTTTGTGGTGGGAAAAAACTGCAAAATGAGGGTATGCCCTTCAATTGGGGAATGGCTGAACAAAGTGTGGTATATGCTGGTGATGGAATACTATTGTGCACAAAGGAATAATAAACTGGAGGAATTCCATGTGAACTAGAGAGACTTCCAGGAATTGATGCAGAGTAAAAGGAGCAGATCCAGGAGAACATTGTACACAGAGACCAATACACTGTGGTAAAATAGAATGTAATGGACTTTTGTACTAGCAACAATGAATGACCTGGCACAATTCTGAGGGATTTATGGAAAAGAATGCTGCCAACATTCGGAGGAAGAACTACAGGAGTGGAAACAGAAGAAAAACAACTGCTTGAACACATGGGTTGAGGCGGACATGATTGGGGATATAGACTCAAAATTACCACACCAATGCAACTATCAACAATTTAGAAATAGGTCTTGATCAATGACACATGTTAAATCCAGTGGAAATACATATTAGTCATTGGGTAGGGGAATGGTGAGGGATGAAGGGGAAAGTAAGAGCATGAATTATGTAAACATGTTAACTTTTCAAATAAATAAATATTAATAAATGTTAAAATAAAAGATAAATGTACCTGTGGTGATCATGGCCCCCTGGATTGCTATAGCACCCACCAGGGGGCAGTAGCTCCCACTTTGGGAATCACTGTCCTATATCATAGTACTGATCAGAATGATTTGAATATAATAGGTATATAAAAGGACTTGTTGGATTGGATTGGATAAAATTTCAATGACGGATTTGAAGGTTGGAGCAATGTAATCTTTACTTAGTCTTCCTTTCATTTACATTCCATGAAAGTTTTAAAGAAATACCCAACATGGTCTATATTTAGCTAATAAAATGTTTTCCCAAAGCAAATTTTCTATACTTTTTTTCACAAAGTTTTTAAGTAGCCAATAGGTTTAGATACATCTGAAATAATACTTGAGGAGAAAATATCCAAGGCATTATATAGTCATACATTTGCACAATAAATAATGCAATTCAATATAAAATGCGGCAAAGTATAATTTTTAGTCAGTGTAAATCTGTTACTAAGAAAATTGCTTTCTCTCTTAAATCACATATCTTGTGGAAAAAGAAAAAAATGTGTGTATTATCAAAATGCTAAATAAAAATCATCATTCCCATAAGAAAACTAATTTACTTAAAGGAGAGGCAGCTGAATTATCTGTTTAAATAATTAAATAACAATCAGCTACACAGTTGTCAAAGGAATAGAATTATTCAGTACTTGTTCTAATCTATAGAATATGAATGATGTTTGAGTTCAGTAACTTAAGATAATATCTCATATTTCATAATTGTGATAGAAGATTTTTAGGATATTCAGTCTATCACAAATGTATTTGAGTCAGAACTTCTGGGCTAAGATGGCCACAGAGTAGAAAAATGGGTTTTCTTCTCCTCATATCTGAACAATACAAAGCACCTAAAAAGGACAAAAATCAAAATAAGAAGAGCAAAAGTGCTCTACTATAGAGCACAGCCTTGAAGATAGGCAGGGTTTGGGCATTTCCATGCTATAAGGGGGTAAAATTACACCTATCAGAGTGTGAGATGATCACCCATCCACCACTACACCTTCTGCATCAGAGTCAGAGTGAGCTTGAGACAATATCTTGGTTCTCTAGGAGCTGACTGACGAAACTACAGGCTTATTCCTGAAAGCAGAAACACTTGGGACCCCAGGAGACTGAGGAACTAGGAGCTTGGGCACAGAGATAGGACAGAGAGGAGCTGCCCATAGTAGGTGCAGCAGTCTGAAAAATAGCCTCAGGGCAAAACTGCTCTGTAGCTTAATAAAGAGAGAGCTGCCTACCCTCCTCACTCAGACTTATGGCTGGAAAGGGAAGAAAAAATTAACACAGCAATGGCCACCAACACCCAGGAACTAAAATTTACAACTATCAAAAAAAAATAAGAAAAAGCCTCTGACCCTGGATAACTTCTATGGAGTAAAACAACAGACTAAAGAATACACAGCAGAAATACATCCAAATGTTTTCCTTAAAAAAAAAAAAAAGAAAATTGGTCACAAGCTCTCTAGGAACTCACATTGGAGTTCAAGAATCAAGTAAGAAAGATAGAATGAACTTGGGAAGAAAAGTGGGAAATAGTTCAAAAAGAAAATAACAGCTTAAAAGATAGAATCTCACACTTGGAAAAAGAAGCCCAAATATCACATGAAATTATATGCAAATTGGAGACCCAAACTGACCTGCTGAAAAATTTGAAAAGTAGGATAGACCAAATCAAAAAGGAAAATCAAAATATCATAGCTGAAAACCAATCTTTAAAGACTATAATTGGGCAAGTAGAAGCTAATGATCTCACAAGACAGTAAGAATTAATTAAGCAAAGTCAAAAGAATGACAAAATAGAAGGAAATATGAAATATCTCATTGAGGAGGTGATGAACCTGGAAAATAGGCCCAGGACACAGGAATATAATCACCAAATTCATATAGTCAAGTATAATTTTAATATCTATTTCCTTCCTAAGTTCCAATAGTTTCTCCTTTAAACACTGGTGTAGAAGGAAATAGTGAAAAAAGAAAGGGCAAGGCTAGAAGAGAAAAACAAAGTGATGCAATAAACATGTGGTAATCATAACTCTGAATATGAATGGGATGAACTCATCCATAAAATGGAAACAAGTAGCAGAGTGGAGAAAACAAAATCCTATCTTGTCTACCAGATAGACCCACATAGGGTAACGGTAAGAGGGTGGAACAAAATCTACTGGGCTTCAACTGAGAAAATGAGGCAGGAGTCACAATCATGATATCTGACAAGGCCAAAATTAAAGTAAATCTGATTAAAAGAGATAGGGAAGGTAATTATACCTGATAAAAGGCGGCAAGATGATGAGGAAATAGTAGTACTCAGCATGTATCCAGTTGTTTAAAGGAGAAACTATTGGAAATTAGGAAGGAAATAGATATTAAAATTATACTAGTGGGAGACCTGAACCTTCCTCTATCAGATCTAGATAAATCAAATAAAAAATAAATAAGAATGAGGTAAGAGATATAAATGAAAACTTAGAAAAATTAGAGTTAATAGTTGTATGGAGAAAAATAAATAGGAACAAAAAGGAATACACCTTCATTTCAGTAGCACATGGTACATTCATAAAGTTTGACCATGTACAAAGACATAAAAACAACATAAAAATGCAAAAAAGCAGAAATAATAAATGCAACCTTTTCTAATCATAATGCAATAAAAATAATAGTTAATAAGGGTACATGGAGAGGCAAATCAAAAATTCATTGGAAATTAAATGATTTGATTCTCCAAAATTTGTTGGTTATAAAACAAATCAGAGAGACAATTAATAATTTCATTGAAGAGAATGACAATGCAGAGACATCATATCAAAATCTATGGGATGCAGCCAAAGGAGTACTCAGGGGAAAATTTATATCCTCAAGTGCATATGTATCAAAGATGAAAAAGGTAGCCTCACCTCTAATGAAGATGAAATTAAGGAAATTATTAAAAACTATTTTGCCCAATTATATGAAAAAATTAGGCAATCTAGTGTGATATAGGATTTTAACCTTTCCATGTTGGTTTAGGGCAACCTGTCAGTTTCCCTGGATGGAATGTTGACAGTGGCATGTGACATAGGGCAAAGCACCAACTGCCAGTTTAGCCAAGAGTATATAAAGCCCTGGAGACCCAGGGCTGGGTTCTGTTCTTACCTGACTTCACCCTGACCACTCACTTACCCCTTACCCCACCTTGGGCCCTGGGTTTATGGGAGTGAGAACATGGGTAGCTTAGGCCTAGAACAGAGTAGGGTTTAAGACCTATCCTCTAGAACAATTCAATCATATTCTTATCATCACTGGCAAAATTTAGTCCAAGAACAACTTTATTTATCAACCAGAGAACACATCACTCTGACCTAGGGTTCCCTGCCCTGGGTAGGCAAAAGATCATCCAGATAGGATCCATAGTAACCTTTAGTCAGATAATCTTTCTCCTTAGATCACAGTATTTCCTAACCCTCTTATCAATGCCTTTTTCCCTTACTCTGTTATTAATAAACACCTTAGCCTTAACCAGAGGATTCTGTGATTATTTGTCTACCATCTAAGGCCAAAGAGGATCAGGCAGCAGTAAGGGTTCTGAGCAGTTTGGGCTGGAACAAACTCCATTGCTGAAGGGCAGGAAGTTCAGCATCTATTTTCTGTCAGCCTTTGATTCACCAATAGGAAGCTGCTTCCTTAGTAGGAAAGGAGCTGGTAACCTTTTAGCTTAAAGGGGCCTGGTGTCAAGCAGTGATGTTTCCTCAAGGACACCCAGTTACCTAGATTGGATCCTTGATACATTTATAACAAGTATCAAGCTCAGGCTGGGTACAGCTCATTCTGTCTTTGGCAACCAGCCTTTCCTCCCATCCAGCCTATTACCAGCATATGACCCCTGACCCATCTATTAATTACACTAGGTGATATGGGTGAATATTTACAAAAATGTAAACTGCATAGATTAAATGAAGAGGAATATGATACTTAAATAATCCCATATCAGAAGTAGAAATTGAAGAAGCGATTAAAGAACTCCCTAGTAAAAAATCCTCTTGACCAGATGAATTCACAAGTGAATTCTATCAAACATTTAAAAAAACTAATAACATTACTATACAAACTATTTGACAAAATAAACAAAGATGGAGTTCTACCAAATTCCTTTTATGACCCAAATATGGTACTGATTCCAAATCCAGGCAGACCAAAAGACAAAGAGAGTAAACTACAGACCAATCTCTTTAATGAACATAAATACAAAAATTGTAAATAAAATGCTAGTAAAAAGACTTCAGCAAGTTTTCATGAGGATTATTCACTATGATCAGGTGATATTTATACCAGGAATACAAGGATGGTTCAATATTAGTAAAACCATTCAAATAATTGACCACATCATCAACCAAGGCAACAGGAATCACATGAAAAAAATTATAGCAAAGTTCATTTGGAAAAAAAAAGATCAAGAATATCAAGAGAAATAATGAAAAAAAAATGCGAAGGATGAAAGTGTTGTAGTACCAGCTGTTAAACTGTAGTATAAAGCAGTGGTCATCAAAAAAATGGGGTACTAGCTAAGAGACAGAAGTGAGGATCATTGGAATAAACTTGGGATAAATTACTTCATCAAGATAGTGTAAGATAAACCCAAAGATCCTAGCTTTTAGGTCAAAATCCCAGTATTGACAAAAACTACTGGGAAAATTGGAAAACAGTATGAGAGAGATTAGTTTTAGATCGATATCTCACACTATACACCAAGATAAATTCTGAATAGGTGAATGACTAGAATATAAAGAAGGAAAATACAAGTAAATTATGTGAATATAGAATAGTATACCTGTCAGATCTATGGGAAAGGAAAGATTTTTAAAACCAAGCAAGAGATATTATAAAATGTGAAATTAGATTATTATTACAAAAATTGCAAAATGTAAAAGTACATTATTATTACAATTATTGCAAAATGTAAAATGAATAATTTTGATTGCATTAAATTAAAATTTTTGTACAAACAAAATCAATGCAAACAAAATTAGAGGGGAAGCAACAAGTTGGGAAAAAAATCTTCATAACGAAAACCTCAAAGGTCTAGTCAAATTTATAAGGAGCTAAATAAATTGTACAAAAAATAAACCCATTCTCCAATTGATAAATGGGCAATAGACATGAATAGGCAATATTTCAGATAAAGAAATAAAAACTATCAATAAGCACATGAAAAAGTATTGTAAATGTCTTTCAATTACAGCAATGCAAATATAAACACCTCTGAGGTAGCACCTCACACCTAACAGATGGGCTAATATGACAGCAAAGGAAAGTAATAAATTTGGAGGGAATGTGGCAAAATTAGGACAGTGAAATATTTCTGGTGGAGCTGTGAATTGATCCAAATATTCTGGAAGGTAATTTGAAACTATGCCCAATGGACTTTAAAAGACTGTTTGCCCTTTGACCCAGCCATACCACTGCTGGGTTTATACCCCACAGAAATAATAAGGAAAAAGTCTTGTGCAGAAATATTTGTAGCTGTGCTCTTTGTGATGGCAAAAAATTGGAAATTGAGTTATTTCCCTTTGATTGGGAAATAGCTGGACAAATCATGGTATCTGCCAGGGATGGAATACTATTGTGTTAAAAGGAATAATGAACTGGAGGAATTCTATGTGAATTTGATAAGACCTCCAGGAATTAATGCAGAGTGAAAGGAGCAGAACCAGGAGAACATTGTACACAGAGACAGATACATTGTGGCACAATAGAATAAAATAGACTTCTCTACTAGCAACAAAGCAATGATCCAGGAAAATTCTAAGAGACTTATGAGAAAGAATGCTACCCATATCCAGAGAAAGCACTGTGAGAGTAGAAATATAGAAGAAAAACAATTGATTGATCACCTGGTTCAATGGGAATATTATTGAGGTTGTTGACTCTAAATAATCACCCTAGTGTAAATATTAATGATATGGAAATAAGTCTTAATCACTGATACATGTAAAACCCAGTGGAATTGTTTGGTGGCTATGAGAGGGGATTGGGAGGAGGGGAGGAAAAGGACTTGAATCATGGAATCATGGAAAAATATTCTAAATTGATTAATTACATAAATAAACTTAATTTTAAAAAGCAAATGTATTAAAGTCATATTTCTTCTGTCACAAATGATTTTATTTTTAATTGTCATTCAATTATATTCAGAAAAAGGGAAGGGGAGTTTTGAAGTTGGATGCCCTGATGCCACTTGTGGACATAATGGTACTCCATTCATAGAGATTATTTTGTTATTAAAATATTCATAGACAAGCAAATATTTATTTCAGAATGCTAAGCATCACCATTAGGGAATAAAAAAAGTCTACTTTATGTGATGGTAATTTAGTCACAGGCCACAGGAAAAAATTAAAAAATGCCAACATATTATAATAATGCTCAAAATGGTTAGTTGGGTAACTCAGTGGATTAAAAATCAAGCCCAGAGATGGGAAGTCCTGAGTTCAGATCTGGCCACAGACACTTTCCAGGTGTATGGGCAAATCATTTAATCTCCATTGCCTAGCCCTTACTGTTCTGATTTGGAACCAATAGATGACATTGATTTTAAGATAGAATGTCACACTTTTTAATAATAATAATAATCATGCTAGTAAACAATTAGCCACAGTGACCCTTTTTACTTGAACTCTTAGCTATTTGAAAGTAATACAATAGACAGCACATTGCACTTAATGGAAAGAAATCCCCTATTTGAATGTGTCATTCTTTTATACTCTCCTACACAGTACCATTTTGCACATAGTAAGAGCTTTATGAATGTTTATTTTATTCATTCACTTGTCCACTCAATAATCGGTTGGATTATTCCTATTGTGAAATGTTCCATATAGGATGACCTTACCCATTAAGAAAAATGGATAGTAGAATGAATTAAAACCTAGAATAAAATTATACTCAAGAGACACACTTGAAAGAAACATAGTGTTGAAATAACTACCTGTAGTAAAAAGTATTTTTATCCAAATGAGTGAAAAGAGGGAGTGCTAGCAATCATGAACCCAGATATTCTCAAAGTAGAGATAGAAGCTACATTTTGCTAACAGTTACAATGGTCAAGTGACAGGAATCGACAATTTTCACATGATGAAATCAAAACTATCAATAAGCACAACAAAAGTCCCTCCAGATTAAAGAAATGCAGATTACAAAAACTCTGATGTGTCACCTTATACCTAGCAGACTGACCAATATGGCAGTAAGTGATAAATGTTGTAGGGAATGTGGCAAAATTGGGACACTAATACCCTGCTGGTTGAGTTGTGAATTGGTCCCTTTTACCTAGCCATACCACTGCTGCGTTTGTAGCCCAAAGAGATAATAAGAAAAAAAAGACTTGTACAAAAATATTTATAGTCACAGTCTTTGTGGTGGCAAAAAATTGGAAAAAGAGTGGGTGTCCATTGATTGTGGAATTACTGAACAAATTGTGGTAACTGATGGAATACTATTTTGCTGAAAGAAATAATGAAAAGGAATTCCATGTAAATTGGAAAGACCTCCAGGAATTAATGCTGAGGGAAAGGAGTAGAACCAGGTGAACATTATACACGATACTGATACCTTGTGGCACAATCTAATGTAATAGACTTTTTATTAGCATGAATGTAATGACCCAGGACAATCCAGAGGAACTTATAAGAAAGAATACTATCCACATAATTGTGGGAACAGAAATGCAGAAGAAAAACATATGATCGATCATATAGTTTGATAGGGATATGATTAGGGTTTTGATGTTAAAAGATCACTCTTTTGCAAATATGAATAACATGGAAATAGGTTTTGAACAATGATACATGTATAATCCAGTGGAATTGCTTGTCACCTCTGGGTAGGTGGAGGGAAGAATTGGGACGAGAAGAATCATGAATCCTGTAATCATGGTAAAATATTCTAAATAAAATATAATAAAAATAAAAGTTATGATAGACAATGAATGATATTAAATTTTTATAGAAAGTTTATCTCTTAAAGACCTCATGTCTCAAATCTCTGAGGAACTGAATTGAATTTATAAAAAGAAGCATTTCCTTCTTTATATATGATCAGAGGGTATGAATAAACAGTTTTTGAAAGAAAAAATCAAATATATCTATTGTCTTTTAAAAATATCTACATCACTATTCATTAGATAAAAGCAAATTAAAACAATTATGAAGTATCACCTTACATCTATCAGAAATTTGAAATTCTGGTCATGATAAAGGAAAATATGTATACTAATGAACTATTGGTGACATTATGTCCTGGTTCAACCATTCTGAAGAACAATTTAGAACTATACCCAGCAGCTATAAAACTCTTTGCCACAGTAATACCATGATTCGGTCTGTATGCCAAAGAGATCTAAGAAAAAAGGGAAAAAAGACTCATATACACAATATGCATACCAGCTATTTTTATGGTTGGAAAGTATTTGACACTGAGAAGAATGGATGAATAAGACAAGGCATATAATTGTGATGGAATATTATTATGCTATAAGTGATGACACGGGAGATAGTTTCAGTAAAAATGAAACAAAACATAGGAAAACCTAAGTGAACTGATGCAGAGTGAAGTGAACAGAATAAGAAAATCATTGTTCACAATAACAGTAATATTTTAGTAATGATAAAATGTTTATCTTCTCTAAACAATAATATGATAATTCCAAAAGACTAACGAAATAATTCTATCCCTCTCCACAGAGGGAGAACATATGAACTCAGAGTGAATCTGAAGTATAACTTTTAATTTTCTTTATTTTTCTTGCATTTTGTAATATGGCTAATGTGGAAATATGTTTGTATTATTTCTCATATATAATTAATATATTGCTTTCTTTCTCAATAGGAAATGCACTTATAAGCCCATTTAACTTGTTATACTTTAATAAACAATTTTGATCCAATAGCATTTATCATAAAATATACTTCCCTAATTTTAATGGATCTGTGGTGGACTATGGGTCTGAAACCAGGCTTCTGATATAAGATATAAGATAAGAGTTTTTTGAGGACATTTTGCTTAATTTGTAATATTTGTTGTAAGAGACAGCAATGAGTTCTTGGCAAACTTACAACAACTTAACAACAAAATAAATATTCATGGGTTTAGCCTAAGAGGATCAGTTAAAAGCATAATTTACCCTGACTACTCAAATTTTCTCAGAACGTAGATTATTGATAATGTTCAATATTTCCTCTTTGTTTGGCATTACTCACAACATATATACTTTTGATAAAAACAAAAATATAATTATGCTTTCTAGTTTTTTCCTGAAATTTAGTTAACAAAAATACATATATATTGTTTGAGATTTAGTGTTCAACAAATGACAAATATGAATAAATTTTTAAATTGTGATAATAAATGAGTAAAATAAGCTATTATCAATTCCATTTAATAACAATGATTTAAGGGGCACTAAGTGGCTCTGTGGATTGAAAGTCAGACCTAGAAATAGCAGGTCCTACATTCAAATCTCACCTCAGACACTTTCTACTGTAAAAGTGAAGGAGCTTGCCCAGTGTCCTAGCTGGGAAACTAAAGCTTCAGGCAGGGGAAGGGAAGAAAGTAGATAAAACTCCAACTCCCTTCCCACCTTTGGCAGTTTAAGACTCTGGGAGTTTATCTAACTGAAATGTTTGTGGAACAGTATGGCTGCTTATCTGACAAGCTTTCTAGGGCTGAACTTGATATTCAAAGGGAATAACTCCATAGAATACTGATGACTTTATGATGTCAGGTTTGCCCCCTAAAAAAGGATGAGTAATTGGCTCAGGATGACTACAGAGCTGATTCCTATCTCTTTGGATTTCAACTTTCCCTGAGGCTGGCAAGATGGAGGATAGCTTTGATAATGTATATATTAGACTAATATAGTTTATCTCAGGTCTCACACCAACTGCCTTGGTTAAAATAAGGGTTTAATGATCTTGAAGGGAAAAGGTTGGTAGGTAATAATTGGAAAGAGAGTAAGGGCAAATCTATCTGAAGCTCTTTGTTGCTGACAGGATGACTTCTTCCCTAATGGGGCAGAAGCCCCACACTAGGATCTTGTTTCCCTCACTTCCTCACAAGCTAATCTAATTCCCTATATAAACTAAATACTAAAGCAAAATGGTTTAAAGATGATCTTGATTGGAGATCTGAAGATATTGAAGTTTAGTTTGAAATTGCTGCTGGTTGATTTCAGCAGTAACTGACTCGGGGTCAGTGTGAAACAGTCTTGTTGATTATCAATATGGATAAAAGCTAAATTCCAAGCTCTTCTGATCAGAGTTATGCTAGTTCTCAGAAATCAGTAGTGATAATATTTACCCCTCGACCCTTGTCCATCCAGCACCCAGTCCCAGGAAAGATAGAAAGTCACTCAGCTTGGGGTGCTGCTTATATACCCACATTCTTAACTGCTCTTAACTGTCCCTCTCTTGGAGTTCTATGGGGTAATTCACCCCACTTAAATTTTTTTCCAGGTACACTACCTGTTTGACCCAGTGCAAGTGAGTTAAGCCCCATTGCCTAGCCTTACCACTCTTCTACCTTGGAAGTGTTACACAGTATTGATGTAAGATGGAAGGTAAGGGTTTAAAAAATAAAAATAAATAACAATGACTTAAATAGCAAAAATAATTTTCTAATGATCCATATGTATTCTTGGAATGAATCTAATTTATGGCAATATTATGTTTTTATTTTAATAGACATTAGCTTCATGACAACACCAATTACAGATCAGTCAGTTGCTTTGATGGCTTAATAATGGCAATCAATGTGTGTGTATGTCTGTGCATGTGTGTATGTATGTGTGTGTGTGTGTGTGTGTGGTGTATGTGTTTCATCTCTCCCTTCAGGACACATAGTCTAAGAAATACTTTGATTTTGACATTCTGATATTTTTAGATAATCTACATCATAGATGTAAATACAGAATAAAAATAGTAAATACAGAAATCTGATCTTAAGTACCTTTGTAATGAAGACAGACATTCATTAAATCCAACATATTACATATCACAGGAAAAATGAATTATTTTTTCTTCTCCCAATAAAATTTCACAAAAACACATAACACACATGAATGTAATTTGAATTAATTGTTTCCATACTTTGGGTCAATGGCATCATTCTTATAGACGCATTTATGAAAGAGCTCAAAAAACTCAGCTTGACAGTTGAATGTTCATACATCAATAGAAATAATATACCTTATTTGTTGACTTTTAAAATGACATATTCTAGGGATGAATCTAAATCACGTTAAAATAAGTGGTGAGTCAAAAAAAGATTAATGGAAAGATTAATGGAGATTTGGAATAAGGGTAGAAGTTAAATTTATTTGTATTTTCCCAAGTCATCAAAGTCTTATTCGTAGGTTCAAAAGAGGGCACATTTAAAATCAGAGCTCTCTCTGTATGTGTGTGTGTGTGTGTGTGTGTGATTATGGTGATGAGTAGTGTGGAACAGCAAATAGAAAGATAATATAATTAGCCATGAATTATTTCACACACACACACACACACACACACACACACACACACACACACACACACACACACAAAACAACTTCTTAGGATAAATGGCCCTGTGTTGACAAAGGTGAAAACATAACATATTGAGCATGTGTGTGAATAGCAGAGGTTGCTCTCTGTTCAACAAGAATTAATGGGAAAAATCAGAAGGTAGAAAGAAGAAAGAAATTTGGTTTAGAACAGCAATCTACAACATATATAATAAGAGGTTTGAAATGGATATTGTGATCAAAATTAATTTGGCATCAAAAAAATAAATTAGAGAATGAAAGAGGCAATTTTCACAAATGACAAGAGAAAATAATAGAGGCAATAAAAAAGAGAAAACATATAATTTGAATACCTAAATTTTAAAATTATTCCACATGGACAAAATTAATAGACAATAATTACTAAAAAGGGGGATGAATTTTTACATGAATATCCTCAGCAAAACTGAAATCTAAGAGTGGAAGGATATAACAAAAAGTACTTAGAAAGAAATAAACATTTTATTGAGCATATAGAAACATGCTATCCCTCACTAATTATAGGAGAAATATAAATTGTGAAGATCAATCTCACATACCTCAAATTGGTTAAGATGACAAAAATGAGGAATAATCAATATCAGAAAGGCTGTGTGAAAAAAGACACTGTATTAAACTTTAGGTGGAGTTGTAAACTGCTCCTATATTTAGTTAAAAAAATTGAAATTATATAAGAAATGGATATAGAAATGATATGAAAATTTCATATCCTTTGATTTAGTTATTTTACCTTCACAACAATAAAGAGCCTACAAATAAAAAACTATTAAAACACCTAATGTGATATATAATATTTTGTAGTATATATTGTCTAAGGATGCCAACTCTATGAAAGAGAAAAAGAAGTAAAGAATATTAAAAAAAAGTAAAGGGAAAAAATAAATTAGAAACATTGAATATGGCACTAGAGGGCTGAGAGGTTTAGAGATGAAGAAAACAAACAGTGTGAGATATAGGAATAAGTTTTAAATTTGAATCTACATTATACAGACAGCATTTTAAGTGCAAATGATTGTTTTTATCTCTTTGAGATTTTTGTTTAAAGTTAAATGAATAATAAATAATTTAATTAAAAATTAATCCTTCAAATATTTCATGATAGCAATCATCCCCTGTCACTACTTCCCCCTCCAATCCCAAAGGCTTTTCTCCAATATAAACATACCCAAAATCATCCCCTCTATCTTTGTAATCAGTTAAGGGTATGCTATATAGAACACTGAATTTGGAGTCAGAAAGCATCGAGTCCAAATATGGCCAGAGAGATTTATTAACTGTTCAAACTCAGATGAGTGATTTAGCCTCTGTTTGCCTGAGTTTCTTCAACTGTAACATGGAGATAATAATAGCACCTACCTTGCCAGATTATGAGGATCAAATTACATATTTATCAAAAATACTTATTGCAAGGTCACTTTTCCTTTTCATTTATTCCTTCCTCCCTTTGTGTCTAATAAACTCTTGCTCTCTTCTAGATATGTTTCAAATATATTATTGAATGTCTTTTTTTCTGGCATTTGAGGTGAATACTTTCTTATTCCTGGATAAGGACCATGCTATTGTTTTCAGGTTGTTCCTGTTTGTGGTTGACACTGTGCTCATTGAATCAAGGCCTAACACTCTGCAGAGTTTTCTTAAAGAATTCTATAATTATAAGGGAATATTGGTCTATTTATGCACATGCAAAGACCAAGGAGTTAAAGCTTTTTTTCCCCTTATATCCAACATACATTTGTATGGAGAGTTTATTGAATCCGTCCATCTATATATTAACTGAAACAGACAATGCAAATGGATTCTGGGACCAGAGTTGAACAGTAAGATTAGAATCAACTTTTTTGCTTTGGTGAAAATTGGAAATATATCCTTTAACTTACATTTCAAAAATATTTATTTGTGGCATTTATTTATTTATTATTATTAAGATACTCAATTAACTCCTTCTTTCCCTCTCCTCCAACCATTTGAGAGGCTATCATTTGACAAAAAGATTTGTGTGCATATCTATCTATCTATCTATCTATCTATCTATCTATATATATATATATATA
>NC_058135.1:142867110-142953129 GCF_016433145.1 Gracilinanus agilis | reverse complement strand
ATATATATATATATATTTTATTTTAAACCCTTAACTTCTGTGTATTGACTTATAGGTGGAAGAGTGGTAAGGGTAGGCAATGGGGGTCAAGTAACTTGCCCAGGGTCACACAGCTGGGAAGTGTCTGAGGCCGAATTTGAACCTAGGACCTCCCGTCTCCAGGCCTGGCTCTCAATCCACTGAGCTACCCAGCTGCCCCCTGCTATATATATGTTAATATATATTTTCTTTTATTTTTTTTCTTGATCACCTTAGGAGATAAATCTAATAGTGCTATTTCTGTGCCAAAAGAAATTCACAGTTTTATAATTCTTATAGAAGGTTCTTCAAAATATTTGGATCAGTTATTATTCCACCAGTGATGCATCGATGCCACCAGTTTTTTCATATCCCTCCAATATTTATTATTCTGCCCTTTTAGCATTTTAGTCAAATTGGTAGATATGGGATAGTATTTGAATTATTTTAATTCACTTTTAAAATTATTAATTATTTTGAGCATTTTTCATATAATTATATAGTTTTGATTTATCATTCAAAAATACTCTGTTCATATCTTTTGACTATTCCTCAATTTGGAGATGCCTAATATTCTTATATATTTGACAATGTTCTCAATATACTTCAGATATAAGACTTCTAGCAGAGAAACTGCATATAAAATATTGCCCCTAATTTATGGTAGGAAGATTAAATTATCTAGTTTTATATCAAGAATAAGGCTATGTCTACTGTAGTACAGAGAGAGGGGGTCATAGCAGTTTTGTAGGCTTTGGCTGAGTTCTGATGACAGTTAGGAGTTTAGAATCTTGGAAGAATGTTTCAGTTGGACCTGGGACCTCGTGGAGAGAGAACCAGGGCAAGCTGAGCTGCTTCTTCTCTTGCTGAAGATTGAAACCTAGCCTAGCTTTGGAGTATTTATTTGAGATTTGTTAATTTAAATAAACCTTTTGTATCTCCATACTCTACCTCATTTCCCTACCTTCCTTCCCTTTCCTAAATGTCTGTGAGGAGTGAATAAGGAGAGTGAATCAGAGAGTAGTTTCAAATCTGTGAGGGTTTAGGTATACTCTTGCAGTACTTTATCTAGAGAGGTTTGGTAGCCATCATCACTTCGAAAGCTGAGTTAAGGCAGGACCTTGCTCAAACACCATCTCTGTTTCCCCTTCCCCACCTGAGGTTTCTTTAAGCAACTGTTAGGGCTTCCTTTAATTCCTTTTACCTGACAATTTAACTTGAGAAGACAATAAACCCCTTTTGTGTTTAAAACAGACCTGTTAGTTACTTTGTCAGTTAATTAGTAAGAAAAGGGAAGAAGAGGAATAGAACCAACATACTCTGGGCTTGAAGGGAAGCTGGGGTATCCATCTTGAAGGAAGGTGTAACTTCAAAACAAGTCCCTTCCTGTGAAATTAACTAAAGCCTGTAGTTAATTTCAATCAGTCTATTTCCCTCAGTTTGTCTTTATTCTAAGTCCTAGTCTATAAACCCTGCTGCACTTTGCCTGTTTAGATTAATTCATCCTCTCCCTGGAATTTTGTTACCTCAGTGTTATACTCCCTAACTTCAGCCTCATATTATATCCTGCATCTCACTATTACATTCTACCTGTAACCATATTACCTACCTAGCAAGTCCCTGACAACATCCCTTCCAAATCCCCTTTAACCTAACACCTTTCCCAAATTCACCCATAACACTACTGTAGCCTCAAATATGCAGACTCTGTTGGGGCCAGCTCAGAATTGAAGGAGTGGACAGTGTATAGTTTGTGGTCACTGATCCCTAGGGTAGGATCTCAAGTCTCACTGCTAGTGAACAAGAGACTTTTGGATGCCAAGGAAAATAGCCTGGGATACCTGTTCAATCCCAGGCTGAGGGAAGAGGAGATGAATATTTAGGAAGGAATACATACCAGTGAGTGGCCACTGAAGGACTGGGGCCGAATCACCTATGGTCAGATGCAGGAGGTGGTGTCCTTGTGTTCTTCCACAGTGGGAGGAGAACTGGCTGCTTGAAGTAACAGTAGTAGAACTGCCTGCAGGCTAAGGTAGGAACATCTGTGGTCAATCATGGACTGGGGCTTGAGTGGGATACCTGTGATTACATCAGAGCCTAGACTCTAAAAACTAGAATAAATAAACAACTTAAGTAAAAAAACAATCCTGGTACCTGAAGTAATATATCCCAACACAATAGGAAACCTGGGAGTCTGGTAAAAAGCCAATAATTAAATTTATTGATCTGGCCACTAAATTAAAAAAATCAAATTTAAAAAATGTGCAAGCAAAAAAAAGTACTTAACTCTTGATAATTATTATGGAAATAAAGAAGACTTCAGCTCAAATTCAGGACAGAGAAATAAAAATGTATACTTCAAAAATGGCAAATAAATACAATAAAGTGCTACAATCTCAAAAAATAGTTTTTTTGGGAGAGGATAAAAAGATCTAAGAAACAAAATGAGAGAATTTTAGAGAAAATTGGGAAAAACAAAATTAGAACAATGTAAGAAAAGAAGAAACTTATGAAAGAAAATCAGCCAAATGGAAATAAAGAACCAGGAACTCATGGAAAGAAATAATTTCTTACAAATTAGAATTGGACAAGGAGAAGCTAATAATTTCATGAGATAACAAGAAATAATAAAAGAAATAAAAAAATGAAATAATAGAAAAGAATATGACACATCTCATCACAAAAACAATTGACCAGAAAATAGGGCAAGAGACAATATAAGAATTATTGGACTAAGGGAAAGTAAGGATTTAAAAAAAAAAGATTTCAGACATCATACTCTAAGAAATCATCAAGAAAAACTGTCCAAAAATTCTAGGATCAGAGGGTAAAATGGAAATGGAAAGAATCAAACAATCACTACCTTAAAAATTCCTAAAGATAAAAATGCACAGATACATTGTTGCTAAATTCTGTAACTCCTAGGTTAAATAGTAAATACTATAAACAACAAGAAAAAAAGTCAAGTACTATGGAGCTACAGTAAGAATAACAAGACTTTGCAGCTACTACTATAAAAGAATGCAGGAGATTGAAAAGAGTATTTCATAGAGCAAAAGAAATGGGCTTACAATCGAGGATAATATATCCAATAAAGTTGAGCATAATTACAAGACGTTTAAAAATTCGTATTTAATGAACTAAAGGAGATTAAATTATTTCTGGGGTAAAACCCAGAACTGAGCAGAAATTTTTATTCATAAGAATTTTATAAGAATAATTAAATACCAATCATAGCAATCTCAAATTTTGAAATGTTTGATATTTTTAAATAGAAAAATATCCTCTATAGCCCCTAAACATGGCATCATTACCTGGGTATTTTGAAGGAGAATATATGGAGTGAAGACCCAAGGTTGAGGTGAAGGTAATGGAATGAGCTGAAATGGTAGTGGAAGACCAGAAGGAGAATGGGTGGAATGACTATCTCACATGGAGGAGGAATGAGTGGAGGAACTGCCAAAGAGAATGAGAGGAAGGGATGGAGGGCTGGTAGCACTAGAATGCTACTCTTATTAGATCTGGGATGAAGAAAAAGAAGCATATACAATTAGAAAGGTAAAAATGTTTCTAATGTACAGAAAAAACAGAACAGGAGGTAAGGGAAATGGGATAAGGAAGAAATTGAGGAGAATAGTACATTTCAAGAGGTGTGTGGGAAGGTGAGAGAATAGGGAAGGATTTTTTAAAACCCTTACCTACTGTCTTGGAATCAATACTGTGTATTGGTACCACGGCAGAAGACTGGTGAGGATAGGCAATGGAGTCAAATGACTTGCCCAGGATCACACAGCTGGGAAGTGTCTGAGGCCAGATTTGAACCTAGGATGTCCAGTCTCTAGTCCTGGCTCTCAATCCACTGAGCTACCCATTTGCCCCCATGGAGGGGTTTTTTGAACAACAATGGTGGAAGGATTTTAAAATTAAACTCCCATCAAGAAGTAGGAAGGAAAATTGCAGGAGGGGATATGGAAAGGTTTTGGAAAGAGGGATGGAATAATAATTAAAAGGTAAGGAGAACATTCAAAGGAGAGACTTTTGGAAAAGTGGAAAATGTGGAACTAGGAACACAAAGGGAGAGGATGAAAGGATTTTTGATAAGGAGTGTGAATTAGAAAAGTACTGATGAAAGGAATTTGGACATCTGAGGAGGGATCTTGATGTGGGAGAAACATATTCAAGTTGGTAGCAGGGTATTACCCCTAAAATGAGAGGCTCATACTCCATTTAATCCAGAAGTAAGAAAAGAATTTCATTTGAAGAAGTGATTTCATAATAGCTTGTTGAATAGTGTGGGAGCTGATCAAGTACCTTAGGGCTGATAGATATGTCCATGTCCTAGTAGAGTATCCTCTTTGGAGCTGATAGTATGGAGTAGCAGCTCCACTGTAGAGTGGCAGCTTCCACCAAGGTGTGAGAACTTCCAGGCCCCATGGATCAGGATTGGAATATTTATTGAAGTATGAGAGCTTGTCAACTCCCATTCCAATTCAGGTGGAGATCTGTTTTGGTTTTGGTTGCCATAGGGAGTAAAGAGCATGCACAAGTTTGGGGGATTCTTCTGAAATTCAGAGTCTCCAGTGTTCAGGTTCTATGTTCCCCTATTGTCCACTTATCATTATTTATCAATGTGGGATAGGTCCCACTGCCCTTCTAGAATGAGAAATTGGGGAAGGGGATGTGACACATTAGAGGACCAGTATAAGTTATTCATTATATCTTTCAGTTCTAAAAACAATATGAGTAATTAATTTAAAAAAAGTTTAGGTTCAAAGCTGATGCCTAGTATAAAATATTACAGATCCAATTCAGAAAGTGTGTAATTGATCAGTCTGCAATTTATGTTTGACTAATGTTGAGACTGCAGGTTTTGCAGTTGATGTTTAACCAGTGCTCAATTGTGAGAAATGTAAGATTTCAGAGTATGAGGATCCCATTTCTATCCATTTCTCTTTCAACCCCTCACTGCCCACTGTCAACCCACATCAATATGGTAGAAATAAAGGAAGCAGGGAACAATTTTAGTCTTTGCTTGTAGCCTTTTTCATCATCCACAAATCTGACAAATAAACTTTTACATACTCCCCAAATTTGTTATTGGTGTCATCCTTTATTTCTAGATTAAGTATCCATTTTGAATTTATCTTGGTATATGGAATTTGCACGTTTTTAAAAACCCTTACCTTCCATTTTAGAATCAATACTGAGTATTGGTTCTAAGGCAGAAGAATGGTAAGGGCTAGGCAATGGGGGTTAAGTGACTTGCCCAGAGTCACACAGCTAGGAAGTGTTGGAGGCCATATTTGAACCAAGGACCTCTTATCTCAGGGCCTGACTGAATCCACTGAGCCACCCAGCTGCCCGCTGCACTTTACTTTAAATGGTGTTAAATGCTGCCTTCTTAGAGTCAGACAACTATCTTTTTGCAAATTTTATGAAGTTAATTCCCCTGTTATGTCCATTAAACCAAATCTGATATTTGAGTGTGTTTGAGCCCAGATCAATAGATGTGGTGCTGTACTTGAAGTCTCTGAAAGCTTCCCTCTCTTTTTCTGTTCCACTATTACCAACTATGCCTTGGGTCAGCTTTGTCTTCAAGTCAGCAACAGACTGTTCACTAATGGAGAAGTGCTCTAATCTGTTGATATTCAGTCTTCTGGTTGTCATCTTGCCTTCAGGCAAGATGTTTTTGTTGAATGTAAGTTTTTAACTGAGAGAGGATAAGTTTCTGATTAATCCAGCACTTCTATGACAAAGCATCATCTTTATCAGACTTATATTCTATCTGTGTCTTTTTACAATGGCATTGTCCATTAAATGCTGTTTTTTGGTTGTGAGAGTGCATCCATGAAGTTTTATCATATTTGGGTCAATACAAGGCAGTATTGGTAATGAGAAAGACATGAGATGCACAAATCTTCAGTAGTACATGCCTATTGCTATTGGTAATTCTTATTCTATTCCTCCTGCAGATTCCCTCTTCATTTCTTATAGTTTGGGACTATTCTCAAATTAAAGTCACCCAGAATTATAACCTTATCCTCTTTAGACACACCAATGTAGAGGGTCTTTAGGTGTCCATAAATTTTTATTGACCTTATAAGGGTTCATAATAATCCTGAATAAAAGTAAAGATTCTAAGAGAATGAGGGTTAAGATTTAGTGGATTTTAGTCACTGAGTTCAGCTAATACAAAAGTCAGAGTTGAGAAATGGCAAGAAGGCCAGTTTGACTGGAATTTGAGTTATACTTGGCAACTTTTTGCCAGTCACTCATAAAATGAACAAATTTCCAAAAGGTTGAATATTGTTAGGTTTTATTATAAATGGTTGCTACAAACTTATTCCTTCAGTGTATAATATAGAAATAAATTTATATGAAAGTCATGTAATAGAATAATTATTATTTTTAACAGTGATCATCTTCCAAGAAAGTGTTCAATATCTTTCTTGTTTATAATCTATGATCTTATAATAAAGATTTATCATAAAGGCTTAAGGGATATCTGTACAATATTTTGCTCCACTTATTTTAGCTTTCTTCCAGATCCATTGTTATTTTACTATAAGAGTGGATGTTAAATCAGTTTATTTTTCATTTGAGTTTTTTTTTTCAGTATCTTTAAGCTTCCCATCCACCATCAGCCTTGAGTTGTAGAGCTCTTCTCCTATTCAGTATGTTGAATTGTTTATTTATATTTCAAAATACTTTAAGAAAGGTTACTGAATGGGAAACATATAAATATGGAGCTAATCCTAAGTAAGAATTTATTGCTTAAATGCTCTGTGTCAGCTCCATGTTGCAAAGTATTTCTGTATCTTTAATTCACGTTTTAGATTTCTCACTGAAGAAAAAATAGCAAGACTGCTATGAATAAAATACTAAGACTGTGAAGAGTTTATTCTTAATCATTTTCCACCTTCTTTGGGGATTTCTCTAATTAAACTGCTTAATTTGCAAAATATAAAAATGTAGAAAAGGAGAAATTTTAAACACATATTCTTTCAGATCATAATGCAATAAAAATTGCATCCAATAAAGCAGCAGAAAGACTAAAATTAATTGCAAATTAAGCAATTTATTCTAAAGGACTAGTGTGTTGAAGAAAAAATCATAAAAAATCAATAATTTCAATAAATAAAATGAAAACTAGTGGACAACATACATAAAGTTAGGACTAAATGCTTACATCGATAGAATAGAGAAGGAACAGGTCAATTAATTAGATACACAATTAAAAAACTAGAAAAAGGACAAATTAAAAACAACAATTAAATGCCAAATTGGAAATTCTGAAAATCAAGGAGAGATTAATATAATTCAAAGTAAGAAAACCAATAAATTAATATATACAACAAGAACTTGTTTTATAAAAATAAAATAGATAAACCACTGGATATATTGATTTTAAAAGAATACTGTATTACAATGAAAAAGGTAAAACAAAATCAATGAAGAAGAAATTAAAGAAAATTTTAGAAGTTATTGGGTCCAATTATATACCAATAAATCTGGCAATCTGACTGAAATAGATGGATATTTACAAAAATATAAACTACTCTGATTAACAAAAGAGGAAATAAAATAGTTGAACAACCCCATCACAGAAAAAGGAAATTGAACAACCAACAACAAATTGCCTAAGAAAAAAGGCCTTCAGAGCAAAAATGAATCTTAAGTGAATTCTTCCCAATGTTAAAGAAAAATTAACTCAAATACTAAATAAACAATTTGAAAAAGATATGGGGAAAAGGAACTATTCTAAACTCTTTTTTTTATTACACAAATATATTGATACCTAAATAAGGAAAATCTAAAACAAAGAGATAATACTATAGACCAGTGGTTCCCTAACTTTTTTGGCCTACCACCCCCTTTCCAAAAAAAAATATTACTTAGCCCCTGGAAATTAATTTTTAAAAATTTTAATAGCAATTAATAGGAAAGATAAATGCCCCTGTGGCCATCACCACCACCCCTGGATCACTGCAGCACCCACCAGGGCATGGTAGCACCCACTTTGGGAATCACTGTTATATACCAATCTCCTTGATGAACAGTGATGCAAATGTTTTAAACAAAATGCTAGCAAGGAGATTATAGCATTATATCAAAATGATCATATACCAGGATCAGGTGGTTTTTACATGAGGAACACAGAGATGGTTCAATATTAGGAAAACTATCAACATAATTTACCCTACAAATAATAAAACCAGTAGAAACCATATGATCATTTAATAGATGAAGAAAATAATTAACAATTAAAATACCCCTTCCTATTTAGAAAACAGTGGAAAAAATGGACCTTTGCCTAAAATGACAAATGGCATCTTTCTCAAATGATTGGCAAGCATTATCTGTAAGGAAGATAAATTAAAACCTTTCAAATGATATCGGGGTAAAGCAAATTACCCATTATTCGCTCTACTATTTAATATTGTACAAGAAATGCTGCTGATAGCAATAACAGCAGAAAAATGAAGAAATATAATAATGAAATTAGAACGCAATGAAGAAATGAACTCTTTGCAGATGATACAAATATATACCTAGAGAATCAACTGAAACATTAACAGGTTTAGCAGTCACAAGATACAAAATAAATCCACACAAATCATCACGATTTCTTCATACCACCAACAAAGTCCAAGAGCAAGAGATAGAAAAGGAAATTCCATTCAGAATAACTCTAGGCTATGTAAAATGACTGGAGATTCACACACCAAAGTAAACCAACAACTATATGAATAATATTACAAAATGATTTTAACACGAATAAAGTCAGCCCAACACAATTAGGAAAACATTAATTGCTCATGGATTAGCTGAGCCAATATAATAACAATGACAATCTTGACTAAATTAATTTATCTATTCAGTGACATAACAATAAAAATACCTGAAAATTATTTCACAGAGATAGAAAAAATGATTACGGAAAAACATAAGGCCAAGAATATCAAGGAAATTAATGGGAAAAATGAAGGAAAAAGTCCTAGCCATACCAGATCTTTAAAATGCTAGAAAGTAGTAATCTTCACAACAATCTGGAACTGACTAAGAAATCGAATGGTGGATGGATGAAATAGGTTAAGTATTCAATAATAATCAAAATTTTGTGGTTTTGTACAAAGAAAATCAATGCAAACATGATTAGAAGAGAAGCAACAAATTTGGGAGAATATTTTATAGCAGGTATCTCAGACAAAGAGCTAATTTTTCAAAAATGTAGAGAAGTGAGTCAAATTTATAAAAATACAAACATTCTTTTATATGAACTGATGCAAAGTGAATTGAGAAGAACCAGGAAAACACTGCAGTAAGAAAATATTATATGATGATCAACAAACTATTATCAATTAAACAAGTTCTGCTTTCCACAATCTTTGCCATAGCCCTGAACATATACTCACAAGTTAGCTTTATGTAAGATATGTGAATAATACAAGGATCAATGACATCAGTATGAGGAACTCTTTATGGGAAATGGGATCTTTTCTCCACTAGAGCATGTGTCAACTTATCCATGATTTGTTTAATAAATCCTTTTCAGTTGCACAATGAGGAAAGTAACTTAGGAAAGGCCAATTTTAAAACTAGATATTACCATTTCCTTATATGATATAAAAAGAACACTGGGTCTGGATTCATATGGCCTGGGTTAAATTACTGTCTCTGATGCTTACTTCACCTTACTTCTGACCCAAAGAAAGTCACTCAGTTATACTAGGGCTCAGTTTCCCCATCTATAAAAAGAGACTCAAACTAGATGGCCTAAGAAGTAAGTTTTAGTTGTAGATGTAATTTTTATAGTGTTATTAGATTGGATATTCAATCTAATATATAATAGATGAAAATTTTACATATACCCCCATTGAAATCTTTGTCAAGTTTAATCACTAAACAAATATGGCAGACAAAATAGAGATATATTTCACTTCATACATTTCCTTATAGAGGTGAGGGAACTGAGTCTCTCATGGCTTATGAGTTCTTCAGGATGACACAGGTCAAAAATGGTCCCACATCTAAACAATAGGTACAAGATTAATACATCTTTATTCCTATGAGAGACTAAACAGGTACTTTTCATTACTGGCTATTTCTAAAGGTGGTGGAAATCAAATAAAGATTAAGAAAACCTCAGTTTTTTGTTTTGTTTTGTTATGTTTTGCGTGTGTGTATTAAAATAGATCTCATTTTCCTCTAACAAAAACATAAGGGATTTAATCCAAAATGAGTTTCTCCTATTTTAAAGGCAGGGAATTCTACAACTTGATAAAATGTATTGATCCTGGACAGAATAAAGTAAATTAAGTGCCCTGTAACATTGTGGCAAAGTGCTTGGCAGCATAAAATAAATGGTTCACATTGAAATCTATCATTTTACCCCCTGGATCTCATAATTTAACCACTTTACTGTCTGAAGGGAGCTTATTTCTCTCTTTCTATGCCTCAGAATCAAAGGCAAAATAAGAAATGGCTTCTGCCCAATGAAGAATCTTAGTTATGAATTTCTTTTTTTGTGAAAGAATTATTTTATTACCCTAAAGCTAATCTCTTCCCTTGATATCTACAGATTCCCAAACAGAAGAGATAAACAATAATTTTGGAATTTTAAAAAAGAAGTGACTTAAAAATAGATAAACTTCATAGTTTTCTTTCTTCTTTTTCTTTTCCATGTGGGCCTTTCAGCAAAGTACACCAGTACGGAGAAGAAATTAATTTAAAAGTAATTGTCTTGTATGAAGTAACATAAAAGAGAAGTAATCTGAACCAGAAAAACAATATTTCCAATAAATAAAATTACATAAAAGGGAAAAATAACAAACTTGTTGTAATTAAATATTGTGAAATTAAAATGACCATATTGTATTACAAAGAGGAGATATAAAATGCATTTTCTTTCCTTCTTTTCTGAGGTGGGGTTTTGTTACCTAATAGATAATGTTAGACTTTTTCAAAGTGTTAGTTTATTTTGTTCAACTGAGATTTTAAAAATATTGTTGTAATGATTAACTGTCTGGGAAGTGCTTTCTAATTCCACACAAACACACCCTGAGGGGAAAGATCTATAGGCTGGTGATTTCTATATTTATTTATCTAGTTTAACCTCTTTTTTTACCTTTAGTCTCATCTCTGCAATAGTTTATTGGACATCTCAAACTAGCTAACCTTTAGACATCTTAAATTCAGTATTTCCAAAGCTGAACTTTTCTTAGCTCTCTTTTCTTCTTTTCTGTCTTCATACTGTTAAGGGTACCACCATTCTCTCAGTCAGTTAGGTTCACAACTTGGATATCATTCTTACCTCTTTTATCTCATCTCATCCTTCAAATATGATCAGTTGCCAAGCACTGTTACTTCTACATTTGTAACATATCTCAAACATGTCACATTCCATCCACTGATATTGCTAACATATTAATGCAGGTCTTCATTGCCTCTTTCCTGGACTATTGTTAACAGCCTGTTATTTGGTCTTCCTGCCTATAAACTTTCCAAAATTGATCTATCTTCCACTCAGCTGTTAAATGGATCTTTTTTTAAATGCAGGTCTGACAATATCTTTCCTATACAATAAATTTCAATGAGTCTCTTCTACCTCCAGGATTAAATTATGAAATCCTCTCAAAGATATGTGTTGTAGAATTGTGGGAAGTAAATATCTGTATAAATACACATATACATGTTATGAATGCATATTTGTATATGCATTATATATATGAATTACAGCATTAAAATTAAGTTATTAAAACAGCATTTAAATATGGCCCAAATCAATATTTCTATTCCATTTCATTGAATACCGCAAACATTTATACATAATCTATAACAGTGATGGGCAAACTACAGCCCTGGGGCCAGATGCGTCCCCCTGAAATGTTCTATCCAGCCCTGTGATATTCCTAATCTGAAGAATATGAGTAGGATACAATACAATGAAACTTCAAAAGAGTTGCCTTAGAAACAGACTGACAGATTAGCATTTCCTTTCCTTTGGTCCCCTCTTTAAAAAGTTTGCCCATCACTGATCTATAATATGAAAGGCACTGTGCTGGATGTTAGGCTACAGATATAAGAATTAAACGGTCCTTACCTTGAAGATGCTTACATTCTCAGGGAGTGGGAGATGTGTGATATTAAATATTCACCAATAACTAAACATGAAATAATCTGATGAAGAAGAAATTATTATATTCAAGAAATAGGAGATCAGAAATAATTATATATGAATAATAAAATAGTTACTATATTTATTATTTATTTTGCTATTTATGTCTATTCATATTATATATTAATATATTTTATATATTCCATAATATACAATATATTACTATTACATTTATTTTATCAATTGTACATTGTTTATTATTCCCCTGAAATAATAAATATATAAATTCATATAAAATTTGAATACAGTAATAAACATTTTAATTGTATGAATGAAATGATGATTAATGTGAAAATCAAATTAAGATTTCAAATTGGTTAAATAAGAAATGGAAGCTCTTATGTGCAAGATGGTGGGCCATAACAACCACTTACATTCAACATATGTTGGCTGTACACAAGCTTTCCATATGCAATATAATTCATGCCCTATTTAATACCATTTCTCATTTATATTTTTCAATGAGTATAAAATGTCATCTACTCAAATATGCCTTAATCAGTGTACATCACAACCCACCTATTTCTTCTAAAAAATTATTTTCAAGTTTCTTCATGAATCATATGCACTTCACACTGAACCCTAAACAGCTCAAGGCCTTTATTTTCTATGCACTTAATATATAGATTACCAACCTTTAATGTCCTTGTTGCTAAAAATGTTATTTTTTGCATGTAAAATGTAAATAAATATCTCCTATAATAATCATTCATTTTGTTTTATGAGTGGGGTGCTTTTTAAAAAAAATAGAAGGGGGCACCTGGGTAGCTCAGTGGATTGAGTGCCAGGCCTGGAGACAGGAGGTCCTATGTTCAAATGTAGCCTCAGATATCTCCCAGCTTTGTGATCCTGGGCAAGTCACTTGACCTCCATTGCCTACCCTTACCACTCTTCTGCCTTGGAGGCAACACACAGTATTGACTCCAAGATGGAAGGTAAGGGCTTTAAAAAATAGAAATAAGTTTAAAAAGTATATCAGAAAAAGTAGAAAGTAGTTATTAACAAAAATAATAGACTTGTTTAATTCATATTAAACAACAACAAAAATAGATTGAGAAACTGACCTTAAGACAGATAAATTGTTTAAAGGGTGCTTGTTTTCTCTTCAATTCTAAATGCTTTCAGCATCCCATAAAGAAAAAAAAATCAGTATTTTTAGTTTAAAAATAACTAAAGAAACAGTAAAAAGTATATTAATAATCACAAAGGTTTTAGACCTTCTATAAACATTAATTGTCATTCAGACAATGAGATTATAGATTTTTAGGTATTTTAACATTGATTTAATACAGATATGAGGGCCCATTCACTTCAAATTGATGTTGGAGAAATTAGAACATATATTCTCCTTATCTATGGTTAGTTCAGATTGTCTGACCTGAAAAAAAAATCACAAAATATTATGAGAGTAAATTTATTACAGAAAATTATTTTTACTAAATTAACATCAGGAGATAATGGAGCAGGGAAAGGAAATTAATAAGATCTGTTTTGCATATGCAATCCTTCCTATCCAAAGAAGATTCTCCAAAGCTTTGGTGAAATCTCTGGGTCTCCATGGTTCTCAGTTTCAATTATCAACTTAGAATTTATGATAACATATAAAAATAACAGATGGAACTAAAATGATTCCCCTTATGTTTTGATATTCTGTTAGCTGTAAAAGTTCCTTTTGAAGGATGAATTCTAGCACCACCTCTTTTAGGATGCATTTCAACATGTCATGCCACTCCCCCATATCTCACCCAATCCATCACCACCAATCAAGTAAAAGTGATGTTGCTCTTTCTTCATGTTTGTAGTATTACATTTTGCTCATTTGTCCTGTGTGATTCCAATAGACTAATTTGATTTTTAGGTATTTGTATATAAGTTTTATTCAAATCTCAACATACTAATTCTAAGAAAAAATTCACAAAACAATTAAACAACCACAAAATTTTAGTATATTAGCACTATTTATTATTATAAGTGTGGTCATTCAAGAATTGTGGATGAGGAGGGAAGAAGAGAAAGAGAGAGGGGAGGTGGAAAAAGAAAAAGAAGAAGAGAGGGAGACAAATTGAATCAGCTAGAAAAATGTAAAAACAGTATAACAGAAACAAGGTATAGAACAATCTCTCATATTCTATACCACTATAAGAGCAAAATGGGTATATTATTTTGACATAAAGGGTGATAACATAAGCAAATTATGGGAACAAGGAATAGTTGACCTGTGAGATCTATGGAGAAGGGAAGAATTTACGACCAAATAAGAGACAGAGAACATTACAAGATGTAAAATGAATAACTTTTATTATATTGAATTAAAGAGTTTTTGTTTAAACAAAACTAAAGTAATGAAGATTAGAAGGGAAAAATAATCTAGAGAAAATTTTATATCAATTTTCTCTGCTTAAGATCTCATTTCTCAAATATGCAGAGAACTGAGTTAAATGTATAAGAATTCAAGGTCATTCCCCCAAAGGGCTATGAAATTGTGTTTAAAACTCTTTGATCTTGAAATACCACTACTAGATCTATAAGCCAAAGAGATTTAAAAGTGGAGAAGAAGGTAAAAAGATGTATTTATGTGAACTAATTATACCATACTTTTATGGTGGCAAAGATTGGAAGTTTAGAGGATGTCCATTAATTGGGAAATGGCTGCACAAATTGTGGTATACCATGCTGATGGAATACCATTGTGCTATTGAAAATGATGAGCAGGATGATTTCAGAAAAAGCTGAAAAGACCTACATAAACTGATGCAGTGTGGAATAAACAGAATTAAGAGAACATTATACACATTCATGGCAATATTGAATGACAGCTGTGAAAGACAATACAATAATGTTGGAAAATTCTGAAGGACATATGACAAAGAATGCTTTCTACCTCCAGAAAAAGAACTATTAGAGTCAAAATGCAGGTCGAAATATACTATTTTTCACTTTATTTTTGTTGTTATTTTGAAGTGTTGGTTTCATATCAATATTCTCTTACAAAAGTGACCAATATAGAAGTAAATTTTGCATAACTATATACATATAAGTCCAATAAAATTGCTTACCATCTCCAGGAGGGGTAAGGAAAGAAGAAGAGGGAGACAATTTGGATCTTGTAATTTCAGAAAACATGTTGAAAATTATTACATGTAATTTAGAAAATATTTTCTTTTAAAAAAAGAATTATTAGAAGAGGAAGATAATGGACAGGAGATTGCCCTGCCACCATTTTTGGAATGGTATAATTTTTTCTCACCAACAAAATATCAAAATTAATATTACTATACATGCCACATTGTAAGCTATGAATTATCAACTTCCAAAGATTTAGTATACAATAAAAATGATGAATGCTATTTAAAAAATTGTATCAATATGTAATCTAGAAAAAATAAAAATAATACTATTACTTTTGAAGAGAGTACATTTGAATATTGGTGTAGTATTGTGTTAGTGGAAATTTGGGGTCCTTGGTTTTAATATCTAAGATCCATGATATAAACTTGAAAGGAGACACATATCACTTATACTAGAGAAAAATTCATGGATGAAATAAAGTGAAAAATGGTATTCTTCAATCTGAATTCAGATATTGATTCCTTTTATGGTGATAGAGTTAACTCTATCACAGTTGGTCATTGTATGAGTAATATTCTTAGATTCTAGAGATATTATTTTGCATTGGATGTGAGCCTACTGACTCAAAAGAAAACAAAATGAGAGTCTGAGATTACAAAAGAGCAAGCTAATTCATTAATCTAAGTGGTAGAGGGCATCCTCAAAGGTGTTAACAGTTGGGAGGCACCTGCTGAGCTTAAGGCACGTGTTTAGGTATAGTTTCAAGGTGGGGTGGGATTTCCTCCTGCACTGGAAGTGCTCACCATCTAACAACCAATCAGCCAATCTTATCCTATGCCGTGCTCATGATGACTTCCCTAAATCCAAACCTGACCCTCTTCTGTACTCGTGAATACCCCTCAAAACCCAATCAGTCTTACACACACCTCTATCCAAGTTGCAGGCACAAGAGTTTCCATAAGTTTCATGATACATATAAAATCATAGGATTCTATGGGTTTCAAACAGAAACATGACCTCAAAGAAGAAAGGAGAGAAAGGAGGGGAAGTGTGGTTGGGAACTTTCTCTCTATTCTAGCTGGCACACCCAGCATGAGTCTCCTTCAATTTGTTTCAATCTGAGAAAAGGTAGATGAATTTAAAAGATGTAAATGATGGCATCTCTATTTTTACTATTTTGTGGTAAAACTACCATTTTTATTACTGAATACAACAGAATTTTTACAGAGTTCTATTGCTATCTTTACTTCAGATATATGCCATTAATATTAATTAAAACCCAATATATTACTTTCTTTGTGATTTATCAATATTATTTATGTTTTTGATATTGCTACCCAAAGGTTTTCTAACTGTAGATAGAGAGGCATGCTGGAAAAATGTTGAACAACCAGGATTTTTTTTTGGGGGGGGGTGATTGGGAGAGATATGGATGACAAACTTTTAACTCAAATATCTATTATTTTCTCTATTACTTAAACCTAAACAATCAATAAAACAGTCATCCTGTGATGTTTTGCATTTGCCAATTTCAAGATGTAACTATACTAGAGAATTTACTATAAGCTCTCTCTTAAGTATGAACAAGATAGATTCAGCAAATCACTGTCCATTTTGTATAGATTGAGCATGGTCAACTAGTTGCATGTAAAATTGAAAAGGGACATTAGAACACATGGGATTACCATGGAAAAACCTAATAGTTCTTTTAATAATCTCTCACTCCTGCTTGAAGTAAAGACCTATGCATTGCACAACGATATTATTCCCATGATGTTGTTTGGCCTTGATTGATTGAATGATAACACCTCCAAAAAGTTGAAATTGAGGATAACTTCAAGGGTAATGAAGCATTCCAGTGGACTCTGAGCAAGGTGAAACATATTCAAAATAAGGCATTAGGTAGTAGATATTGTAGGAAGAACTCAAGAGAAGTATTCAACTGCAATTTTTTTAATGAGGTAGTTACATAACAAGAGTAGAAAGCATTGATGGGCAGCCTGTGAACTTTACTAGTATATCAACAAAATTAGGTAAATGGGGGGAATATCTCTCCCCCAGCAGCAGGGTAGTAACTCATATTGGACTATATTTAGAGATGACAAATGAAAGTCATATAGGATGGCCAAGTCAGGTGGTTGGTAAAAGAATACTCAAACTCACAAGATCAAAGATCTATCATCGAAATCAGTTTTAAAGAAAACATTAAAATTATTTTGTTATAGTAGATAACAGAATACTTATTTCAGTTTGAAAGCCAAAAAATTCTGCAAAATATGTTGAAGCTAAGTTTCAAACAAAACTGTATGCTATGATACATAAGTGTTTTGATTTTCCCCTTGTTTTCATCAGCAATGCCCGTTTCATAACAATGCAGAAGTCTCTTATAAAGAGAAAGTATTATGAGAAAAAATGTATATTTTTTATCTTTAAACATCTAAAATATCAAACTTGATTAAAAAATTTTCAAAATATGTATTTGATAGTTCAATTGAACCTCTGTAAGGGAACAGCTACTCAGGTCAAGGCATATTTTCTAGTTTTTTCTACTTCCAAAGCAGTCTATAGTCTCATATCTCTCTGTGTAGTGAGCTCTGAAATTCTTTCTGTCAAATTAAGTGACTCTACGTACTTTCAGAAAATAGTTATTTTTTCAGCAATATTATAGGAAATATTTTGAAGTCTCTCAGAAATGGGTGAGAAACCAGATAATGAAAAAGTCTTCTTCGGTGAATGGTGGTCAAATCTAACTCAAGAGAAGGTCACAGCCAGTCAGTAATTAGGGTTGATTCAGGAAGACAGCTATTTACCACATAGGTTGAATTCAGACAGTTGTGTCATACTTTTAGAGATAGCTAGGACATCTATAGTGGTTGTGTTCACACCTTTAAATGAGAAAAGTGAACCCCACCGCTTGAAATTTTGGTGGACTGAAAAGAAAATAGGTGGAAATAAAAATGCAGAGAAAATAACAGTAGAAATTTAAAGTAGTTAAAGTTTTTAATTTTCCATTTGACCCACTACTTTGTCCCTACCATGTACAAAAGGTGGACGGGAGTTTAGTTACCTTATAATCATTACTCTTTAACCATAGTTGATAGAATGTCTAGCCATCCTTTCTAGAATATGCTCACTTACCAAAGGGCTGAACCACCAAATACTCATTTTCTAATTAACTTTTTCTCTTATTCATACTTCGAGTTAATTCAAGAATATTTTCTTGGACATGTTATAGAAAGTAAAGAGATTTGGGGACTATGTTTCAAACACTACTGATTTGCTTTCCACCTCTAGTATCTGAGAACAGAACAACTTTGTGAAGATTGGCAAGATCCTGATTCCTATATCTCTCCTGATTTGGTTATATTTCTCAGGCTTCAGCAAAAAGTAATCCCTCTAAGAGATTAATGACCAATAAAGGAAGTCTCTATCTTAGTAAGAGTTGAACTCTCAAGCTCAGAATTGTCTATGAGCTAATTGGTAGTTTTAAAAACATAAATTTTTCAGTTCCTAAGCCCAGAAAAGGAAAGAAAGGAAACATTCATTAATTATCTACTATATGTCGGGCACTATGCTAAACACGTCAAAATACTTTTTTTTTAATTTGATGCTTATATAAATACTTTAGTAGATAAATACTTTTATTATCACCTTTTATAATTGAAGTAATGAAGGCAGACAAATGGTATCTGACTTGTTCAGGTTCAAAAAAGTTTTAAATGTCTGAGGTCCCATTTCGATTCAATTCTCCCTTAATCCAGGCCCACAATATTATGGACAGAAAATAAGAAATAAGTTGGAACAGGGAATTCAATAAGTCTCCTTTAGGGCATGTCTTGAAAATTACAGGAATCTGGTCAACATGCATTTCTCTTCCAAGTCACCAATTTCTGCTTTGGGTACAGGGATCAAAGAAAGTAATACTCTTTCCTGCTCTTAAAACAATCTATTCTGGATGTGCAAGGAAAAAAAAAAAAGATCTGGAATACAAAAGAACAAAAAACAAAGCAAAAATTCCCAGATCATGCCTAAACTAACCTTTATAGTTTAGTTCCTTTGTGAAGAGTCTAATTCCACAGTTTAGTTTAATATTTTAACATCTAATCAACAAAATGTTAGAGATTACCAGAGGCATGACCTTCAGACACTAGAACTAGGTCCATATCTTTCAATATCATCAGTTATTTATAGGGGGAAAGGAACTCATTAAATTGACCGGAGACTCACCTAATCCAAACTTGTTAATACACATGTATTGTCAGGGCTTCAACTAATTTGGTAGCTGAAAGCTGAGGATTGTCAATTTTTATGCAATTATTTGTGATCTTTTCACCTTTGGGATTTAAACTTCAATGTAATTTAAAACATGAGTGCTATTCAAATTTCTTATCATTGAAATATATATAATCCTGAGTCTATGAACTTTATGCCAGTACAACACATGATGAAGAAAATTAATCCAATCAGAAAAGGCCTCTAATACATCTCCAGGAACTTGATGAGTCTAAACAAGCTGCTTTAAAATGACTTGTCCTATTTTAATAAACTTTAGTAAAACTTTTGGCTTTGGAAAAGGTGAGGTATGATTGGATAAAATGGGTATTGTGATCATTCTTCATAGCTATAAATAGGTATAACCAACCAGAAAAGAACTTTTTTTTTTCCCTTAAAGGATAATTACAATATATTCTGACTGGAGATAATTTAGGACATTGTCTTAATTGTCTTCTTCCTTGAGTCTCTCTATATTTCACTTTTTTTTAATGAAGAGACTAATCTTTTAAAAATATCCATAGCCCCTATCTTCATGAGCAAAAAGTTGTGGCAGCTATGCATTTATTCATTCTTGAGGAAAAAATGAAATGAGTGAACTCATTCCAAGATTTTCCTGAAGCAAATACAGTATCCTAAACTGATGGAAAAACTTGGGTTTTACTGCCACATAGCATAGCCAACTATAGAGGAGATCATTAACAAAATTAACAGTATTTTAAAAATATTTTCATTATAATAAATTTTAATTTCTTCCAGATTGTGTCAATACAATTTTTAAATATTCATTTTCTGATATTTTGAAATACATGTTCTTTATCTCCTCATCCCTTTTCACTCCCTGAGAAATCAGCTAATTTGATATAGGTTGTACATATATTATCTTATAATACATATTTTCGTGTTTGTCATGTGAAACAAGATATATGTTGTTTACAGTACAGAAAATTTTATGGAGGAAATAAAGAGTGATGTGTCCCTTCAGTTTTCAGTTCTTTGCCATCACAAAAAGAGGTACTATAAATATTTTTTTCACTTTTTCCCTATCTCTTTGGGATATAGACCTAGTAGTAGTATTTTTTTTTTAATTTTTAAAAATCCATTTATTTAATTAAATTAGAATATCTTTCCATGGTTACAAGATTTATGTTTTTCCCTCCCTACTCCCAGAGTCAATGAGTAATTCCACTGGATTTAACATGTATTATTATTCAAAACTTATTTCCATATTATTCATAATAGAGGTAGAGTGATCATTTAAAGTCAACTTTCCCAATTATATACCTATTGAACCATGTGATCAATCATATGGTTTTCTTCGGAGTTTCTATTCCTACAGTTCTTTCCTGGATGTAGTTAGCATCATAAGTCCCTCAGAACTCTCCTGGATCATTGCATTGCTGCTAGTAGAGAAGTCCATTACATTCAATTGTGCCACAGTGTATCAGTCTCTGTGTATAACATTCTCTTGGTTTTGCTTGTTTTGCTCTGCATGAATTCCTGGAGTTCTTTCCAACTCACATGGAATTCCTCAAATTGATTATTCCTTTTAGAAAAATGGTATTCCATTACCATCAGATATGACAATTTGTTCAGCCATTCCCCAATTGATGGATACCACTCTCATTTTCCAGTTTTGTATGCATATTTTCCCCTATTATCTCTTGGGATACAAACCCAGCAGTGGAATGGCTCCATCAAAAGGCAGGTAGTCTTTCAAAGCCCTTTGGGAATAGTTCCAAGTTGCCTTCCAGGAGAGTTTGATCAATTCACAACTCCACCAGCACTGCATTAGTGTCCAAATTGTGCTACATCCCCTCCAACATTTAGTACTTTCCTTTGTCATCATATCTACCAATCTGCTAGGTGGGAGGTGATACCTCAGAATTTTTTTGATGTTAATTTATATAATTATGAGAGTCTTAGAACACTTTTTCATTTACTTACGGATAGTTTTGATTTCTTTACCTGAAAAACATCCTATTCATGTCCCTTGCCCATTTATCAATTGGGGAATGGTTTGATGTTTTTCTACAATTGATTTAGCTCCTTATAAATTTGAGAAATCAGACCTTTGTCTGAGGCTTTTGTTATAAAATGTTTTCCCAATTCGTTGTTTACCTTCTAATTTTGGTTGCATTAGTTTTGTTTACACAAAACATTTTTAATTTAATATAATCAAAATAATTAATTTTACATTTTATGATATCCTCTATTTTTTACTTGGTCTTAAATTCTTTCCATTTCCATATATCTGAAATGTGTGCTATTCTATGTTCATCTAATTTACTTATGATTTCACTTTTTATATTTAAGTCTTTTACCCATTCTGAATTTATCTTAGCATAGGGTGTGAAATGATTATATAAAACCAAATTTCTCCCATTTTGTTTTCCAATTCTACCAGCAGTTTTTTAAAATATTTTTAAAATTTTTTTTAAAACCCTTAACTTCTGTGTATTGGCACCTAGGTGGAAGAGAGGTAAGGGTTGGCAATAGGGGTCAAGTTACTTGCCCAGGGTCACATAGCTGGGAAATGTCTGAGGCCAGATTTGAACCTAGGACCTCCCATCTCTAGACCTGACTCTCAATCAACTGAGCTACCCAGCTGCTCCCCCCCACCAGCAGCAGTTTTTGTCAAATAGTGGGTTTTTTTCCGAAAAGCTGGGATCTTTTGTTTTATTGTACACTATACTGCTAAGGTAATTTACCCCAAAGCTATTCCATTGAACCTGCCTTCTGTCTCTTAGTCAATACCATATTGGTTTGACTATCACTGCAGTTATAGTACAGTTTAAGATCTGATACTGCTAGGCCCCCTTTCTTCACACTCTTTTTGAATCCCTTGATATTCTTGATCTTTTTTTCTTCCAAATGAACTTTGTTATACTTTTTCTCATTCAATAAAAATGTTTCTTGATAGTTTGACAAGTATGGCAGTGAACAAAGACATTAATTTTGGTAGGATTATAATTTTTATTATATTAGCTCATCCTACCCAGGAGCAATTAATAATTTTTCCAATTATTTTTCACTTTTTTAATTGTGCTGAAAGTTGTGTTCATATAATTCCTGTGTTTGTCTTGGAAGATAGATTAATAAATATTTTATTTTGTCTAAGGTGATTTTATTTTTTTAAATTTCATAATTTTTATTTTTTAGAAAAGTTATCCATGGTCACATGATTCACGTTCTTATTTTCCCTTCACCCACTGAATTCTTCCCCACATAGCAGATGCTTATTTCAAATGGTTTTAACACGTGTCATTGATCAAGACCTATTTCCAAATTGTTGAGAGTTGCATTGGTGTGGTTATTTTGAGTCTACATCCCTAATCATGTCCTCCTCAACCCATGTGTTCAAGCAATTGTTTTTCTTCTGTGTTTCCACTCTTGCAGTTCTTCCTCTGAATGTGGGTAGCATTCTTTTCCATAAATCCCTCAGAATTGTCCTGGGTCATTGCACTGCTGTTAGTACAGAAGTCCATTACATTCGATTTTTCCACAGTGTATCAGTCTCTGTGTACAATGTTCTTCTGGCTCTACTCCTTTCACTCTGCATCAATTCCTGTAGGTCTTTCCAGTTCAAATGGAATTCCTCCAGTTTATTATTCCTTTGAGCACAATAGTATTTCATCACCAGCATATACCACAATTTGTTCAGCCATTCCACAATTGAAGGTCAAACCTTCATTTTCCAGTTTTTGCCACCACAAAAAGTGAGGCTATAAATATTTTTGTAAAAGATGATCTCTTTGGGGTACAAGCCCAGCAATGGTATGGATGGATCAAAGGGCAGTCAATCTTTTATAGCCCTTTGAGCATAGTTCCAAATTGCCATCCAGAATAATTGGATCAGTTCACAACTCCACCAGCAAAGCATTAATGTCCCAATCTTGCCACATCCCCTCCAGCATTCATTACTCTCCCCTTCTTTCATTTTAGCCAATCTGCTAGGTGTGAAGTGATACCTCAGAGTTGTTTTGATTTGCATTTCTCTAAATTTCTCTAATTATTAGAGACTTAAAACACTTTCTCATGTGCTTATTGATAATTTTGATTTCTTTATGTGAAAATTGCCTATTCATGTCCCTTGCCCATTTATCAATTGGGAAATGACTTGGTTTTTTATACAATTGGTTTAACTACTTGTATATTTGAGTAATTAGACCCCTGTCAGAGTTTTTTGTTAAATAGATTTTTTCCCAATTTGTTGTTTCCCTCCTGATTTTGGCTACATTGTTTTTGTTTGTACAAAAGCTTTTTAGTTTGAAATAATCAAAATCATTTTTTTATGTTTTGTTATTTTCTCTAACCCTGGCTTGGTTTTAAACTCTTTCCTTTCCCAGAGATCTGACAAGTAAACTATTCAATGTTCTCTTAACTTATTTATAGTTTCCCTCTTTATATTCAAGTCATTCACCCATTCTGAATTTATCTTGGTGTAGGGTGTAAGATGTTCATCTAAACTTATTCTCTCCCATATTGTTTTCCAAATTTACAAGCAGTTTTTGTCAAATAGTGAATTTTTGTCCCAAAAGTTGGGCTCTTTGGGTTTATCACACACTGTCTTGTGGATGTCATTTACCCCAAGTCTATTCCACTGATCCTCCCTTCTTTCTCTTAGCCAGTACCATATTGTCTTGATGACTGCTGCTTTATAGTATAGTTTAATATCTGGTATTGCTAGGCACCCTTCCTTCATGTTTTTTTTTCATCATTTCCCTTGAAATTCTTGATCTTTTGTTCTTTCAAATGAACTTTGTTATATTTTTTCTCATTCAGTAAAGAAGTTTTTTGGTAGTTTGATAGGTATGGCACTAAATATGTAAATTATTTTGGGTAGAATGGTCATTTTTTCATGTTAGCTCATTATACCCATGAGTATTCAATGTTTTTCCAATTGTTTAGATCTAGTTTTAATTGTTTGGAAAGTGTTTTGTAGTTGTGTTGGTATAGTTCCAGTGTTTGTTTTGGTAGATATATTCCTAAGTATTTTATATTGTCTAGGTTGATTTTAAATAGTGTTTCACTTTCTAACTCTTGCTGCTATGATTTGTTGGAAATATATAGAAATTCTGATGATTTATGTGCATTTACTTTGTATTCTGCAACTTTGCTAAAGTTGTTGATTATTTCTACAAGCTTCTTAGTTGATTCTCAAGGATTTTTTAAGTAGACCATCATATCATCTGCAAAGAGTGATAGCTTAGTCTCCTCATTGCCTATTTTGAAACCTTCAATTTCTTTTTCTACTCTAATTGCTACTGCTAGTGTTTCTAATACAATGTTAAATAATAGAGGTGATAATGGGCATCCTTGTTTCACTCCTGATCTTATTGGAAAGGCTTCTAATTTATCGCCATTGCATACAATTCTTGTTGATGGTTTTAGTTATATACAATTTATTATTATTATGAAAGGTCTTTCTATTCCTATACTTTCCAAAGTTTTCCATAGGAATAGGTGCTATATTTTACCAAAGGCTTTTTCAGCATCTATTGAGATAATCATGTGATTTTTGTTTGTTAGATTGTTGATATGGTCAATTATGTGGATGGTTTTCCTAATGTTGAACCATCCTTGCATTCTTGGTATAAATCCCACCTGATCATGGTGGATGATCCTCTTGATCACTTGCTGGAGTTTCTTTGCTAATATTCTATTTAAATTTTTTCATCTATGTTCATTAGGGAGATTGGTCTTTAGTTTTCTTTCTCTGTTTTTGATCTATCTGGCTTTGGAATCAGTACCATATTTGTGTCATAAAAGGCACTTGGTAGGACTCCTTCTTTGCTTATTATATCAAATAATTTGTACATTGGAAATAGTTGCTCTTTGAATGCCTGATAAGATTCACTTGTGAATCCATCAGACCCTGGTGATTTTTTCTTAGAGAGTTCTTTATGGCTTTTTCAATTTCTTTTTCTGATATGGGGTTATTTAGGTATTCTATTTCTTCTGCTGTTAATCTAAGAAATTTATATTTTTGCAAATATGCATCCAAATCTCCTTGATTGCTATATTTATTGCCATATAATTGGGGAAAACTGGTTTTAATTATTCCCTTAATTTCCCCTTCATTAGAGATGAGGTCTCCCTTTACATCTTTGATACTGTCAATTTGGTTTTCTTCTTTCCTTTTTTTATTAGATTGACCATTACTTTGTCTATTTTATCTGTTTTTTCAAAATTCAAAATATTAATTCAATAGTTCTTTTACTTTTGATTTTATTAATTTCTCCCTTGATTTTTAGTATTTCTAATTTAGTTTTCATTTGGAGATTTTTAATTTGCTTGCTTTCTAATTTATTAAGTTGCATGACCAATTCATTAATCTCTGCCCTTCCTAATTTGTTAATATATGCACTCAAGGATATAAATTTCCCCCTGAGTACTGACTTGGCTGCATCCCACAGAGTTTGGTAGGATGCCTCATCATTGTCATTCTCTTCAATGAAATTGTTGATTGTTTCTATGATTTCTTCTTTGACTAGCTGGTTTTGGAGAATCATATGATTTAATTTCTAATTAGTTTTTGATTTGCCTGTCGAGGTGCCCTTACTAATTATTACTTTTATTACATTATGGTCTGAGAATGTTACATTTATTATTTCTACTCTTTTGCATTTGTTTGCAATGTTTGTATGCCCTATTACATGGTCAATCTTTGTGAATGTACCATGTGCAGGTGAAAAGGTGTATTCCTTTTTGTTCCTATTTATTTTCTCCACATATCTATTAAATCTAATTGTTCTAGCACTTCATTCATCTCATTTACTTCTTTCTTATTTTTTTTGTTTTGATTAATCTAGATCTGAAAGAGGGATATTTAGATCTCCCACTGGTATGGTTTTACTATCCATTTCCTTCTTGAGATCTCTGTTTCTCTTTTTTGAATCTGGTTGCTAGGCCATTTGGTGCATACATATTGAACAATGTTACTTCCTCATTGTCTATACTGCCTTTAATCAGCATGTAATGACCTTTCCTGTCTTTTTTAATCATATCTATTTTTACTTTGGTTTTGTCAGAAATCATAATTGCCACTCCTGCCTTCTTTTTCTCATTTGAGGCCCAAAGGATTTTGCTCAAGCCCTTTACCTTAAAACTGTGTATGTCCACCTGCCTCATATGTGTTTTTTGTAGACAACATATGGTAGGGTTTTTGTTTCTAATCCACTCTGCTATTTGCTTCCTTTTTATGAGCAGGTTCATCCCATTCTCATTCAGAATTATAATTATCAGTTGTGTATTCCACAGCATTTTAATATCCTCTCCTAGTTCTACCTCTTCATCTTACTCTATTTCCTTTTAAACCAGTGGTTATGCCAGTAACCTTTGTCCCCTCCCTTGATTTACTTCCCTTTCTACCCCTCCTTTATTATTCCCCTCTTTTTATTTTTAAGGCCTAATGAATTCCCTCCCCCTTCTTCTCCCAACCCTTTTTTGACCTCCCCATTCCCCTGCTCCCCTTGGTTTATCCCTTCTGACTTTCTCAGTAGAGTTAGATAGAGTTTTATATCCCAATGGATATTATAGCTACATTTCTCTCCCAGGGTTAATTACACTAACAGTAAGGTTTAAATATTGCCTCTTAATGCTCTCTTCCTCTCCTTGTTATAATAATTTTCCTCCCTTACACTTCCCATGCCCTCTTTGTGTGTAATAGAATATCCTATTTTTCTTATTAATTCAAGTTTCTCTTGGTGTCCTCTATTATTCACCTCCCTCTTTCCCACCCCCATAATCATCTTAGACCATTTAATATTCCAGTGTCTCCTTATGAATAATTCTTCTAATTCCTATAATAGTGAATACTATAATAGTGAATAGAGTTCCTTACAGAGAATTATACATAACATTTCTCCACATAGGAATACAAATCATTAGATCATATTGAAGCCATTAAAGAGGCAAATTTAAAAAATTATGAGTTTTCTTTCTTTCCCCTCTGTTTTTTATGTAACTTTTCCTTTTTCTCTTGATTATTGTGGTTGGATATCAAACTTTCCATTTAGTCCTGGTCTTTTCTGTGCAAATACATGGAAATATTCTATCTTGTTGAATGCCCAAACTTTCCCCTGGAAGTATATGGTTAGTTTGGATGGGTAGGTGATCCTTGGTTGTAGACCCAGTTCTCTTGCCTTTCTCAGTATCATATTCCAAGCCTTGTGGTCTTTTAGTGTGGATACTGCCAGATCCTGTGTGATCCTGATTGGTGCTCCTTGATATATGAATTGTCTCTTTCTGGATTCTTGTAAAATTTTTTCCTTTACTTAGAAGCTTTTGAATTTGGCTATTATATTCCGGGTGGTTGTCTTTTCTGGGTCTAGTATAGAGGGTGTTCTATGGATCCTTTCAATGTCTATATTGCCCTCTTGTTGTAGAACTTCAGGGCAATTTTGCTGAATCATTTCTTTTAGTATAGAGTCCAAATTTCTATTAATTTCTGCTTTTTCAGGAAGACCAGTGATTCTCAGATTGTCTCTTCTAGACCTGTTTTCTTGGCCTGTCACTTCTCATTGAGCTATTTCATATTTCCCTCTATTTTATCAGTCTTTTGACTATGTTTTATTTGTTCTTGCTGCCTTGAGAGATCATTAGCTTCCAATTGCTCAATTCAAGCCTTTAAGGACTGGTTTTCCTTTTCAATCTGGTCATTTCTGGTGTTCAATTTGCTAATCAGTTCATTTGATTTCTGAGCCTCACTTTACAATTACACAATTCTGCCTTTTCAACTATTATTTTCTTGCCAGATTTTGGTTTCCAATTTGCTTAACATTTCTTTTAATTTTGGGGCATCTTTCTCCAATTGGGAGTATCTTTCTTCTAACCTGTTAATTTCCTTTTGAGCTATTTCCCACTTCTTTTGCCAAATCTCTTCCATCTATGTCATCATCTCAGATTTGAACTCTTCAATAGCTTGTTGCCAGTTTTCATTATTTTGGGAAGGTTTGGATATGAATACTTATTTGTTCTCTTCTGCTGTTTGCTCAGTTGTCTGGATTTTATATGTGTAAAATTGTTGAGTGTTACAGATTTTGATGATCTTTCTCTTTTGGGGTTCTTGTCTCTGGCTTGCCATTGTTAGCCCTGAGCCCTCTCAGGTTTATCCTCACACTCAGGGTCTGTCTATGCTCTTTAGGCTCTTGAGGTCTCAGGTCTAGTTGTTCTCAGGGTCAAGACTCCTAGTGGTCCCTTCATTGTTCCTCTGCCTGAGGCTCCTTTAACAGTTTCAGGGAGCTGCTTTTACAGTTGGGAACCCCTCTGCACTGGGTCCCCACTCAATGGCCACACCTGCTCTCAAGATCCGAGTCCTCACCTGCTCTAAAGATCCGTGTCTGGGCTTGTGTCCACGCCTGCACTCATGCCTGCTCTCAGGGTCTGTGTCCAAACTCTGCATGCGTTCTTTAGCCTCTTGGGGTCTTAAGTCTTGCAGCTCTCAGGAGCAGGCCCTGGTGACCCCAGGTAGCTGACAAGGACTTAATGTGTGCCCCATACTTGATCTAACTCTTGTGCACTGGCTTTGGGACTGTAGGTGGTGTGGTGTGGGAGAGGGGGTTGCTCAGCTCACATTTTAGTGAGAGCTGTTTCACCCCTTTATAGCATGGAAATGCCCAGATTCTACATATCTCCAATGCTGCGCCCTGTTTTGGGGTCCCTTTGTTACTCTGGATTTGTTTTTATGTCTTCTTGAGGAGTCCTATATGTTATGGTTAGGAGAGATCACTGTAGGTGGTGTGGGGTGTAAGAGGGGGTTGCTCAGCTTGCATTTTAGTGAGAGCTCTTTCACCCCTTTATAGCATGGAAATGCCCCGATTCTACATACCTCCAATGCTGCGCCCTGTTTTGGGGTCACTTTGTTCCTCTGGATTTGTTTTTATGTCTTCTTGAGGAGTCCTGTATGTTATGGTTAGGAGAGATTAAGGAGCTGCTTTTTACTCTGTCTCCATCTTAACCAGGAAGTCCCTGTCTGTCCATACTCTTTTAACAGAGTCTACAATGCCTTGGGTGCCTAAATGACCATGTTTATGGATGGAATCGCAATTTGGTTATAGAAAGCTCTAGGGAGCAGGGGCTTGCCTTCAGATTACACCCATACTCCATTCATCTATTTTGCTTTAAATCTCTGATTCCATTTTCCCACTTCCTTGTCATTATAGGAAAGGGATAGATCCAAACTATCAGTAATTGTTAGTGCCACTGCAGCCAAACCATGGGTCCTTCTAAGGCTGCTAGTTGGCTGCAGCATCTTCTCAATCATTTCCCCTGGAGACAGGGTCAGTGCCAGCTGTGTGTGAAGAGCAGTGAATAACAGCTATGGCTTCAGGAAGCTGGGTGGTAGAAAGAAGTTCAGTGATAAGGTCTGCATTGGCAATACAACTTCCATCTGATGTTAAGAATCCCCTCTGAAGCCAAAACATGCTGACAGCATGACATATTCCAAATATGTAATGGGAGTCTGTGTAAATTGTGACTCTTTTATTCTGTGCAATGATACAGGCCTGTTTTAAGGCTGTGAGTTCTGCACCTTGTGCACTTACATGTGAGGGTAAAGAAGCTGACCATAGAGTATCCAATTCTATAACTACTGAAGCTCCTATATAGGGCACATCATCTCTCATAAAAGAAGAACCATCAGTAAATAATATTAAATCCGGATTAACCAAAGGGTTTCCAGTAAATCATTATGAGGTTTATCAAACAGTGGACAATAAAGATGTACAATCAGGTAAAGCTTCCCCAGCAATTGGCAAATCAGGGAGCAAGGTTGCAGGAGTAAGAGCTCCACAGAGTTTTAATGTGATATATTCATTATTCAATACGGTTATCCCATATCTCATAATCCTTTGATCAGTAAATGCCTGAGTTCTATGTTTTAATAACAATGCTTCTACCTCCTGTGGGCACATTATGCTCAGAAGGCATCCTTATATCAGATCAGCAGATTTAGTCATTAATATAGCTGTGGCAGTTACTCCTCTAAGGAATAGTGGTGCTCCTGCAGCTACTGGGTCCAACTGGGCTGAATAATAGGCTACTGGGCATTGATCAGGTCCCAAAAGTTGAGTAAGAATACCTGAAGCTACCCCTTTCCTTTCATGGACAAAATAAAGTAAATGGTTTGTCATAATTTGGGATGCCTAGATCAGGGACAGTCAGGTTATTATGTTTTAAATTTGAAAGAGCTATTCGGTTTTCCTTTCCCAATTTAAGATGTTCAGGGACTGTATTTTTTGTGAGTGCTATAAGGGGCTTAGTGACTTTCCCATAGCAAGGGATCCAGTGCCGACAAAATCCTGTTGCTCCAAGTATCGCCCTCAATTGTTTTTTAATGGTAGGATCACTTAAGTTTTGGATACTTTCAATACATTTTGGAGAAATTAAACAGGACCCAGCAGTTAAAATAAAGTCTTCATATTGCACTTTTGGGAGAAACCACTGAACCTTTCCTTTTGAGATCTTGTAGCCTCTGTTGTAATTCTAGTATAAGATCTTTACTGTCTTCTTGACATGTTGTGGCATCTGGTGAGGCCAAGAGTAAATCATCTACATATTTAATTAACTTGCTGTTTTTAAATGTTATATTATCTGTGTCGTGGCTCAAAATCTGTGCAAAAAGGCTCAGGCTGTTGACATACCCTTGGCACAGACATGCCCATGTCCATTGGGAACTTTTCCAAGTGAAAGTAAAGAATCCTCACGTATAGGTATGGAAAAGAAGGCTGAGCCCAAGTCTATTACTCTAAAGTATGTAGCTGTGCTAGGAATAGAAGAAAGGAAAGTATTTATATTGGAAACTACAGGGTGTCTCTTTAGAACATGATTGTTCACAACCCTCACATGCTGGAAAAATCGATAGAGATGCTTGCCATTTAAGCCCCAGTTTTGGCTTTTTAACAGGCAGGACTGGGGTATTATATTCAGATTTATAGGGAATTATGATACCTTGATCAATTAGTGAATTTATCACTGGGGTAATGCCCTCTATTGCCTCCTTCAAGAAAGGATACTGAGTAATGGAAGGAGGTGGGATAAATTTTGTTTTAATTTGGACAGGGACAGCTGATTTAAATAGGCCAACATCAGAAGGTGATGTGGCCCAGAGAGACTCAGGTGTATCTGTTGGGATTTCAAAAGTGGGAGACTCCTTTATCTCATAACTATCTAAAAGAAGCACAGGGAGCAAAGTTGAGGATTTCTCAGGCAATTGTAGTGACACAGAGCTATCTGGAGAGCAATTTATTGTGGCTCTAAGCTTTCATAAAAGATCTCTCCCCAGCAAGTTTATAGGGGAGCCAGTCATCAATGGGAAGGAGTGCTCCACATTTAGGGGTCCTATGGGCACTGTTCTAGGGGAGAACTTTGGAACCATTTGTGGTTTCCCTGATACCCCCACTACACTTATTGATCCTATGGAATTGCAATATGTGTCTGGTGTACTCTTCAATACAGATCTGGAAGCTACAGTGTCCACAAGACAGTCATAATAGGTGTTACCAATCTTTAATGTAACATAAGGCTCATTTGTTTGGGGGGGAAGTGGATGGGGACAATGGATAGTAAGGCATCAGGGTCTGGAAAATCAAAGGTTGTATCCTTTGATTTCTGTGCAAGTCCCCCCTCCCCCCCCGTACACCTTCATAATCTTTAGGTAGGTCCTTGGGCTCCTCCTTGAGGGGCAGTACCACCCTGGGTGGTTTGGGGCAAGCTCCACTCAAGATATACTGCTCTGGAGTCTTTTGGTATGAGATATCAATTGCCTGATCCATATTCTTAAATCTGTTACTAGTCCTAAAGTTGCAATTCATGAAATCACCATTTCCATAATCGTTATTATTTCTATAATTTCTATAATTATTATTTCTATAATTGTTATTATTTCTATAATTGTAATTATTTCTAAAGTTGTAATTCCTGAAGTTATTATTTCTAGTTGCTTGTTTCCAAGTCCTACAGTTCATCATTATATGACCCCTTTTTCCACAGAAGTGGCATATAAGGGGCTGAGAGATTCTTGGAGAGGGGCAATTGCCATTGGTTCTTTCAGTTGTTTTCCAACTTTATCACTTAAATAGTCTATTTTCTTTTGAAATATGTCCAATAAACTATTACTCTCTTCCCATTTCTCTTTATGGTCTTTAAAGTTGTTCCTTTATTTGCCTTACATCCTTTTCAATAGAAAGGTCAAGTTCCATGTATCTATTTCCCAGTTCAGTGAGCCTGTCCATGAATTGGGAGGGGGTCTCATCATCAGATTGTGTAATATGTTTAAATTTGGCTGTGGTTTCTCAGTGCATGCTCTCATTGCTTTGAGAATGGCAGTCCTAGCAAGACATAAGTCTGAATAGTCTTTGGGGTCATTATATTGAGAGTTAGGATCTTCAGATGGCCAGCGTACTGCATTGCATCCTTGGGTTTTGTTAACATGAGAGATAATTTTAGGCCTCTCATGTTCTGTTAGGAAAGCCCAGAGCAATTTTTCTACATTTTTATAAGAGGGGTTATAGTCAAAGAAAATATCCATTTTTTTATTACTGTTAATGGCTCTTTTTTGTAAGAGGGGCAGTTTTCTTTTAAATCCTTAATGTCCTGGCTCATGAAAGGCTTGTGCTGTTTCATTGTGACCACATCCCCATTAAATGCTATTGCGGACACTTCCTTTATGGGGAAAAGTCCTGCAAAGGAATCATTTAGTGGTTGTGGTTTCTAGGAAGGTGACTGTGGGTAGGTAATGTTAACCAGGAGTTGCAGAGCATGAGCAAATTGGTTCAGAGTGCAAGAGAGGAGTTTCTGCACCTGAGATATAGTAGAGGGGCCTGATATTCCTATTTCAGGGGAAACAGGTTTGCAAAAATCAGGCCTGTGTTGGGGAGAAGACTCCTTTGTTGTTTGACCTTGTAAGTGATGCACGATCTGGTTCAGTTGAACTTGTATGTTGGCTCGCATTCTCCTTTGTTGGACTTTACAATGCAGAGAAAAAAGAAAACTACAAGCCACATATAAACAAAGAGGTAATCTAGAATTCTATAAGTTTCTAATTGGGCAGAAACCACAAGGGTTTCTTGTAGAGTAGCATTTATACTGCTGAGCATTGTGATCATAAAGGTAGATTAAAGGAAAGTGGAAAAGAGAATATATTTTAATGTATATATTGATTTGTTTATTTGGGCATAGGGGCAAGATAAAGGATATTGTATATTGTTTTTTAATTTTTTATTAAATATGGTTTTTATTTGAAAAAATAATTGTAATTTATAAATATATATTATATATTATAATTTGTTTATAATATATGGTTTATAATTGTTTATATAAAATTTTTAATTATTTTTTAAATTAAAACATGTTAATGCCTTTATTTACTTAGTTAGTTATTTGGTGTTGCTGCCCTCTGGTGGCAGAAAAAATACTCACTATAGCCTAGTAGGAAGAAGGGGGAAGAAAACAGAAAAGGAAAAAAAATGTTTTTTTTGTGCTATCTACTGACCTCTGGTGGCCAAGTGGTCACACTACAATAGGGAAGAGTAAGGGGTGGGAGCAAGGGGTGTGACTGTGTTTTCCAGAAGCCAAAATGGAGGATATGGCTACAGAACAGGAGAGATTTGCTCTAAAAGTCTTCACAGTAAGAAACTGGGAGTTGAGGCAGTTACCTTGATTTCTGAAACCCAAGTCAGACAGGAAGGAAGATATAAAGCAGGCTGGGGTGGATGAAAGAAGGTCAGGACCTCCCCACACACAGGCAAAAAGCCCAGCAGAGGTTAGGGGTTTCTGCAAGGTTAAAACAGTCTTTCTTGCACAGGGAATAGGGGCTGGGGGTGCTTTAAAGCTTACCAGTCACAGAAGTAGTAGACAGGCCAGCTGGATGGTCCTAAAGAGGCTTGCATTGTGGTGGGAAACTGCAATAGTAGATGAAGCAGCTTATGTCAGGTGCTGGCTGTGGCTTGGGGCTGAAGGCAGCCTGAGGCTTTTAAACCCTGTCTGGCAGCCTATGCCAAGGTGTGACTTTGGCTGTGGTTGCAGCTTCAGCTGAGGAGGAGCCGGCAGCCCAGGGAATGGGGAAAAGCTCATTGAAGGAGCCGGGAGGCAGCAGCTAGACTGGCCCAGCACAAGGGGGGAGAGTATGGGAAGGCATGTGAGGGACACCTGGGAGGGAAAATGCACAGATCGGGGAAGAGGTGGGAGGCAGCATCTTAGCAAAGCTTTAAAAGTGGCAGAATACTCTGCCGCTGGGGGACAGGGTGCAGCTGGGAAGCCCTGACTGGGAACTATTTCCACAAGGAATCTAGATTCTGAGGTCCCTTCATGTCATCAAACTGTAAGTTTTAAAATTAATATGCAATGCCTCCAAAGTATGATATTTATAAGGATTAATTAAAAGCGCAGGGAAAGAGTCCGAACTCACACTTTAACACGCAGCCTCTGGTCCCCCAAAGCCCCATAACCACGCCAAAATACCCATTTCAATACAGCCCACAAAACCCAACAACAAATGGGAAAAGGCTTAAGGAATTATGGGTATGGTGAAAGGGAGTTTGGGTAATGTAGTTTAAAGGGGTACAAGGTTTTTTCAACTTTACATATCCTTCTTACCTTCCCCTCCAACTTTTCGCTTTTAGTCAGTCTTCCCAATTTCCTCTCCATAATGATCCTCTCCTTACCTCTCCCTCCCATCTTATTATTCCCATCTTCCTATAGTGCCTTTTCAATGACCCCCCCATCCTCTCCCTCCCTTCTATTGCTCCCCTCCCCACCAGCCCCTTTATTACCCTTCTACTTCTCAATAGAGCATGATACAATTCTCTACTACAATGGATCTGATTTTTTTTCCTCTCCAAGTCAATTCAAATGAGCATAGGATATAAGTATTACCTGTTGCCAACCTCTTCTACCCTTCCATTGTATTGGCCTTTTTTCTCTCCCCTGCCCCTACTCCCCATATGCTTCTTCATTAAATATATATTTATCCATTTTTCTTTTCCCATTTCTTTTATTATTATAATCTTCTTACACACACATATCTATCTATCTATCTATCTATATCTATATCTATATCTATATCTATCTATATATATATATATATATATCTTTGACATATCATCCTATACAATGTTACTGTACTGTCTAAGTATATCTCTTCTAGCTACCCCAATAAATAATAAGAATTGTAAAGGGTTACTTATATCATCTTTTCATATAGGAATACAAATACAAATTTTAACTTATTGGGTTGCTTAAGAATTTTTTCCCCATTTCTTAATTGCCTTTTGGTGATGCCTTGTGTTCTCTAATTAGGCATCAACTTTTCTGTTTAAGTATGATCTTTTCTTCAGGAATGCTTAGGAAGCCATTTGCTTCTAGTTGTTTGATTCTAATTTTTAAAGAAAGAATTTCATCCTTGGCTTTTTAATTCTCCTTTTCCCTTTTGGTCTATTTTTCTTTGTATGTAATCTTGCATTTTCTTTGCCTTGTTTTTGAGCTGGTCAATTCTGGCTTTTAATAAACTCCTTTCTTGTTTTAGTTCATGTGCCTCTGTTTCTAGATGACCAATTTTGCTTTTTAAGTTCTTTTCCCAATTTTCTTCATCCTCTCATAATTATTTTTTGAACTTTGTTTTGGGTTCTTCTAAAACCTGAGTCCAACTCACTGGAGTTCCTGAGATTTTGCTTGATGTTCCTTGGTCCTCCTCTGTTCCATTTGTTTTTTTGTTCATTACCTGGATAGAAGCTGTCAATCTTAATTTCTTTTTTTATTTTTCTGTTATTTACTCATAATTTTTTTCATTCTTTTCCCCTCCTTATTGACTGTATTCTTGTTCTTCTTTTTACTTGCTTATCTGTGAGTTTGGGCTTTTCTGTCCTGAAGTGGATTCTTTGATGCTCTCCTAATTAACTGGATTAAGCTGATGGAGTTGACTTATTTTATTAATGTGACCTGAGGCCAGATCTTCCCCAGCTTCCAGCAGAGGCTGAAGGTGAAAGTGAATGTAAGGAGGCTGAAGGTAGTTACCCTCCTCCTCCTCTCTTCCTTTCTGCCAGCCTCCTCCTTGCTAGCTGTCCAGTCAGAGACCTGAGCTTCCCAGGGTGGTACCAAGGTACCCTGACATGGTTGCAGCCTTTGCCTTGGGATCCCATTCAGCAGAATTCTTACTGTGGTTCTCAGTGCAGTAAATGGGGGAGAGGTGTTGGAGATTGCACTTTTCTGTTCTCTGAAGGCTTCTTTTCTGCACTATTGATAGACTGGATTAATTCAACTGAGCTAAGCTTCAGAACTGAGTGTGCCCTGAGATAAAAACTTCTTGAGGCAGAGGCCCAAGATGGATGAGTGGTGGCTGAAGGCTGCAATCAGGCTGCCCTCCTCTCTGCCCCTGTCCTCCAGGTGCCTCCCTGTCAGTTGATGTCAGAGCCTTGAGTCTAGTGAAGCTGTGGTAGCAAGGTACTCCCACTGGGCTATAGCCCTTATCCCAAGATCCTACTAACCACCAGAGTCTCAGCACAGTAGATGGGGAGGGCTCTGGGACCTTCCTTCTTTCTTTTCCTTAAGCCAGAGAATTCAACCTTATCTGTGTACCTCATAAGTTTAATTGAGCAGGAGTGTCCCCCAACTCTGCCCTGTTGTATTTGTTTTTTTCTCCCACTCAAAGTGCTTTGCTTTTTATTGGTGTGGAAGGGTTTTGACAGAGGAATCACTTTTACTGTTTCTAAGCCACCATCTTGACAAAAATTAATAGTATTGTTGAGGGTATATTCAGCATTTTTTCAATTCCCTCCACTATCCTCTGAGTGGAGGACTGAAGGGTAGAGCACTAAATACCCCTTAACCTCCCTTTATAAAGGACTAAAATCTGTACTTTCTAAGTAACTTGCTACCTTGTATCAGCAGCAATGCTTGGTTTCAACTCTACAGAATATGCTGGGTTCAATTTAGTCCTCCTTCCCCTTTATGTGCATAGCTTTCCCATATTAAATTGCAAACTCCTTCAGGGCAAAGAGATTATTTTTTCTTATTTTTTTTCCCAACATATATTAAAGTGACTAGTACAAAGCAGGAGATTAATAAATCTTTATTGAATTCAATTATAATCCATTACCAATAGTGGACAATTCCTAAATGAATACTTTGGCTATGGTAACTCAGTAAACAAAAAAATTCAAAATTTTTCACACCTATACAATTCATTATAAACACACACACACACACATATATATGCACATATATATGTGTGTGTGTGTTGTTTTGTTTTGTTTTGTTTTTTCTCCCTGAAATCCTTCATTCTTGTTTCTAGCTTTGATCTAGTACATGGCTTGCTCAACAAAGTCATTGGAATTCCAATCCACTCCACCCACATAAAAATTCATTTAAAATTGCCCCTACTAAAATTCAACTTCCTCCTCCCATTTCAAATTAATTATGACCTTTATACAGAAAAGACTGAATTTTGATTGAATCAACCTCACCCCTCTCAAAGTAACTAAAGAAAATGTTTTATCTTGTTCAGTGTAAAATGAAAACTTTTATGGATTCCTTAAAAGGAATTAAAATAAGTGTGAAGAGTATTCAACCAAGTTGTGAAAGTAGTGCTTCAAACAACAGGATGAAATGAAATAACACTAGATAGGAAGCATATTGGGATTTGTTAAAAAGACTTCATCATGACCCCTTAGGCTTGGGTAAAAGAATAAGACATTTCAGGCTTTACTTCTGAGTGTTAGCCAAACCAATGCTGCAAATATCTTTAGTCAATCCTCAGAGAATAACTTTGAGGAGAGCTTGCCTTTGCCTATTTACCAGAGGATGGACTTGAGAACTTTTAAACATCTGAACATTTTGGAATTCTAACAAGCATCTTCACTGTGACCCTTTCCCCTGCCTAAGATGAATGTATTGGTAACAACTTCATTGAAAGCTAATTTAAAATTGGGTGCTTTGAGGAAAGGCAGCTTTAAAAGTCAAAAGAAGCTCTGAAGAAAAATAAGCTATGCCTAAAATAAATTTTTTGAGGACCTTACAAAAGGGATACAAAAGAACTTCCATGAACCAGGAGCTATGAGTTGCCCTTTTGCCACATGTGCTTCCTAAATCTGAGTCCATATTCCCAGAACTCAAAATATTGATGGGAGACTGTCAAAATTTTTTGAGTTGTATGGGGGGTGTTCTTACTATATCACTTCAATTAAAATGCTTTTGAAAACTAATTAAACCTAATTTAAATATTCAAATCATCAGATAATAATTGGAGGCAAAGCACAGCCATTAATAATCAAGAACAATACCACTGGAAACATGGTATTACATAGTTAAACCCTAGGATTACCCTTAGAACACTACCCTTAGAACACTAGACTAGCAGAGAACCATCCTCTTGAAGTATGACTTGCCTTTTCCAATAGAGGTTTACATAGTGAATGAAGAGCCTATGCTAAATGTAAAACAACATTTTGGGCAATATCTTTTTAAATAAATCTCTTCCTAAATTTGACTTTTACTCTGTAACCATGGCTAAATATTTCAGGTTTACTGTATTTATTTCCTAGTTATCAATCAAACCAATTATGAACTGATGAAAATCAACTAGTATATAAGGTCTCAAAATAATCAGAACTTCCATTCCAAGTGTTGCTGTGGGATATTGATCAATTTATTTTTCTTTTTTGGTTTTCAGTTTTTTTGGTTGTTTTTATAATCTGTAGATTGGAGGGAGTAGCTCTAATATTCATTCTATGACTCTATCCTATGAAAAAATGAATTCAATGCTGGAGATCTGTTTTTTATGGTCTATAGTGTACATTTACAGCTAGGATTTTGAAATCTCACAACCACCCCCATTGGTAGGGCAGTATACAGGAGTACATGCAGCAGAACCACTCAGCAGGATTGCTTAGATTCATGAACAATACAGTGCAGAGTGTCAACTAAAGCCAACCAATGCAAATAATCATACCAAGAAAGTGGATATTTATTTTTCAATAATGAAAATTAACTAAATGAAAATAGAGATATTTAAATTTAACTTGTAATAATTTTAGGATCTCTAGCGTGTTTGCAAATAAAAGCTGATGCAAATAATTTAAAATAAATTAATTAAATAATATTTTAAATATTTAAAATCTTTACTTGACTGAATTCAAAATCTAGATAACAAGTTTGACAGTCCTTATACCTTTTTTAACTATTAATGCTCTAAATATTACTGGTCATTATCACACAACAGAAAATATCTTTATTAATACTGTTGGGAAGAAAGACCCCTACCCCCTTATACTTGATTGGATTTTAGTGATATTGATAGGTTTAAGATAATCAATATTGTGATTCTAAAGTGACTAGTATAATTTGATTATGATCTTAATTACAATTAGTAGAGTTCATGATTTTTATAAGGATCTCTAGCTAAAGCATAAAACTGCTTCTAAGGGGACTTTCAACCCCTCCCTAAGTCATATTTCCCTTCTATCATCAGATGCTGACCATATGAGTTTCAGGTCCCGAAATGCTACGTCATGTCCTGATATGGTGTAAGTCCTATTGGGAAATAATCATCTTTCCCAACTCAATCAGATGAGCCCTGAGATAATGGTCATCAGTATTTTTTAATAAGGCTATTGTCTTGTGATTTGACCTTAAGACAAATATGGGTTTTCCTAAATGAAATAACCAATCAGCTGTGTACTTGGGTAAAGGTTTCTAAAATAGATCTACACAATGCTATATGATATAAGTCATCAAACTTGTTTGGAAATATTCATTCTGTATATAAACCAGGTCTCTGCTGCTGGACATTTTCTCTCTCTGGGGTCCAACTACGTAACATGTGCGAGATTCCAGGTTTATCTAGGAGACTTGGTTCTCTTCAAATAAACTGCAAAATTCTACCTAGATTTGGAGAAATTTGGCTTTTTGACTTTGTTTACCTAAATTGTCTATATCAGAGCAGTGGGATAAACATTTCCATGACAATACTTAAATGAATTTTACTGCCAAACAATTTCAGTTTCCTATTCAATGTTCAGATGTTTTTTTTTTCTTTAGTAATTTATAAGCCTTAATCAATGCTACATTTAATGCTCATGGTATTGAAAAGACCACAACACTCTTACAAATATGAAGAATTTAGTTAGAAAAATCAAAAGGGCAAATGAATTTCAAAATGTAACATCAGCTTGCAAAATTGACTACATTCACTCCACTGCCCTCTATTTCCCAATCCAAATAAATTCTTCCCTCATACAAATCTAATATTTAAAATGCAATTATCACATGTCAAGGCTTATTTCATTTAATATATTCTGTCATCTCCTCCTCATTTACTTGGTTCTGAAAAAAAAAACAACTGAGGCAAGTCCTTCTTTATAAATGCAAAGCCAAAATTACATAGAAGAAAAGGACAAGAATGTTTGTTAATTTTTTTTTCATTTTTAAAATTATGTTTTGTGATAAACTATCAACTCTTGGAGTGCATTCCATTTTGTAATTAATATGGAATCATGATTTCTAATTGATATCTTAGTCTTAGCTTATTCTTTGATAACCCTAGATGGTGATAGTTAGTTGAGACTGATTAATGATGGCAAAATATATGTAAAGAATTGCTACCTTCAAAATTACTAAGAAATAAACATATTTAGGATTTTAGCATGCTTTTATTTTTTCATTTGAACACTGAAGAAATTATACTATTTTCCTTCCAAAAATATTTCTTAGGATCACAATTGGAAAGATCTTTAGTGGCCATATTGAGAAAAGAATCATGGATCCAGGAGTTAGAATGGATGTTATAAAAAAAAGAAGTTAAAACTAGGAAAGGGTGAGAGGGGATTTTTTTAATGCAGCACTAAATTTGGAAGTTGCCAATAGGACTTGACTTCCTATTGGTTTTCCGAGTTGCATAAGCATCTCATTTTGTCCTGGAGTCACTCTCCTTGAAGTCAGAGTTTGGTCTCTTTCCTCCCCTTCTTTTGCTGAACTGGTGACATCTTTCATGTTGATTCTTCTAGATACAAAGATTTCTGGTTTATAGGTTTGCTTATAGGTAATTGAGCATACCTTTCTCTTATTTTTTTACATGAGGAAATGGAGGTCCACAGAGATTAGGTGACTTACTCAGTGCCATACAGAGAATAAGGGCAGAAATAGGGATTTAAATGCATGTTATCTCACTATAGATTCCATTCTCTTTCTCCTATAGAACTTAATCTTAACAGAAATTTCTTAGTAAAATTTATGACAGGATTTCTCAGGAGACTAAGTCACTTATTCCCTACTTTAATAGAAAGTCCATTCCTCCTTTGCATAGCTCTATTTCTTAGAAATTTTATTCTACTATCACAACTAAATTTCCCCTTTTTTTAGATTTTACTCCCTAATCATAGTTCACTAAGGTCATGAACAAGTTTAATTCTTATTTAGATACATTACTTTTTATCATAAATACTTATAGACAGCTAGAAAGATAGATCTCTAGAGAGGAATATACACAGAAGATAATTTTGCAGACAATACTAAATGTCTCACTCTGTCATTCCATCATCCTTTTTAATTGCATACCCTGTTTTATTTTAATTGATATAATATGAACTAAATATTTCATTTTTTGGAAAATGAGAATTGCTATATATCCCCCTGAAAATTATACAAGATGAATATTAAAAGTCAGTAGAAATAATTTTACCCTGGAAATTTAGATTGCTCTTGAGCTATAACTTAATATGATCATCATGATGGAAATGATTCTCTTTAAAAGGCAATGATTTTTTTTGTTTTTGTTGTTTTGTTTATTTTCTTTACTTTTATCATCTGTAAAATGAAGATTATAATAATATCTACCTCCTAGACTTTTTGTGAGGATAAAATGAGATATTTGTAAAATGATTAATAAGCCTTAAAGGATTATATAAATTCTAATTATTGATACATTTTACTTTTTTCTAGAAAGGTTTAGGGTTTTTAGTTAAGAAATATTAGGATTAGATAAGTATTTCCTTGACTTTTTAAAATTATGATATCTATGATGTCTTCCATATGAAGAATTCTGTCTGGAAACTCTAGCAACAAATACAGATAGTAGCCTGTATAAGAATCAAAATGTAAGTCCCAGTTTTTTGCTTCAGATAAATAAAGGATACTTATTTCATAGATTATATTAGAAGTCAATTAGGCCAACATCTTCATTTTATAGATTAGGAGCCCAAAACTCAAGAACACTAAATAAATTGAAGGAGTGGCTTCCAGGTTAAGATACCTGCAGAGTAGAACAGGTCACTTAACTCTCCTCACCACCAACCACCAGCATACCTCCAAAGGAAAAAAAAACAAATCCTAATGAAAGAAGTGGCCCCACAATAGGGCACAGTATCCAAGGTACGTGGGATTTGGGCATTTCCATGCTAAATGGGGGGGAAATAGCTCCCATCAAAATGCAAGCTAATCAACCATCTCCCACTCCACCCACAGAGTCAAGGTCTGCACAAGAGGTAGAGTGAGCAGGGGTGTGTGGGTGCAAAATCTAGCTTCTTAGCAGCTGACTGGGACCACTAGGAGCTTACTCCTGAGAGCAGAAAGACTTGAGACCTCAGGAGGCTAGAGAGCTCATACCTTAGGCATAGGAGTGGAGCTGAGAGAGGCAGCAGACAGTGGAAGCAGCTCAGCCACAGAGGAGAACCTCATGTGGAGGAGCAAGCATGGGCCAGTTTCTGTGCTCTGGGTTAGCTAACTAAGACCACCAGGGGCTTGACCCTGAGCACAGCTAGACTAGAGACCCAGGAGGTTGGGGAGCACAAACTTTGGATACAGAAGTGAAGCTGAGAGGGGCTGTGGATAGCCCAGGGACAGCAGAGGCATAAAAGACACTGGAAGCCAGGAGACTCACAAAGGAGCCTCAGGAAAAAAAAATGGTTCTTAGCTCTATACAAAGAGAGCCTGACTGCCTCACTCAGACTTCTGGCTGAGAAAGAAAAACCAGCATAATGATGACAAGCAAACAAGGCCCAAGAAATAACCACCAAAAATACCAAGAAAAAAGCTCTAACACTTGATAACTTTTGCACAGAAAAAAACAGAAAGCAGAGGAGGACAAAAAAGTAAAGACATCCAAACCTTCACAAAAAAATGAAAATTGGTCACAAGCTCTTAAAGAGCTCAAATTTGAGGTCATAAGAAAGATGGAAGAGATCTGGCAAGAAAAATGGGAAATAGTTCAAAAAGAAAATAACAGTTTAAAAGGCAGAATTTTGTAGTTGGAAATTGAGGTTCAGAAATCAAATGAAATGATAAGCAAATTGAAGACCAGAAATAACCATTTGGAAGCTATGAAGAGCCAGATAGACCAGACTGAAAAGGAAAACCAAAAGGTTATAGCCAAGTACCAGTGTTTAAAGTCTAGAATTGAGCAAGTAGAAGCCAATGAGCTCACAAGACAGCAAGAATTAATAAAGCAAAGTCAAACTGACAAAATAAAAGGAAACATGAAATATCTCAATGAGAAGATGACAGATCAAGAAAACAGATCTAAAAGAGACAACTTGAGAATTATTTGTCTTCTGGAAAAATCAGCGACAAATAGAAATCTAAATATCATACTACGAGAAATTATTCAAGAAAATTGCCCTGATGTCCTTGAACAAGAGGGCAAAATATACACTGAAAGAGCCCATAGAACACCCTCTACACTAAATCCTCAGAAGACAACCCCCAGACATGTAATAGCCAAATTCAAAGGCTTCCAAGTTAAAGAGAAAATATTACAAGAGGTAAGAAAGAGACTATTCAGATATTAAGGAACACCAATCAGGATTACACAGGATCTGGCAGCCTTCACACTACAAGACCTCAAGGTTTGGAACATGATATTCAGAAAGGCAAGAGAATTGGGTCTACAACCAAGGATCACCCACCCATCAAAACTGACTACATATTTCCAGGGGAAAGTAAGGGCATTCAACAAAATAGAAGATTTCCAAGTATTTGCACAGAAAAGACCAGAACTAAATGGAAAGTTTGATATCCAACTACAAAACCCAAGAGAAATATGAAAAGGTAAATAAAAAAGAGAGGGGAAAGAAAGAAAATATTAAATTGAGCAAGGTCACGTTGCTCAATGTTTCTCAGCTGATAATAGTATTAAGTTGCAGTTCAGTGCTTAGGAACTATGAACTCAGAGTTGAATCCATTCGATCCATATTGCCTTTTGTTCTTAAGTGCCTCAAATTATTTTTAAAGTTGCTATTGAATATAGTCATTATAAAATTGGACAAAAAGTATGTATGAAACTTTTATTAATTGTTTAATATTTAATATTTACCCATATATTATTATATTCCTAAAATTAATACATTTGGAAATGAGAATATGTACTTTTCTTTCTGGAAAAGCCTTTTATGCCATATAAGGAAATCAAGTTACCTAGCATTAGAGAAATAGTATAGTATGTTACAAAGACCACTCTATCTTGAGTCAAAGAACCACTTTTTGAATTCCAGGCATGCTGCTTAACTACTTGTGTTAACCAGAGTTAGTCAGTTAACATCAACTGGTTTTAATTTTGACATATTTGAAAGGAAATAATACATTTTCCATAATTTTCCTCTGATGGTTTCTGTGGCAAATAATACCTATTAAACTTTAAATCACTCTTTAAATACGATTTGTTATTCATTAAAGAACAAAGACATATTAAGCATAATACATTTTAAACATAAATGTGTGCTAAGATTCTTTTAATCAAAATTAATCAGTAATTCTAGAGCATAGATGCAGTGAAAATGATCTGATTTAAGGGATCCAAAGTTTAATTTTGGAAATCGAGTTAATAAATCCTATACTGACTTTCACTTTTCTGAGAATGCTGAGCCTAAAAAACATCTTTTTTTGTTCTAAAATAAATAATTCTCTAAACTTAAAAAAGCATAAAACAATTCATTGAACATTAATTTTACTAGAAACAAGGAATTTTTCTAAATTCAAGATTTCAGTTCTTCAATAATTTTATGATTTCATAATATATCAGTCCATCCATGCCTTCTCATCTGTGCAATTCTTGCCTAAGTCTAAGCTATCTTCTTAGAGGATGCATTATATTGTAAAGAAAGGCTAAATACCTACCATTGTTCAAAGAAGCAAAATAACTATATAAATTACTGTCCCTCAAGACCAGTTCTCTTTTCCTGATCAAATACCTCTTTTTTTTCAGGTGTCTTAATATTTTTTTTTTTTTAGAAAAGTTTTCCATGGTTACATGATTCTGGTTTTTAATTTCCCCTTCACCCCCCTTCATATACCCCCATATCCAATATGTATTTCCACTGGTTTTAACATGTGTGATCAATCAAGGCTTATTTACATATTATTGATAGTTGCATTGATGTGGTCATTTCAGATCTACATCCCCAATCATGGCTGCATCAACCCATGTGATCAAAAGGTCGTTTTTCTTCTGTGTTTCCATTGCTGCAGTTCTTCCTCTGAATGTAGGTAGCGTTCTTTTCCATAAATCACTCAGAATTGTCCTGGGTCATTGCATTGCTGCCAGTACAGAAGTCCATTATATTCAATTGGTGATGTCTTTCATTGTCAGTAATAGTGAGAAGAGTAAAAATTTTGATAGACAAAGTTCTGGATATTAAAAGTTCATTTATGGAGCAGTTGGGTAACTCAGTGGATTGAGAGCCAGGCTATAGAGATCAATACTCTATAACCAGAGACTAATCTGAGTGGCCTGAGTGGTCATCAGATGCAAAGAATGAAACCGATTGGAAGCATGGCTTGTTAGCTCATTGTACTTCAAGAAATACTGAAGTAGCCACTTTATTATAAAGGAAATTAAAGATCCCTTTCCCCCAGAAGCCAAGGAAGTTTCCCACAGTTACAGAGAGCAAGATTTTTACTATAGTCAAAACAAAAGCCTTAGAAGCCTACAGGCTTGGACAAAAACCTGTGCTAAACTATCAACTACATGTGTTATCTTTAAGTGGAGCCTGGGACATCTCCTTTAGGTCTGAAAGTCCCATCAGTTTCTCGGCCTTGATGGTATTAAACAATTTTTTGAGCCTCATTATTTTACTTTTAATTCTGGACAAAATGCCCTGCCAAGGGTTCAGCCTTGGCCGTACAAGCCATCTGTGTTCTCGGGTAAAGGGGAACAGAGTTAGCCCCCCTCCTGCTGGAGTGCTGAAAGCCCAAAGCTTTTTCAATAAGACTATAATGCATTTTGAAGGGAGGTGAGAATTATGAAAGGAATCAAAAGAGGAATCTCAGATTTTTATCTTAGATGATCTGCTGGTCTGTATTGATCTTTTGAGGGGGTCCAGATAAATATATCTACTTGAGATTCTAATTTCTCTTAATAACTCCCAACACCAGGCCTAAAGATGAAAGGCCCTGAGTTCAAATCTGACCTCAGACTTCCTAGGTGTGGAAACCTGGGAAAGTCACTTAACCCCTATTGCTGCCCCTAGCCCTTTCCACTTTTCTGCCTTGGAACCAATACCCAGAATTGATTCTAAGTTGGAAGGTAAGGGTTTAAAACAAAAAGTCCATTTATTAATTAGATTGGTCATCAATCAGTAAATTCATGGGTAAAAATTCTTTCAGTAATTAGAGATCCCTTTTTCTGAGTCTTGTATCATTTTAAATATAGGTGTTGTTTCTCTTGAGAGCTCATTACTCAGTCTTTTCCCAAATTTCAAATGACAGCTTTAATTTGTGGACACTTTATAAGGGAGTGGGCTAATATTTTCCAAACTCTCCTAGATTACTTCATATTGGTGGAGGGATTCATATGAAGAATAAAGTCTTGTCCTAATATTTTAATAGTCCATGGTGAACATGGTGATCTAAGTGGAAAATTACATTTGGTTTAAGTTTCATATATATTTTTAAGTTCATTTAATTAATTAATTAATTAATTAATTAAGAATGTTTTTCCAAGGTTACATGGCTCATGTGCTTTCCCTTCCCTACTCCCACCCTCTGCCTATAGCCAGCCAGCAATTCCACTGGGTTTTACATGTGTCATTGATCTATATTTATTTCCATATATTAACATCTGTGCTAGGATGATCATTTAGAGTCTACATCCCCAATCATATGTCCATCAAACCTTGTGATCAAGCAGTTGTTTTTCTTCTGTGTTTCTACTGTTGTGAGGAAGATTATTATCTAGTTATTATGTAGTTGACTTAGCAGGAAGGGCTGGGGAATTCCCCATGGAATGGGGAATCAGGAAGTGGCTTGCTCTCTGAGAAGGACTCCAAGGTGGTTGGGGCAAGTGTAACTGACCCTGGAGACCACAGAGCTAGTGGAGTTGCACCCTGATTCCCTGGGATCCTGGAGAGTGGTGAAGGTTGACAGCAGAAGACATCAACCCTGCAAGGCAACACTGAGTAGGGAAGTGGCCTGTGATCTGGTGGACAGCTTGCAGACTTCAATCCCTAGCTGGCTACATCAGTTCTGGAGGAGTTGGTTCTTGGCATCCTGTAACATTCCTGGAAGAGTTGTGGGATCCCAAGTCCAAGCCCTCTTCCTCAGGTCCTTAGCCAAGTTGTCAAAGCCTGGCAGAAGCCAGGTTGGCAAGGGATCCTACCCTTTTTGACTTCAGTCCTGGGTTGTTAGCCATAGTTTACCTAACCCCCTTTCCAATCCCCTCATATCATAATTAAACTGATTCCTTGTGTGTTTTTAGTAATTTTAGGTCCTCATTGTATGTATGTGTTAATCTGTATTCCAGGCTGGGTGGGGCTGAGTGACAGTTGGTCAGGCTTAACTGTCATTCCAGTCAATGGTCTTTCCCTTGTAATTAAACCTGGTTCCCTGACTTGTAAAGGCTCACTCATTCTCCCTTCCTGTCTCCTATCCACCCCAGTCCAGTAAGCCCACAAGTAATATTTAAGGTACCTTCCCTGGTTTTTCCCCATTATACTACTCCCACAGTTCTTTCTCTGGATGTGGATAGTGTTCTTTCTCATAAGTCCTTCATAACTGTCCTGGATCATTGCATTGCTACTAGTAGAGAAGTTGGTTTGGTTAAGTTTTGACCTCAATCAACCAAATGTTCCCCATCTAAAAGTGGTGGGGAGAAACAAGGACACAAGTTCATTGCTCTTTGGGGCGTATTCAAGAGCAATTCTATCACTGTCAGGGAAATTATGGTCAGAAAAGACCTTTTCACAGGAAAAGGATTATTACAAATTTATATTAATAATCAAATGATACAATGCTAATTTCCCTCAACAAGTATATTCCCTTTGATTTATCCTCTGCTTGGTTTAGTCATGCATCTATCTGCCTGATGCTCATTGTGACCTATGGAACCCTGATTCTTCTAAGAACTTATGAGGTTCAGTTTAGTTCAGTGTAAGAAGCTTTAAGATCCATGTCAGACACTAGATCAGATGCTGGAATTGCAAACACAAAACTTGAACAAATCTCTACTACTGCATGTCTGCCATTTTTAGTCATATGATATTCATTACTTGGAGAATTTTAGTACCAAAAGACTTCTTGTAGTAGAAAAGAGATTAGAATCACTGAAGAACTACAGCATATTTAAAAGAGTAGAAGGAAATAAAAAACCTTCAATTCCATAAGAAACCAAAATCTTGTGTTTACAGGCACAATTCAGAATGAACATATTTTAAATTAATGAAGATCATGTTCTCATGGAATTAATATTTGAAAGGAACTTTGACCCTCCTTTAGTCATTAATTAATTAACTAATTCTACCACCATCCCTTTTGAATTAAGCCTTTTGTGGAACAATTCCAGTTATGAGATTATATCTTTATGCAAGTTAAATCTTTAAGTGAGGGGAAATTATCATTTCTGTGTGTTTGATTGGAAATTTTGTTTTCATTTCCAATAGAAAAATATTTAAAAAACAGCAATTGACACTTGTGCACAAAAAAGTACAAAACAAACCCCATATCAATGTGACTGAAAACATGCAGATTTCTACTCATATGTAAAATTTCTTACCTGAAGGAATTGTGATTTAAACTCATTCACCTGAAATCAGCAACAATCTATCTGAGCAGATAAAGTATTTGGATTATTTTATTCACTGAATGGATTATTTAATCCCTCTAATTTCTTAATTTTGTATCAATTCATATATTTCAAATGTTTCTGTGATTATTTTTATCCCCATCATGCCTTCACAATACAAATATATTTCGATGGTATTAAATATTTCAATGTTCAGTTAATCCCTGATGAATAATTATAACTTATTTTTGGTTCTTACAAATGATTTTAATATAAATTTTTGAGTGCTTTGGTGATTTTTTTACTCTTACCCTCTACCATGGAATATCAATAAAATTTTTGGATCACTAAATATATATAGATATAGATATGAAAGAAGAGCTGTCTGCTCATTATTTGTAAATTCTCATTGTTGTCTTATCAATTGGTCATGTCCAATTCCTCATGAACTTCTTTGAGGTTTTTTCTTGGCAAATATTCTGGAATGATTAGTCATTTCCTTTGCCAACTCATTTTAAAGATGAGGAAAGTGAGGCAAGTACTATTAAGTGACTTTCTCAGGGCCACACAGCTAAAAAGTATCTCAAAGTTTATACTAGACTCATGTCCTTTTGATTATAGTGCTGGTGCTCTATCCCCAGTGGCACCAATCTCTCCCCCTCTTTAAACTACAGACTTTCTCAAGAAGCAACTAAATGTTTCCAAAATGAGAAAATAAATATTGATGAAAAATGAAAAGCCGAAAGTTATGCCCAGTAAATATTTCACTGATTATGGAGCAGTGAAGCAGTCTTTAGAGTCACAAAACCTAGTCATCTGGCCTTCCTACTCATCAAAAAATGTATTAGAATAGATGTTCTCTAAGATCTCTTCCACTGCACAGCAATAAACATGATTTTTTTTTTCTAAATTTGCTCAATCTTTTAGATCAAATGTCCCTTTGGATTATAATTGTTGTGAAGCCAGTACACACTTATTTCCTAACATATAAATCCTTTTAGGGAGTTTGATTCTAGCACCTTTGTCTAACTCCTGGTTTTCAATAACCTTTCATTCCCTTGGCATTTCTCTCATTTGACCTTTTTCTGGCTACTTGACTGCTCTTTTATTTGTCCTCACTTCAGTATTTATGGAAACCGTTTCAGATGGATGTACTTACCTATTGCTGATTGCAGGCCCAATTCTTGGATCATTTTACATTGTACCCACTGTGTTTGGATCTTTCTTCCAAAGCATTGGTATCTTGCTAAACCATACCTATTCCTGAATTTTTACTTTAACTTTAACCTATTTTCCTTAAAATTTCTCTTAAAATAAAAATAAGAATGAAAATTTCTATATCATTTTGTGGTTTGTAAAATTCAAGCACAGAATTCCTTTTGAATCTCTGAATTATCTCATTCCATTAACTATTCCTAGCTCAATTTTACAGAGGTGGCTACTTAGTCTCAGATAGACCAAATGATTTGTTCATCCTCACAGAGCTATCACTGTGAGAGTCTTATAGATAATTGTTAACTAAAAGAAATCTTCTTTTCACTACACAAATGACCTCAAATATACATAAACATGTAGTTAATTTATATTACTTTCTCATTTGATCCAATTGTTATATTTAAAATCTACTACCTTAGAATCCTGCTTAGATCAAATAGTTCTTTATGGTTTCCTCCTTTGATGGACTTATGAAATAGGTGATTTCATGTCTTCTTCACACCATTGTCCTTATATTTTTGCTTTTTTTTTTTTTTCCAATTTGGGAACATGTGTAACTAAGTTTGATACAAGGAAGTATATTACTCGATATTTACTAGACAAACTTCTTAGGATACTTCTTGATGGAAGTTTTACACACAGAGAGATAAAACTAATAGTTTAAATAAGATTTGCCTTTAATTTTCTTTTCCATTATTAAACATATTTGGAAGTTAGATAGAAAAGTTTTGATTTATTCCTTAGCTAAAATTACCAATGTAAATAAAAATTGTACTTCCCTAAAAAATGTATTCATTGAATTCAGGGAACACTTTTGTACTGGTAATTCAATAATAGAGAAGAGTGGTTTCAGCATGTTATAATAGATACTTTTACATATTATTTAAAGCAATAAAAAAGCAAATTGAAAAAAACCTTCAATTTCTATGTATATCAAATACTTATAAATGGTATCATAACCACAAACTACTTTGATACCACATTCAACTGCTAGACTTATTAATTTTTCCACCTTAATTAATAAACCAAATTTTTTCTTTTCAAGAATCATCTTGTGAATAACAAAGGCCTAAAATTTGAAAACTACAATGTGTAATGAAATTAACATAAATTAAAAGTATGGCATTTTCTATAAATTATGAACATATTAGAGTGGTATTGCCTGTTGCATGGGTCATTATTTATAGAGATCAAATAGCGGCTATGAATTCTTCCAAAATATCTTGAAAATATGCTAATCCTTTTGTGTAAGGTAATATAATTAATCTGAAATTGTTGGAAGGATTAATATATTCATTCCTCAAATTTCTAAGGATAATCAGAGATTTCACTTATGTCTGAGTGAAGACACTAATGAAATATATACACCAGGAACTTACATATATATTATATATTTTTAAAATTGTGTCTTTCTCTTTTACCTCATTTTGTCCAAATTCAGAATAAAACTCATTAAGAATGCTGTGTTTCTTTTTTAATAAACATACATCCTTTCACATTTCTATATTTATCTATTTCCAGTAGAACACAAGCTCCTTGAAGTCAGAGATTATTTTATTTTGTTTTTCCTTTTACTATCTGGAATAATACCTTAAACATAGTAGACATTTAATAAATGTTTATTAAACTTAATTAATTTTCATAAAATCTATATTTAGGGAAAAATCTAAAATGAGGCCACTTATCTATCACTTAGACCTTGGGGGAAGTGGACCAACAAAAAACCTACTGGAAATTATATACATAATGTGATTTTTTGTTGTTGTTTTTTTGTAATGAATGATAATAATGATGTGAAATATGTTAATATGTAGGTTTCTGTTTTGGTTCAGGGTTAGGGAATGAAAGCAGCTGGCCCTTTTAATAGAAAATATGTGGTCATTTTCTCAACAGCCAGAAGATTCCACAAAATCCCTTACTTCCATCATTTTACTAATTCCTTTATATCACTAATTATCAAGGAATTTTGGCTTATAGTATCCTTCTCATCAGCATTTAATTGTTGTGGATGTACATATCAAAGCTGTCTTTATTAATACTTTAAGTAGAGAAGTGTACAAACTTTTTGAAACAGTCAAAAATAATACTGGATTGAGAATCAAAACACTTGTGTTAGAATTCCTACTCTCACTCATACTAACGTGATTGTGAATGAGGCATTAAGGCTGTCTAAGCCACAGTTTCCTCATATATAAAATGAGAAGTTTGATCTAGATAATGCCTACAGAATCTATATGTATAATGCTTTCTTCTTGGGTAGCTATCTACCCTGAGAAAAAGGAATACTCTCACCTGGAATTCCTAGATCTTTGTTTATCTATTTATCAGTATACATACATATATCAGGTATATTTATATATCTATGTATAATTAGTATGTAAATATCCAAATATATCCCATAAATTTTGCTTTTCTTGCTTCTTCATCACTGAATCACACTTAAAGCAAGAATCTTTATTACTTTTCTAGGTCCCATTCATATAAAATAAACTCAAAATTTACCAAAATCTTTATCCTGTCTCTACTTTGCGAAACATAACTAGCCTCCAAATGAAAAGAAAAGTCAGAGTCTACAAATGAACTTGTTTCTTTCACCAAAGATAATGTTTATCTTGTGCCTTTCAATTTTTCCCCCTTTTTACTAGGATTAGCATATGCTTATGATTTATTTAGAATAAATGCAGTACTTACTTTTATAAAGCCTAGATAAATATATCAATGTTTTGGCACCTTAAATCCAGGCATATCTGGTTTTATCTACTCTAATTTCTCATTCCAACATCTCAGCAGTAAATGCTCCATATTTATTTTTACATTTTGAAGAGCTGCAACAAAACATATTTTAAGACTACACTTTTCTTCTTTTTAAACCCCAAAGCACCCAAATAGCATAAAAGGAGCTTGATCAGTTAAATAGCATTCTAAATATTAAAATATGCATATGGGCTTCCTTTGATATGCTATATAAATAGTGAGGAACAGAAGGGCTGCTGTAACACTGAGTTAGACATGGCATTTGCTGAGTATCAGGCCTTTTCAGTCATTTTTTAGATGGAAGAACCGAAGGCATGAGAAATCTTTGAGTCTGTGCATCTTATACAACTGACTTTCACAAATGATCACATTACTCTTTGTGGTGTCACATGACTGCTCTTGAGACATCAGAATGAAAGTTCAGAGTACATAAAGCACAAAGTTCATAATCATGCCTTCAGTATAACTAGCATAGTGTAGCAATAACCAAAAATACAAAAAGAAACCGAACCTAAAATAAAGCAATATTTCTGTAAATTGAGTACACTTCTCTACTTTGTCTTGGTGAGAATAAAGTCAAATGTAAAATGGTTGATAAAAATATTCCTTTCATGAAAATCACTTCCAAAATAGGTATAACTGATGTATAATTCACTCCTTTAATTGTGGGACATGATGGCTACTAGGTTGATGCACTGGAAGACTGGGAACATAATTTGCTCCTTAGGACTAGGCCCACTCCATAACTGACTCAAGTGTAGTAACTATAGCATCTTCTGCCATGACCTTTGGTAGCTCAACTTTCAAATCTCCATCTTCAGATTTTTTCCATCTCCAAAATCTACTTAAGATAAGGAAAGAATAATCATAACAAAAATAAGAAACCATAGATCTATACATTCTCAAACCTCATGGAAGCCTGGGTAGGGAGATAGATTTGCAGAAACAGCCTTCATTTAGAGGTTTATCACAGTTCTTTTTGTCAACATATTCTGTACATATTTATGAATTAAGTCCCTTTTCTGATCATAATCACTTCTTATTACTTCTCTTCCTATTCCTTGCAATGCTAAACCTTCTTATTTGCTTAAACTCTAAACTCTAAACTCCAAACTCCTAAATTCTCAATTCTTTTCCAGACTATTACCCTTGTATTTGTTTTATTCTCCTCCGTTCCCCATTTTGATCCCATATTGAACCATTAATAAATCTATATACTGGTCTCTTCCCTTGATATTCCTATCCTTATATACTATCACTTGTGCCTTGCCAAGACAACCTCAGATATCCACTTTTTTTATCCTTTCTTTATTAGCTTCTTATGCTTATCTTTAATAATAACTTTTCTGGCAATCGACTTACTTTGTATTCCTGTTCATCTCTCTTGGGGATTTAATTATGGCATCTCCTGGGTGGGTATCAACTAAAGATAGATTTTCCCATTTTTTATCAGTATAATAAGACACATTTTGATATATCCATTAATTTAATGAACATTATTGCTGCACCATAACAAAAACATAGAGTATGATATGTAAAGAAAAATATATTTATAGAATTAATTGTACTCCTTCTCCACATCTATGCTTCTAATATCTCTCTGCCTAATTATTTTTTTAAACCCTTAACTTCTGTGTATTGGCTCCTTGGTGGAAGAGTGGTAAGGGTGGGCAAGGGGGGGGGTCAAATGACTTAAACAGGGTCACACAGCTGGGAAGTGTCTGAGGCCAGATTTGAACCTAGGACCACCAGTCTCTAGGCCTGACTCTCAATCCACTGAGCTACCCAGCTGCCCCCTCTGCCTAATGATTTTATCTGTTAACTTGATTTTTTGCTTAGATACTTTCATTTAGAAGATAGAACATGGGTGTCATGATGTCATGTCCTGATATAGAAGAAATAAGCAAGCAAATAACAGATAAATAAGGATAAGTCCAGTTATCCAATTAAACCTAGAATGTTTCAATCTCCTTTCTGCTCATTTCTAGATTCATTCTGTAATTGCCCTTTGATCTGGCTCCAAATTGAAAATGTACTTGACAAAATAAAATAGTTTTTCAACTTAGTGATACTCAAATACAAATTTTGAAGATACATATACTCTATTCATTGATGTTTGATAATAGATTTCTGTTCATGAATAAAAAATGAAAAAAATATATGCTATTATAGCTCAAATCCTTGGGGAATGCATTTATTAAAGAGACACATCTATGTCTTTCTTAATATGCCATTTTTGTTAATTTTCTTTAAAAATTTTAACATGGAAATTCAGAATCAATGGTAACATTTATATAATATTTTAAAATTTAATGTTTTTCAAATAATGCTCATAATTAATGTCTTATGTTAGCATTTTATTAGTTATGTAAAGTAAGTGGTTATTAACATTCCAAGATGTCAGTTAAGGAAAAAGAGAAACAGAGACTCATCTATAGATATACATTTAGTGTCATGATAGTCATTCAGAGTAATGATTTAAAATTAAATTGTCTAAAAATCATTTTATTGTGTCAAACTGTCTTCTAATAAGATCACCTACTATCATTTTATATGGCTGTGGGAGGTTGAGACCAATAGGACATTCATGGTGAATTTGAGAAGAGGCTGAAGTTTTCTCAGGCTAGTAATTCAAAGTCCTTCAAGAATTTTCCTTAAAATTTATTCTCTATAGGCTGAGTTAGACCGAAGAAAATTTTTGAGAGAACTTTATTTTTACAATATGTTAAAACCCTCTGTATCTCAGGACATTTATTTTCTTATTCTTTGCTTTTGCCTCATATAGTTTCTGTCAGTCATAAAAATTAACTCTCTACGAATGACAATTAATCTCCAAAGAGTCAATTCTTACTTCTTAAAGACACTGCAATATCTATTGGCTCTGTGAGAATTCTTTCTAAACTATATTTTCATGTATGTATATGTGGAAATTAGAGGCCAAAGGAGTTAAATTCACACAGGCTGTAAGGAGTTAGAGCCAGAATCCAAACTCTTGACTTTTAATTCCAAATCTAATATCTTCTTCACTGTATTATATCCTTCAATTAATTGTGAAGATAAAATAGGGCCATAGCAAACCTATGGCACATGTGCTGGAACATGCCAGAGGGAGATGCTCCCTTTCCCCTCTCCACTCACCTGAAGACATTTTTCACATCACCTACCCCACTGCCCAGAAGCTCAAAGGGAGTGCTTCCTTCCTCCCCTGTCTGGGGTAAGGTAGGGAGTTCACATGTATTTTGAGGGTGCAGTGTGGGCACTCAGTTTCTAAAAGGTTCACCATCACTGCACTAGGCAGATTGTTTTTTAAAGAAAGGCACAAGCAAAAAACACAACTGGATGGAGCTCTGAAAGTACTAGTACCCAACTCGCATAAGACCTTTTATAAAGAGAGAACAATATACATAATTAGAAAGGAAAAAACATTCTAACATACAGAGAAAGAGGAGAGAAGGGGCATGGGACAAGGGAAGGACTGGGAAGAAAAAGGAGGGCAAGGAGATAAGGAAAGGGTGGGAAAGGAGAGATATGGAGAGGTGAGTACATACCAAGAAGTGAGGGATAAAGTGAGAGGATAAAGGGATCCAGAATTGGGAGGGTACAGTTGGAGGATAAGGAAAGGGCTTTGTGGTAAGGGGCCAAGAGATAAGGGAGTAACATTTGGAAAGGTGGGTAGTTTATCCATGAGCAATTATTGTTTTTCCATTTTTTCGGTCTGACTTTATTCGTGTAAAGAATGTTTTGTAATTGTTTTCATATAGTTGTTGGTTTTATTTGGTTAGGAATACTTCCAGGTATTTTATATTGTTCAGAGTAATTTTGAATGAATTTTCTTTTCTTTCTCTTGTTTTTAGATTTTGTTGATGGTAAAGAGAAATACTAATAAAATATGTGATTTTATTTTGTATTACACAACTTTACTCAAGTTGTTAAATATTTTTATTAGTCTTTTAGTGGGTTTTCTAGATAAACCATCATAATATCTGCAAAGAATGATGTTTGTTTCTTCATAGCCTATTCAAATTCCTTCGGTTTTTTTTTCCTACTGTCATTTGTATATATAGAATTTCTAGTATAATATAAAATAGTGGTGGTGATAATGGGCAGCCTTACTTGACTCCTTATCATATTGAGAAATATTTTATTTTATCTCCATTACAGAAAATGCTTACTGATGATTGTAGATAGATGATATTTACCACTTTAGGGAAATCTCCATTTATTTCTCTCCAAAATTTGGTGTTTCTTATAAGTAATGAAGGTTTTATTTTGTCAAAAACTTTTCCTGTATCTGTCAAAATAGTTATATGCCTCTATTGGTTTTGTAATTTTCATGGAAAATTATATTCATGGTTTTCCTAATATTGAATCATTCCTGCATTTTTCTGTAAGATGAACAGGATCATATGCTTGATATATATTCTATAATTTTCTTGCTAATTATTTTTCTTTAAAATTTTTGCATCAATGTTCAGAGGGAGATTGAGCTACATTTTTCTTTCTGTTTTAGCTCTTCCTATTTTAGGAATCATATTTTTTCTTTATTTTATTTAAGTATTCTTCTCCCTCTTTTTTAGTATGGATAGGTTCTTTTTTTGGTAAATATTCATTTATTTTACTTAGACTGTCAGATTTACTTACATTGTAGAGCAAAATAACTTGCAATATTTGCATTAATTTCTTCTTAATTGGTTGAGATTTTCTTTTTCATTTCTTATAATTTTATTTTCTTCTTTTAAATCAAGTTAACCAATTGAGTATCTATTTTATTTCCTTTTTTATAAAACATGATACTTCTATTATCTCTGTACTTTCATTTTTAATAATATTCTACTTAATTTTTAGGTTTTCTAGTTTTTTAATGGGGAAAGTTCATTTATTCTTTTTCTCATTTTTTAATATACATCAATCATTGGCATGCTCTTCTCTATTCTATTGATGGAGGCTTTTAGGATTTTAAGTTTTTTTCCTCACAGTATAGTGTTTCCTGTGTCCCATAAATTTTGGTTTGTCCTCTCCTATATTTTTTTTTGTTTAATGAAATTGATTGTTTCTAGAATTTGTTCTTTGACCTATCTGTTCTTTAGGATAAGATTATTTATTTTCCAATAAACTTTTGGAATTTCTTTTTCACTTTGTTGAATTTAATTACATTTTCATCAGAAAATATGCATTTAATATTTCTTCCTTTTTACAATTGGTTCTGATTGCTTTTTGCCCTATTATATGGTCAATTTTTGTGAATGTGCCATATACTGTTAAAAAAAGGTATATTTCTTTCTATTCTCATTCGGCCTTTTCTAGAGGTTTAATATGATTTTTTCCTAACATTCTATTTACCTCCTTAACTTCTTTCTTGTTCATTTTTTATTTCATTTCTCTGCTTCTGAGAGAGGAAGGCTGTGGTCTCCCACAAGTAATATTTTACTACATATTTCCTCCTTTAACACATGCAATTTTTCTTTAGGAATCTGGATGATATGTGTTTTGGTGCATATATGTTTAGTATTGATATTGTTTCATTGCCCATGATGTCTTTTATCAAGATGTAGTTTCTTTCAATATCTCTTTTGATTAGGTCATTTTTTACTTTTGCTTTTTCTGAGATTATAATTGCTATGCTGGCTTTAATTTTTTCCCTTTAGATGAGTTATAATTATTTTGTATTTGTATTATTTCATTCTAGATGCTTAGGATACTTTTTCCTTCCCCTAGGAGTTCTAGAATTTGGCTACAATAGTCCTGGGGTATTTTATTTTGGGGTCCCTTTCTATAATTGGTGCATATTCTCAATTTCCATTTTTTGCGCTGGCTCAAGGATATCAGGGCAGTTTTCCCAGATAATTTATTTTGCTATGATGTCCAGATTCTTTTCTTTTTTTGGTTGTCAGTTATTTCTATGGTTCTTAAGTTTTCTTCTATATCTATTTTCAAGGTCAGTTGTTTCTACTGTGGTATTTCAATTTTGTCATCTTATTTTCTGGTGTCTTATGGATTCATAGCTTCTTTTTTTATCAAATTTTAATTTTATTTAAATTGTTTTTATTACATGTAAAGAGAGTTTCCAACATTATAAAATGAATTTGGGGCCTCAAATTCTCTCCCTCCCTCCCTTCCTCTCCCCAGCCCTGCTGAGAAGGTAAGCAAACTGGTAAAGATTTTATGTGTGTAATCATGTATAACATTTCCCCATATTAATCTTATTGTGGAAGGAAACTTGAAAAAATACATTTAAAAAAATTTTTAGTCTGTATTCAGATGCCATCAATTCTTTCTCTGGAAGCAAATGATAATTTTTTTCATGAATCTTTTGAGATTGTTTTGATCATTATATTATGGAGATTAGTAAAAGTATTCACAGTTGTTCCTCATGCAAGGTTGTTGTCTTTGTGTAATGTTCTATTGGTTCTGCTTATTTCACCATGCTATAGGTTGTGTCTTTCCAGGTTTTTCTAAACTCTAACTGCTCATCATTTCCTGCACTACAATATCACTTTCAATCATATACTATAATTTATTCATTCATTCCCTAATTTCTGAGTAGCACTATCAAATTCTTTGTCCTCAGAAAAATAATTGCTTTAAATATGTTTATACATATAGGTACTTCCCTTTTATGTTTTTTACCTCTTTGGGATACAGACCTAGTAATAATGCTGCTAGGTCAAAGTGCATATACTGTTTTACAGTCTATTGGTCATAGGTCCAAATTGCTCTCTGTAATAATTGAATCAGTTCACAACTCCCCAATCAGTTCATTGGTGTCTCAATTTTTTTCATATTCCCTCAACATTTTGCCATTTTCCTTTTCTGTCATACTAGCCAATCTGGTAGATGTGGGGTAGTACCTCAGAGCTGTTTTAATTAACACTTCTCTATTAGTGTTTTAGATTTATTTTTAAATGATTATAGAGGACTTTAATTTCTTTATCTGAGAACTGACTATTCATATCCTTTGCCCATTTATTAATTGGAGAATGATGTATTGTTTTGTATATATTTCTCAATGTATTTAAGAAGTGAGGAATTTATTAAATAGACTTGTAAAACATTTTCACTATTATTATTACTGTATATTATTTATCCAATTACCCCCTGCTTAGTTCCTGATCACCATATTACCCAATTTCCATTTTTTTTATCAGCCCTATCCTCCTCTCATTTTCCTATAGGGCATGTAGACTTGATAAATTTCTATACCCAATTTATTGGGAATGTTCTTCCCCCATTGAGCCAATTTTAATGAGAGCGAGTTTCAATTACTTCCCACCATATTTCCTCCATCATTTATATCCATTGTAAAAGCTCTTTCGTGGCTCTTTTATGTGAGATAATTTACTCCACTCTATTTCTCCATTCCCAATTCTACTAATGCACATTCTTCTAACTCCATAATTTTATGTTATTTTTGATATTATCTCATTTTATTCAACTCACAACCTTGTCCCCTCTGTGTATACAACTTGTAACTGACCTAATATGACTAAGTTCCTTGGAGTAACAATAATCATTTCCCTATTTAGGGATGTACACAGTTTAACCTTATTCAATGTATTGATTTCCTCTATCCTATTTACTTTTTTATGCTTCTCATGAGTTTTGTATTTGGGTCAAATTTTCCATTCAGTTCTGGTCTTTTCATCAGGAATATTTGAATGCTCATTTTCCCCCTGAAGGATATTGCTCAGATTTTCTGTTTAAGTGATTCTCATTTGAAGTCATATATATATATATATATATATTTACCCTCTGGGATATCATTCCATGCCTTCTGATTCTTTAAAATGAAAGCTTTTAAATCATGTATTATTCTGACTGTGGCTTCATGATATTTTTTTTTTCTTTTTGGCTGCTTACTATCTAGGAATTCTGGAATTTGATCTAGGAATTCTGGAATTTTATCTAGGAATTCTGGAATTTGGTAATAAAACTTTGGGGAATTATCTTTTTTGGTTCTCTTTTAAGAAGTGATGTGTAAATTCTTTCAATTTCTAATTTACCCCCTGGTTCTAGAATATTGAAGCACTTTTCCTTAATAATTTCTTGAAAGATGAAGTCAAAGGTCTTTTTAAAATCAAGTCCTTCAGGTAGCCCAATAATTCTTAGATAATTGCTCTTGGATTTATTTTCCAAGTTAGTAATTTATAAAATAAGATATTTTCATGTCTTGTATCACTCTCATTTCTTTTCCCATTTTTCTTCAATTTCTCATATTTGATGTTTAAAATTCTTTATGAAGTTCTCCATTAATTCTTTTTGGCCTGGAAACTCATTCCTATTTTTCTTAGAGGCTTTGAAGGTAGCAGTATTAACTTGTCTGTCTTCTTCTGAGTTTATGTTTTGGTCTTCTCTGTCATGAAAATAACTCTATGTTAAGTTTATTTTGTTGTTGATATTGTCTACTCATTTTCTAGTCTTTTTCTTTTCTTTTAATTAAGAAAAACTGTTAAATTTGGGCTCTGTAACTATAGCAAACAGATCACTCATGCAAGCTTCAGGTTCATTATGCAGCTGCTTTCAGAACCTGCTCTAAGGAATCTCTATGCTTTCAGTTTTTCCAATGCGGTATAAGGTAAGGAGAGGTATGATTAATATCTCTTAGCCCATGTTCTGGTTTGTGATTAATCACAAGTACTCTTTCCTCCTTGAAATAGTAACAAAGGTTCCCTGCTTTCCTGTAGTTGCTAGTGCCAGTGTACTAATGTTCCTCCTCAATCTGAGACCTTCACCTGGGACTATGACCTAGATATGTGTATGGACCCACAATTGGTCTTGCCCCAGATCCAGCAAACTGACTTACATAATCTCTTTCTGAGCATTTGACTAACCTTCTTTACCATCTGTTGTTGAGAGGTCCAGAAACTTTTGCTGCTGATTCAGATGTCCCCCATGCCTATTTCATGGTAGGCCTTTTTACCTCTATGCAATAGATCTTTTATGCCATCCTTCTAAGTTGTTTGGGGTTGAAAAAATCATTTCACCCCATCTTTTTGTGTGTTATAATGCTCCACAAATTGTTTTCAGGTATAATGTAGAATATAGTAGAAATAAATTGAATCTATTTATCTTCTCTACCATCTTGGCCAAAATCCCCTGTTGTCATCACCCATTTCTAATTTTTAAGAAGTTATTTTCTTTCTTAAGTTTTTGTGTTTACTTTTCCTTCTGCTCATTCCTACTCTTTAAATATTTACTTTTTTTCCAGTGTTATTTTTCTTTGCCTCTTTTCCATTTGTTCCATTCTATTAATTAGGGAATTTTGGGGGAGAGCCAAGATGGAGGAGTAAACCAGAGATGCTTCCTGTCACCATGAGAATCCTCTCCAACCAAGATTAAACTATCACCACAAAACAAATAGAGGAGTGAAAGAACCAACAAGGAGACATGATGAGACAACTATCAAGAAAACCAAAACTCAAAAGTTAGGCAGAGAACATCTGGGGCACTGAGAGGGGAGTAGATCCAGCAAGAGGCTGTAGCAAGTAGGGAAGAGCAAGTCACACCCCCCCACCACCACCACCCCTCATCTGCTGTCACAGGTTCTGAACCTAAATCCAATACAATATTCAGATCCTGAGATCCTGCCTGGGAAAATAGTGGTACAAGTCAACCCACATCCCTTGAAATTTCAAACCTTTGGAGAAGTCCAGAGTCCCATTCCAGAACAGTCTGGGCTGAAGTGGGCTGATCTGTGTGGGCTAAATGAGAACCCAGCAATTCCAGTCTGGGCTTGGGATGAGGACATAGTTCACACTTTGGGGTGATGATACAGTTTACAGGGGTGCCCCCCCAATCTTTTTGTCCAAAACTAAAATTAGAGTTCCAGAACAGGGCAATCAAGGGTGTGCCCAATTGAATCAAGTACACACTGAGACAAAAAATTTGAGCCTAAGCCTAGGGCTAGAATTTTATCAGCCCCTGACCTGATCAAGTTCAGAGTAAGATCAAAAGCTAATGCCCAAGCCTGAGGTAAATCCATAATTCATCAGCATCTCAAGGGTGAATTAAATCATCAGGGTGGAGGAGTTCTCAAAACCCTTAGCCCTCAGACCATCACATCAGCCTCAATGAAAAGAGACCAGTTTTCTTCAAAGTATTTTGTACCTCCAAATCCTTTTGACCTAATCTAGTTTTTAAGGAATTGATTTCTTCAGTAAATGTTTTCTCCTAGCTGTTGTTTTCTTTTTTCCCGTCAATTCTTTTATTATTTGATTTTTTAACTTCTTTTAAAGTTCTTCTGGAGTTATTTTGAGACCTAACACACTTTTATAATTTCTCTTGGGGCTTCACCTGTTTCCTTATCCTGAATTTGTATTTTGTTATTTGTTGTGTGGAGATGCAAAGCATGGAATCCTTGTAAAGGTACAGGGATAGCCTCACCCAGAATTCCAGGAGACCCCCTGGAGAACTTTGGGTGAGGGGGCAGTTGAGAAGGGTTGGAGACAGTTAATTTGTGGGAGTGGATGTGAGCAGACACTCTGTTTGCTACTCCTGACTTGGGGTTTCTCCTGAGGTGGCCATTGTAGTATAAGCCAGTGGTTTCTACTCATAGGATTAGGCTGTTGTTATTACTATTCTTCATTAATATAATTATATAATTACTTAGGGATTAGAGAGTAAGGATATTTATCAATAGCAAGAGAGCCAGTTTTAGTTAAGTGCTTCATCCTTTCCAGTGAGGAGGGGAGAAGGGTGGCATCAATTTAACAGTTCAGGGTCACCTTTCATTAATTTCTCTAGTTTTCCTTGTTATTACTTAATATAACCTTTACCTTGAAATCTGTGCCTGATAATTATTTCAGAAGATACTCACAACTCAGTCTGTACATTTAGTTCGAATCCTGTTGGCTGCCAGTTTAAGAAGATCTCCTCTGTCCTCAACTGTTAGATAACTAATTTCTATATACTCATCATACTGACCTGTGAGGAATATAAATTTAAGGAAAGGAATATCAATTGGGGTTTCAGCCATAACTGAAACTTACCAGAAGAATCTTATTCCTGTCTTCATTACCAACTGAAGCAGAAGCAGTTAGAGGGGGAGGGGTTTGAGAGCCAGGAGTGTTTAGCCCCTCCTTTCTTCACTGAAGCCTGTCAATCTCTGGCTCTTGACTTAAAGCTCTATTTGGCCCTGACACATTTATCTGCTCTTCTCCAAACTATCTGTTATTATCATCATAACATATTACCTGTCATTTTCTAATGTCAGCTTCTTTTCTTTATCTTTTACTCATTCTAATGTGTTTGTTCCCACAACTCTCCCCCCATTACCTTATATATCTGTTGAATTTCTTCTCTTTTTCTGGTGTGGAAGGACCATAGTTCCAAGCCTCTAGAGTATTCTTCCTTTGTACTTGGGATAGGTCTAGCTGTCTTTAATTCCCATGGTGTGTCTTTTGAGGATGTGGCCCTGCTGGCTTACTCTATGGAGGCTTAAATATTTTGTCCAGCTGTATTCAACTCTCCACATTACCAGTCCTCCCCAGCTGGTCTTGTCAACACTTTCCTGCTTCCTTTCTCTTTTCAAGTGACTTGTTCCCCTACTCTCATCTCTTCTTTCTTTGTCTTTCTGTCACTTCACTGCTGCAGGCCATGTGGAAGTGATGTGGTCTTTTATATTCTTTCTTAACTACCTGTGCTGAGTGACTTAGGTTAGACCAGTACCCACTCTGTTTTATTTTTCTACTTAAGGTTCTCTGCTCCAATGTGGAGGTTTGCAGGTTTCCTACCTTTTCTGATGTTGCTGCCTAATCAAGTGTCTGAGCCTGGGCCAGTGTTCCACGCCCATCTTTCTGCCTTTTATACCTGTGTCACATGTTTAGGATTAAACCTATTCCCATTCTGCAGCTTAATTACCTCTGGTAGAGTACCACCTTGTGGGGAGGTCCAAGTTTGTGGCTTCTCACAGATGTTGTGCTGTCTTTTTACCAAAGTGAGACATGCTCTGCTTTCCTTTGTTTTGAGGAAATTGCTTTATGTGGGGGAAATGGTATGGGGTAGTGGAGCATCCTTTACTTTTCCATCTTAGTTTCCAGCATGCCACTCCATAATAATTCTCCACAAGAAATTATGGGAACAGGTGGAAATTTGCATTATCTGAAAGAAAATAAAGAAAGCAGAGACAGAAAAATATACTACAATTATAAAAGCAATGTTAATTGTAAAAAAAAAATAAGTGAACATTAACCTTGTTATACCATTTAAATTACCATAGTTGGACTGAAAAGGCTTTGAGAAAGGGATTTCCATTCTTAATGCAAAGAGCTAAGAGTCTATGAATGCACAATGCTAAATATATTATGAGCTTAAGTCAATGTGTTAGTTTCTGTGTATATTATATATATGATATACACACATAAGGATAGTATTATTATAATAGAAATAGGGAGCTAGTTTCATCTGAAAATGACTAAGATACTTTGATATAAAAACAAGTCAACAATCAACTGAATCAAGTGAAAATATATACATATACATGTATCTATGCATATGTGAATATGGATTGATGCATATATGCATGGAGATATGCATGTATATAAACACATTCACAAATATTTGCAATAAATCTATTGGCAAAAATGAACTATGCCCAAGAGCTTAAAGAAAGATAGTATACTCATCCATTGTTGGTAAACCTATGAATTGATAGGACTATTGTAGAGAAAAAATAATTGAATTATATGTGAAAAGTTAACTCAATGTTCATATCTTTTCTCCCAGAAACACCACTACAAAGCATCCAGATGATGAAATTCAGAAAAATAAATTTAAAAAAAAAAAAAAATATATATATATATATATATTGAGGGAAGCAAAATAAATAAATAAAAGTAACTACAGCATCCATAACAAAATACACCTAGACAAAGCAACTAAGCACTTCTAACATAGGATGCCACATTCAGTACCTTTACTACTTGTATCTCTGAGGAAAAGAGAGCTGTAATGCTTCACCTCTTTTCAGGAAAAAAATTGTTCAATATAATTTTAGGATATTCACATTCTGTTTAGTATTCTTTTATTTTACCTTATTTTAATGTTCATGGGTATTGTTATAATTGTTCTTTGAATTTTTCATATTTATTTTCTTTGGCCTTTCTATTATTCCACTACTTAATTAAAAAAAAAATGAAATGCTATTTACTTGCCCATACATGGCCATTGGCTCTGCTTCTAAGTTTATTTTGTTACTGTGGTTGCTGTTGTCTTTGTTTATTTTTTGGCTCCCCAAAATTTCTACTAAACTGGATCTTTCTGTCTCCAATGTCAGAATATATATGCTTTATTGTGGCATGTGTGGGTGAATGCTATGCACTTAGTATTGTCTTTTCTCAAATAATTCCAAATAGTTCACAAAGTGTTCCAACCAATTCACAGGCCTACCAACAATGCATTAATTTGGTATATTTTTTCCTCTTTTCTCATTTTTATTATTTCCACTTCCTTGGTCATTTTCCAAGTTTGTCTATGAGAGGTGAAATATGAGTTGTTTTAAATTTGATTTTTTTTTATTTTAGTAATTTGAAATAATCTCTCATGTTGTTTCTGGTTTTGGTTTTTGAGGAAAAAATAATGACTTTGGGTATTAATCTATTTTGTTAGGATTTGTTCCTATATTAGGCCTAGAGAAATATCAGTTCTTCCATGACTGAGTTCTTAGAATACCACCCATGCTTTTCAGAGGAAATACACTTCTTTATTTTTAGTAGTTTCATAAGAAAATTTTCCCTCCTTCCATCAGTTGAAGAGTAGATATTTTTGAGTGCCAAAACTTTCAGCACCCGCCACAGCATAAAGGGAGATCTAATATACACTCCCAGCAGCAATCTTAGCTACCTGCAAGTTCACATTAGCTCCTTACTGTTGCTTTCAGTAAGTGAAAGTGATGGTTACAGCACCATAAAAATAAGATTTATACCGACTGAACTAGCCCCACTGAAAAAGGATTTCTCTGATATTTACGACGTGCTGAATTGTAGGAGTATTTTAAGACAGTTTTTGAGTACTATAACTAAAAAAAAAATAATTTAATAAATACTCTGAAATTTTTCTCACCAGAAACATTCTTACATATTAACATTTTAACTATTAGGCAAATTTTATTTCTTAATTAAATTAGTCTATTTCAGATCCTTCTACATGTCCACTCTCATTGTCTGACAACAGGATGATACATTGAATAAGCCATGGTGTTTGGGACAGTGTATTGTATTTGAAGCCAATAAATGAGTTTCAAAGTTCAAATACTGTTTTGATGTGTAACTTTGGGAAAGGTACTATATACATATACATATATACATATATGTATATGTATATAGTACATAAATAATATGTGTGCATTTTAATTAATGCTTCCTTGAAGTTAAATTATATATCTACATTATGTTAAATGACATGTATATATATATATATATATATATGTCAACTTCAAGAAAACATTAACAAAACAATAGAAATATAATGTATCCATGTTATTTTTATTACTATCAGTGTGTTTTCTAAAGCCAAAAAGGTAAACTTGTAGAATGAAGAGATTGGTCCACTTGGAGGCTGCTTTCAAATCCTGTCTCTGATATTTATAGCTCTTTGATTTAAATAAATCACTTAACTCTTCTGTTCCAAAATCACCACCACAATTATTTACTTATTAAAAAAAATGTTGGCTCTGCATTGTTAGAAGGAGTACCCAAAGCAGTAATTCTGCACAATGAGGAAATTACAGCATTTTCTGTATTGGTAGTTTTTTAGCAATAGTGAAAGAAAGATTACGTGACTTCTGTTCTTTCTCTGAAAATAAATTGTACTTTTTATTTCTTTCCTGCATTACGGTTGATTCTTTATTTTTCTTATTTATATTTTTGTTGGTAAATTGCTAAATAATACTTAAATTTTTCCTCTATTTTAATGTATCTTTCAATATCACATATTTGACAGTCTTAATTTGATTCTTCTTTTTTGGTTAACCAAAAATATCCAAAATGCTACTCTCTGTTGATTATTCTAATTCTCACCTCAGCACTTTTCTGCCTTTCCTCTCCATCCCCACCAGGGGACCAAATGAATATAATAACCTTTACCATTTGGGGTAAAGATGGTAAAGATAAATGGTATCTTTTAGAAGGTAAGGTACTCCTGCTTTACCTTGCTGCAATTGTTCTATAAAATGTCTGTAGTTTGATCCTGCAAAAATGCAGAAGCACAAAATGAACCTCACAATGGAATTAACACTCTGGGGTATGTTCTTAGTACTTTCATTTCACCATTGTGCCCCCCAGTAGCTTTAGCTGAAAAAGAAATGAATAAAGGTGTCATAGAAATATGTATATGCGTGTATATATTCACCTATTTACATAGAAGCATTCATCCATTAGGTATTTTTTCAAAATATTTACTTTTAATGAAAAAGTGAATCTTTGAATATTTCCCTGAAATGTTCTCTAACTCATTTTCCCCCCTACAACTACTTTTTATTTATAAAACATTCCCCTTAATGACATGGAGAATCATCCCTGGCATTGGCCTTAAACTCTTCCTCAACTGCACTGTTTATTATATTGGAATTACTTGTAACTTTATTGTTACTTTCAAGACAGAATCTTAATGAAACTAATGAGAATTGTGGGACTTGTTTTGCTTTCTTACTTCTCATTAACTATATGTGTTTACTTATTCAACTTTAATTATTTTTGATAACAGGCCTCCCATTTCAATCATTTGTTTGGACTTTGAATATTCAAAAAGGATTTTTATTTCATATTATTGCTCATTTTCATAATCACCAAAACACTAAAATTGCTACCTTAGGAGATATTTTATCTATCTCATACCTATTGTTAAAGAAAGTAGTTGTGACGTTTCTAGTGGCACTCCCTCTAAAATTTAAATCCTCAGAAGCTCTCTTGTCTACCTCTTCTTTTTAGAATTTATTTTAGTTGCTTTTATTTTCTTTCAATTAATATATTTTCTTTTTATGTTACCCATCATATTTAAAAGTAAAATAAAATCATTGAAAAGAAATATATACATATATACATATATATATAGTTAAGTAAAATATATCCTTTCATAATGCATGTCCAAAAATGAATGACTTTTTTTAACATCTTGAAATCCATTACCTCCCTGTCAAGAGATGAATGATTTTATTACCAGTCCTCTAGACCCATAATTGGTTATTACATTGTTCAGTATTTTTAAAATTATCAAAGTTATTTATCTTAGAAATATTGGTATTATTTTAAAATTATCCTCCTGCCTGATTCTCCTCCCTTCTCTCTTGACTTTTTCTAATTAGAACAAGTTTTTTCTACTTTTTCTGAAACCATTTCTTACATAATTCCTCATAGCATAGCAGTGTTACATTATTTTACTATGAATTGTTCAATCATTTCATGATTAACAGGTGAAAGCAAAGCTTCTAGTTCTTTGTCACTACTAAAATAAAACTACTATAGAAATTGTTGCACATATGGGACATTTTGTTCTTTATTTGAAAACTTTAAGTTATTCATTTGGTTAGAAAGATCACCAAATAACAGTGCTGATACATTTTAATGAGTTAGAGGGTATTACTCCAAATTGTTCTCCTGTGTAGTTGTATCCATTCCGAGCTCCACCAATAGTTTTTTTTTTAAATGACTGGTTTCCCATAGCCCCTTTTTTCATTGTTTTTGTCAAACTTATGAAAGCAAGGTGGAAAATTATATTTGTTTTATGTAAAATTTACTTTAATATTATGGATTTGGAGGATCTTTTGATATAGAACTTGAAAAAGTGAGTATTCATGACATTTGCTGATTAGGGAATTGGTACATTAATCTTATTTTTATAAATATTAATAATTTCCTAGTATATCTTGAAAATTATATATTCTGAAGAACATTTCTGCAAATATTTTTCAATATTTTTACATTATTTTAACCTAATTTTAAACATTGTTTTGGTTTATGTAAAAGCAAAAATATGTAATTAAAATCATATATTTTATGTTTTTCAATAGTTTCTCCCTTGTTTTTTATATATTTTCTATTTTCTATGTATTGGAAAGGAAATTTCTTCTTTTTCACCTAATGTATTGTCATATTTCACTATAATAATTTTTTCTAAAAGAACAAAAGTCAAAGGTACCAAAGTAAAAAAAAAATTTGGAAAATTCAAAGTTGGAAGGAATGTAGTCAAGCAATGTAGTCAAACTTCAATACTGAGCAATAATTGTGAAAATAATTTGATATTGGCTAAAAATAGGTAATGGGTAAAAATCAGTGGAAAATTTGGTTCATAACATAAGAGAAATAAATTAATCTAGTAGCCTGATGAAGGGTAAACCCAAAGACTATTCTGATAATAATTGAATTAAATATATATGAAAAAATGAAATGTAACATGAAAGAAATTAAATTTATACTTTCCTCCTATGAAATAGAACTATTATTTTCAAATGGATTCATAACAGAAATAAGAAGTTCATAATGTTAATTTTCTAGATAAGGAACAAAGGCATCCCAAGATCCTTCATTAAGTATTAGAACAAGGTTTTAAAATTAAGTTTTCTGATGAGGGGTAAATTACCCAGAGAGATCTTTCTAAAATGTTGGAAAATGTAAAAAATGCACAATGTTCCACAGCATTAGAAATGTAATTTTATTTGCCAATCTGTAGCCACAATATTAAAATATTGTAAGGTTTTTGATGCTTATATTTGTAGTCATAAACTTTTTATCTCAAATATCAAAATATACAAAAATCAGTCAAAAACTGAGTTGGACTTTAAGTGACAATATGTTTAATTTTTAAGAGCTTTGAGTTTTATATAAAGATATCATTCAGGACATCATTAGATCATTAATGCTTTTGATATTTCAAAAGATATATGATTTCAATGAATGAAATATTCCTTCTATAAGTGAAGTTCATGACTTCATGACTTCTTTTCTTAGAATCAGGAGTTAGAAGGGATCTTAATGATTACCTGGTGTTACTCTGTCATTTAATATTTGAATAAACTAATATCTGGAGAGATGAATTGACTTCTGTGGTCATATAGATACTAAATGTCTGGTAAAACAAGTAGTTAAGTTTTGTTATCTTGAATCTAAAACAGAGTTTGTGGTCTCATCTTTATTTATGTCCTTTCATAATTTCTCTCTAAAGAATCTAGCCTGGATCATGATATTTTAATATTTTATTGGTTTTATTATAGAGCTTTGGTTTCCCATTAAGTAATATTAAAAGGAATAATTACTTCTTATGAATATGCTCATGACTAAACTAAAATATTTTAAGAACTGCTGTAAATTAATGACATTACACTTGAATTGACTTAAGATTTTTTGTCTCTTAGTTTGTGTTTGACAGGAAGAGAGATAACTTATAGTATGGATAGAAAGAGAGCTAACTTTGAAACCAAGAAGACCAGAATTCAATCCCTGCCTTTAGTGTCTAGCTATTTGACTATGGGCATGGATTTTAACTTTCTAGTAACTCTGAAATATTTGGCCATCTCCCCCAGGGGAGAACGTTTTCCATTTGACTTTACCCATGCAGATCAAATTATAAGGTTGTATAGAGGAAAGAATTTACTTATTCAAAAATATTTATAGCAGCTTTTTTTGTGGGGGTAAAGAACTGTGAAGAGTTGTCCATATTTGGGGGAATAGTTGATGAATTTGTGAAATATTGTGATGGAATACTATTGTGCTGTAACAAATGACAAACATGACAATCACTAAGAAATCTGGAAAGAATTGTGGAAAGATCCAAAGTGAAGTGAGCAGAACCAGAAGACTGTTCTACACAGTAACATTAATAATGCACAATGGCCAACTGTAAATGAATTAATTATTATCAATGATGCGAGGATCCAGGACAATGTCAAGGTACTTGTGATAAAAAAATACCTACCCACCACTATAGAAAGTTTGATGGAGTCTGAATGCAGAAGGTAGCATATTATTTTTTCACTTTAATTCTTCCATGAATTTATTGTTAGTGTAAGCAATATATGTCTTGTTTCACAAAATGATGACTTGGAAATATGTATTGTCATGATAAAACCTGTACAACCTAAATTATATCACCTGCCATTTGGGGAATGAGGGAAGAGGAAGAGGAAGGGGAAAGAGGGAGGCAGAAATATAAGGAGTACAAAATGCAAGAAAATATATTAAAATTATATCTATATTTTTAAAATGAAAAAAATAATAGGAAAAAGTCATAGATCTATCATCCCTCTTTCCTCTCTAACTAATTACAAAGAGCTTTAGAAGTGTGTCTTTTTTAATTTCAATAAGCCCATACATAAAATTTCCAAAATAGACATTTGACATGAAAAGCTGAAATGTATCTTATTAATATTCCAGAACAAATTATAATTTTAAACACAATACAAAAATGAATATAATACATATAAAGTGATTTTTTCCAAGTCTGCACAGCTATCAAATATAAGAAACAACAGTCTCACATAGGCTATATAACAAGTTGCTTTTTGCACTGGGTCATCCTGCCTCACTGATATTCTCACTCACTTTAATATAAAATAGTATTATTCCATAATATAATTGTCCTATTAAAATGGGTCTTGGCTGAAAACTTAGCTATGTAGATTGAAGAGAAGAGACAGTACATGTATTGACATTTTGAAGCTCCTATTATCTGTGATTGTAGAAAACTCTTTTGAATATTTGAACTTAATATGCCTTTACACTAGTACTTTTCTGCCTTTTGCTTATTGCTATCATTCTTCATGGTATTTAAATTGGAGATATCCCTGTATGAAAATAATATACTAGTCATTTCCAAATATGTATTCTACAATGTTCATTTAAAGACTTTTCAACTTTTACTTTACTCTCCTCGATTCCCAAATATAATTTTATTCCATGGTACATTAATTCCTATTATACACTTTGGTACTTTGTCATTAACATACTTTCATTATTTCAATAAATGAAACTAAATGTAGTGTTAGCTGTTTGGCCCCATGCTTCACTAATTCCACCCGGCAGCTGTGAGACAATCAAATAAATGACTTCAGCATACTATTGTTTTAATTATGCTTATTGATTTGGGGTGGTTTAAATTCTTGTTTATTCTTGAACTATAATTTATTTATGCTTATAAATTGATTAATGGATTGTAATCTCCATCATGCAATAGAGAATCCTGCAGCTGGCTTGGTGATGTTTCTCATATAAATTACCTAAATCACATGTGCCAATACTTTGCATTCTCCATTTAATAGAAGCAAGCCTGCCAAAAACATCATTTCAACATGAAAGGAGTACTTGTTAGAAAAGAGTCTAGCTCATTATAATGTCATGCAAAGATGACAGGATTCTGAATATGAGGACCTCAGATCAAATTCTGACTCTACTACTTATTACTTATATGACCTGAACTTCTCTTGTCCTAAATTATGGAAACATTTACAAAAAAAGTATTCTAAGTTTCTTATCATTAGCAAAAATGTGATTCTATGAACAGTATTAATATAAACAAGTCATATATAAACTTTCTAAATCTTAATTTTCTCATCCATAATTAGGAATAACAAAATGTGCAATTTGTCCCTCATAGAAATGTTGGTATCTTTGTTGTAGTGTAAGTAGTACTGAATTTGGAATTATACATGAAAGTTATCTTTAAAAGTAGGTTTTAAGTAACAGCATTTTGTGTATTTTTTATTTTTATATTTTTCCTGGAGCTTTGTGGAAATAAATTTTTACTTAACCCAGAGGAGTATATGATAATCACTCTAATTTTGAATAACATGTTTCTTAATTGAATAGCACTTGAAATAAAGTAAATCCTCCTATAATTGTAACTGATAGACTTAGAGAAATTAAGACATTATTAAGCAATAATATTAGAAATGTTTGTTCTATGAACCTTGAAATTTTCTGGTTCAGGCTGTACTGTTATTTAGTGTTGCTTAAGGGATGTTTCAGGAATTATTAAATATTTGACCATTATATTTATATTCTACTTCTTGGTAAATTGTTGACAGAAAAATTATTTGATCAGAAAGATTCTCTAGTTAATTACAAATATATAGATATTTTGTGAATGTTTAACTTGATTCTTCTTATTGCACAAAAAAGTATATTGTGTTAGCTAGATGATTATTGGGTCATTAAGAGTTCTTCAAAGGTACTTAAAAGGCATCTTGTCCAAACAATACTGAGAAAATATTTTTCTCCACAAAATATTTTATGGGTCATTCTTTTTTTTTCCTGGGGATGATATGAATAATGAAATAAAATTAGTAATACATATACTCCAATTTTATTTAGGGAAATTTTTCTGCTTTGCCCCAAACCTATTGTGTTTTATAATTATATAAGCCCAATCAGAAGAAAATTTCAATCAAATTAGTAAAAATCATAATAAAACAGACAAATTAATGTGATTTCAAATTAAATCCTACAAACTATTCACCTGATCACACACTAAATTTCCCAAACTAAATCATAGGTGCATGTATATAAATGAATGCACTATGTATGTATAATGAACATACACATATATGAATGCATGTATAGTTATATGTGTCTAGATCAGTGATGGGCAAACTTTTTAAAGAGGGGGCCAAAGGAAAGGAAATGCTCATCTGTCAGTCTCTTTCTAAGGCAACTCTTTCAAAGTTTCATTGTATTGTATCCTACTCATTGTATTTGTCAGATTAGGAATAATATCCTGCTGTTGGATAGATCATTTAAGGGGGCTGCATCTGGCCTGTGGATCATAGTTTGCCCATCAATGGTCTAGATAGAGAAATATAATACAGAGAGAGAGAGATTTAGATAGAGAAGTTTCCCATAGATTTTCATATGCAGAGACACATACATAAATACATATACATACTAATATGTGTGTTTCTTATAGGTTTTCATCAAACTTTTAATCTTATTGGAACTAGAGCTGTATTAGATATTACACATTATAAGCTTGGTTTTATGATAATCCTTCAACTCAAGGAAAATTAAAACTTTTTTTTTATTCTATTCAGATTTGAGTGGGGAAAATACTGCCAACTCTACTATACTGAAGAAAAATACTTATTGAAAAATACCTATTTTTCAGATTTTTCAATCAAAGAGAATTACTATGATGGTCCTGGAGTGACTGAGAAACTCATTTAAAAAGCTAAATCTATGGTAATATAGAATGAAGCTTTTTCCAACACAAATTTCAGTGTTCTGATCTCACTTTTATTTTCTTCTGACTGGAGTTCTTAGAATTTTTTTGGCGTTTCTGAATACTGTGTTGAAATAACTTTGTTCTATGGGATTCCACCCTTTAATTTCATGTTGTTGTATTTTTGGTATTTTTCTGTTGAACAACAATAAATTCACTAGAATAACTGAAGACTCAGAAAAAGAGAATAAGTTATATCAGAGGAAAAACAAATTTAATTTAGATTTTAATTTAGATAAGATTTGTATAATTTTCTCAGGCTCTGGGATTCATGATCCTTATTTTGAGAGCAAAAAACTTGAACAATTACACAGAATACAAACTAACCACAAATTTCCAGAGTTTTCCAATTTTTTAATGTTATAGTTCTGGGTTTATGTAGAACTGAAGTTGCAAAACATGAATAATGAATTAATTTCATGACTAAAATAATAATCTAGTGAAAGCATTTTAAATTATATTTTAAATGCCTCTTATCAATATCCCATATAACTTAAGTACAATTTTCTAAAATGGTGCATTTTCAGATAAATTATATTCTAAATATGCTACAGTACAAATTACATGAAAGTAATTTATTCTTATCCATAGGTATTTTGTACTTTAAAGCAGTAATGAAAACAATAACTATGAAAATTCTTGTCTTAAAAATAACAGAGCCAAAATGGTAGAATAGAAGCAGGGAAAGCTCAAACCACTATGAGAATCCTCTCCAGCCAACCATAAAATAGTGCCTCAAAATAAATAATGAAATGAAAGAACCATCAAAGAGACGAAGGAGCTTTCATGCAGAAAAGAACTTGAAAGGTAGACAGAGTGACAACAGTAAGACCCACCTTTCCCCTGAAACTGACACCATTGTAGGTTTTGAACCTGGGCCCAAGCCAATGACTAGAATCTCAACCCTGCCTAAGCCAACAGCAATGGATATACCTTCAAATTCCAAGTCCCAGCCCAAGCCTTCAGTTAGACCCCCAACCCTAGCAGAGAGTAGGATATAGTGTACCTGGCTGGTGCAGGCCCAAAGGAAAGCTCTAAGTCTCTGCCCTAGCCCAAACTGAGAACCCAACACCCAGCACAAGGCAATTGACAAAACTCTTATGCATATCTTCCCATAAATCATTCTCAGGTTTTATGCCTAACATATTAGTGGTCTTTCTGGCCATGGGATCCTAGATCTGAATCTGGTCATTAAAGAATTACAAAGTCTAGAAGGGCATGAAATTAGTGTCATGGAAACTGACTTAAAGCCTATTACGATAGTAAATGCTTTGTCACTAATTCATTATGCTCCTTGCATAAGTTATCACACTCATCAAATCTTCAATTGCTTCCTATGAAAAATTAGTAGATTGGATTAGCTTATTTTCCAAAGACTCTTCTCATTCTAATATTTGATGAATCTTTGTGTCTTGGATCATAAATTTTATAATTTTAAATACAACAAACTCTCCAATGACCTTACACCTAGAACAATTCATAATAATATAAATGTGCATTCATTAAATGGCTAAACCAACAATTCTTTGTTGTAAATAATCACAATTTATAATTATTCTTGCTATGATCTCCTAATTAATTAAATACTTATAACAAACAAAAAAATTGAAACCCTACATGTATATATCACACTCTATATCATATGGTCTCAATTTTATGAAGATTTTTTCATCAAATAATTCCAAAGACTTTCATATTGTACACCAAACATGTGTGGACTCAGTAAAGATGTCAATGGACAAAACACAAAGTACATAGAAACAACCCATTTATAACTCATAGCAGAATTAGACTTATGTTGTCAAACTGATTTTCAAATGTGGGCCTACCTTTTAAAAAACATTTACTTTCTGTCTTAGTAATGACTTTAATACAGAATGGCAAGTGCCAGGTAAATGAGATTAAGTGACTTGTTCAGAGTCACATAGATAAAATGTGTCTGAGGCTCCAGTTATTAATCAAGTCTACCCTACATTAATCCTGGCACTCTTTTAATGGTTGCCAGGTGACTGACTATGTTGATTTATTTAATTCTTTATTTAATTAGTGTTCTCTGAGGAAGAATTCATAATTTGGACTGTGACTTTAACCATATGCTTTATCTCTGACTCCTTGATATCATGCAAATAAACACATTATTTCCTGGTCTCCATACAGTGTTTTACTTAGAAGAAAGATAACAAAATTTCACATGGCTGTAAGAGGTGTGCATGCAAAAATGAAATACCATTTAGACTTTTTGAATGAAGATCATTCTATAAGTTAAAAGTTTTAGAAATGTATGGTTCCATGCTGGAATCTAATTTGAAGCATAAACTCAGAAAATTACTCATTTCCCTAACCTTAAAAATCTATATATTATGAATTTTTGAATGCCTAGAAAAAATAAATATCCACAATGCTACTTAGCATAGCAATATATGAAGCAAAATGGGTAAATGGATGGAGCCCTTAGCCACTGAGTAAAACAGACCTTGATTTTACAGTTTTACATGTTTAAAAGCCATCTGTCTTCGGGTAAATTATTTTCTGAACTTCAGTAATATCATCAATAAAATGAGTGTGTTAATAGTAATACCCACATTACTGGGTTTTTATGAGATCATATATAGAGAGCACTTTTGAAATAATAAGGTGTCTTGTAAATATCAGCTATTTTTTATTATTACTATCGTAAAATGAAATTAAGAGAGAGTGAGAGAGAGATTTGGAGGTTTTCTTCTAATTTATTGAGAAATATTTCACTTTTTTCTTTTATTCTTTGGAAACATAATTATTTAGGAAAATGTAATTCCAAATTACAATTTGATTTTTTTAAAAATTGGTTCCTTAAATAAAAGGTATAGTCTAGATCATTTTAGAGGATATATGAGGAATATGAAGGACTTTTTAGGTTTAAAATTTACCTCCCAAGTGATGTTGTTTCATTCAGTAAATTTCATATCTATAGAAAAGGAAAAATAAATATTATTCTTCCTTTCCTCACCATAATTTATCTAAACATATATTTCAGAAAAAAAATGTCTAACAGTTAAAGTAGATCACCCAGAAGAAGTCTAAGAGGTATATTTACTGCATGGCTGCATGGGTAAAAGTAAAACAAAATAATAAAATCATCTAGTTGTTTTTTTTTTTTGGTTATTGAAAGAGTTCAATGAGATTTGTTATGAATAATGTTTGCATCCATTTTAAAATGAAATCAACTGATTCTGATACTTTCATAAATGAGTATCTTTGTGTGTCTATATGTCAGTCTATGAAGGGAAATACATTTATGGAATATTGGGACGAGAACAACAAAAGGTTTACTTCTTCATATGTAGCCAGAGTACTCATAATATTATCTCACATGTACCTATAACTCTTCACTTTAAAAAAATTCAAAGTACTATATCTTGATCTTGACAACAGATCAGTGAGGTAAACATTATGAGACTTATTCCAATATTACAAATGAGGAAACTACATCTTAAAAGATTAAATAAATAAAATGTAATAGAATATAATTTAATGTCTTGGTAAAGGTCAGACAGCTTCATATTTTTTGAGAAAGCTAGAAACCTCTCCAACTGCCTATTCATATACTGTGTTGACTTATGCTCAAAGTATTGAGTAAGGTTTTGCTGATATTGCTATCTTCACTAGAAATTAGAGCAGACATTCTTAAATATTTTGTTATTTTTTACTCCTTGGGAGTCTGGTGAAGCCTACAGACACCTTTTTATAGAAGTATTTTTAAATAATTTATGTAAATACTAAATTTTAATTGTATGTTAGTGAATATGAAGATGTAATATTATGAAATTCATGTACTCTCAACAATTTACCCATTTACTTCTGATTAGGAATCCCACATTTGATCAAACAAATATCTGTTACATACCTCCTATGTGCCTGGCATTGTATTAAGCATTGGAGATTCAAATAATAAACACACAGCCTCTAAGAGCTTAAAATCTAAAAGATTTTTTTTAAAAAAAGGCAACATTAAAGAGAGTAGAGTGAGATACATCCAATGGGCTATCTAATATAGAAGCATCTTTTTTTTTTCTTCTGCAGATTTGAAAGGCAGAGCAGAAGATTGAATGTATAAATATAAAGTACAAATCCCTAATTAAGAGTTATTCAAAATATCTTATGACACATGACTTTTTTTAAAGTTATGAAGATACTATGTATTACAGGAAAAGAGGAATTGTAATTGGAGGTGGTGAATGACATGGCATATTACCTTAAACTTCATGTCATGAGTCTCAAACATGCAGGAATTATCATGCTACTATATAATTAACAATAGCAATGTACAACTAAAACAACTGAATTATACATCTGGATTTTATAACAACACAAATTTTGCAAGTATTTACCTCTTCACAAGTTTGAAGATTTTCCAAGAGAGAGTAATTAGTTTTAAAATCTATAGACACGTAACTGACTTTATTAGGAAATACTTTCAGTTTTTGATTGTTATTTTTCGTGTCTAACAATTATGGATAACAGCTTTGATGTTAAAATTCATAAAGTGTTTTCAGGTTTTCTTTTTTTAATTAAATTTTATCGATTAATTAAGAAAAATTTTCCATGATTATATGATTCATGTTCTTTCCCTTCCCTCCTCTCATCTCCCTCCCATATCCAATGAGCAATGCCACTGTGTTTTACATGTGTCATTGATGAAGACCTATTCCCATATTATTGTAATTTGTACTAGGGTGATCCTTTAGAGTCTACATCCCAATCATATCCCCATCAATCCATGTGAAAAAGCAGTTGTTTTTCTTCTGTTTCTGCTCCCTTAGTTCTTTCTCTGAATGTGGATGAAGTTCTTTTCCATAAATCCCTCAGAGTTGTCCTGGGTCATTGCATTGCTGCTAGTACAAAAGTCCATTAAATTCGATTTTACCACAGTGTATCAGTCTCTGTGTACAATGTTCTCCTGGTTCTGCTCCTTTCATTCTCATTCAATTCCTGGAGGTCATTCCAGTTCACGTGGAATTACTCTAGTTTATTATTCCTTTGAGTTCAGTAGTATTTCATCACCAACAGATATCACAATTTGTTTAGCCATTCCCCAATTGACAAGCACAACATTGTTTTCAAGTTTTTTGTTACCACAAAGAGCTCGGCTATAAATATTTTTGTGCATATGTTTTCCCTATGATCACTTTGGGGTACAAACCCAGAAATGATATGGCTGGATCAAAGGGCAGGCAGTCTTTTAGAGCTCTTTGGGCATAGTTCCAAATTGCCATCCAGAATGGTTGAATCAATTGACAACTCCACTTGCAGTGTATTAATGTCCCAATTTTGCCACATCCCCTCCAACATTCATTAATCTCCCCTTCTTTCATTTTAGCCAATCTGCTAGGTGTGAGGTGATACCTCAGATTTGTTTTGATTTGCGTTTCTCTAATTATTAGAGATTTAGAACACTTTCTCATGTGCTTATTGATAGTTTTTACTTCTTTGTCTGAAAATTGTCTATTCTTGTCCCTTGCCCATTTATCAATTGGAGAATGGCTTGATTTTTTTGTACAATTGATTTAGTTCCTTGTATATTTGAGTAATTAGATCTTTGTCAGAGTTTTTTGTTATAAAGATTTTTTCCCAGTTTGTTTATTCCCTTCTGATTTTAGTTGCATTATTTTTGTTTCTATATCAGCAAGAGTTAGAAAGAGAAACACCATTTGAAATCAACCTAGACAATATAAAATACTTAGGAATCTATCTACAAAAACAAACACAGGAATTATACGAACACAACTACAAAACACTTTCCAAACAATTAAAAGTAGATATAAACAATTGGAAAAACATTGATTGATCATGGATAGGATAAGCTAATATAATAAAAATGACCATTATATACAAATTAATTTACTTATTTAGTGCCATACCTATCAAACTACCAAAAAACTTGTTTACAGAATTAGAAAAAAAACTTTAACAAAGTTCATTTGGACGAACAAAAGATCAAGAATATCAAGGGAAATAATGAAAAAAATGTGAGAAATTCCTACAACAATTCCCATTGTAATGCCACCCATTTATGCATTTATACATAAGTTCTTAGTGATTTTACCTGAATTAAAGTGTAATGCATAGGATCATACAACAAGTGTCTGAGGACAGATTTCAACCCCAGGTCCTTTTGATTTTAATTTCTAAGCTAAGAAGTGGAGTTAAAAATTATCAAGATGAATTAATTTAAATGGGAAGTTAACAAATCATTAGTATATATATTTTATAGCCACACAAATTTTGCAAGATCAGGGCAGTTTTCTTGAATAATTTCTTGTAGTATGTCAAGGTTTCTATTTATTTTTAGGTTTTCAGGTAGACCAATCATTGTCAGATTGTTTCTGCTAGACCAGTTTTCCATGTCAGGAATTTTCTCAGTGAGATATTTCATGTTTCTTTTTATTTTGTCAATCTTTTGATTTTGCTTTATTAATTCTTGCTGTCTAGTGATATCATTATCTTCTACTTGCCCAATTCTTATCTTTAAAGACTGATTTTTTAACTATTATTTTTTGATTTTCCTTTTCATTTTGGTCTATCCTGCTTTTCATGGCTTCCAACTGTTAATTTCTGGTCTCCAATTTGCTTATCATTTCATTTTATTTCTGGGCTTCTTTTTCCAATTGGGAGTTTTTGTCTTTTAAACTGTTATTTTCTTTTTAAACTATTTCCCATTTTCTTGCCTAGATGCCTCTATCTTTCTCATTTGGTTCCTCATCTCAAATTTAAGCTCCTTAGGATTTCCAGAATAAGATGGCCACAGACTAGTAGCAAGGGGCTTTCTCTCCTCATAACTGACTGATGTGAAGAACCTCAAAAGGACAAGGAGCAGAATTAGGTGACTGAAGGGTCTCTACTATAGGGCAAAGATTTGAAGGTAGGCAGGGCTTGGGCATTTTCACACTATAAGGGGATAAAATCACTCATACTAAAGCATGAAATGATCACCCCTTCCCCACTACACCTACCGCACCAGAGTCAGAGCAAGTATGCCAGTCAGAGTGAGCTTGGGGCAATTGGTAGGTTATCAGGGGCCCTGGCTGAGGACACCACAAACCTAACCCTGAGAGCAGTGAGACTTGGGACCTGTTAAAAGGAACAGAGGATTTGAGTAACTTAGCAAAAGGCAGAGGCATGAGACTAATAGGTTGAGATTTCTAGAATGGGAAAATTGGATTGAGGCAGCTGACTAAGGTTGGATCTCAGTCTTTTCTCTGGGTTTAACCTGAAGAGACTGGCTATTTCCTGTAGCTGTTTTTTACCTTGTTTTTCCATCTACCTGCTTCCCTGTTGACTGGTTGATATATCTACTTAGCTTCCTGATTTGATCCTGAACCATCTGGTCCATCTGTCTGTGAGAATTAGGTTTAGGATCCTTATGGATCTAGAACCTCTTACTGGGCCCTGTCCTGCCTAACTGCCAAAATTCACTACTCCTATTACCATCAAAAGGGGAGGGGGTTTGAGGTTAGTGTAGTTTTATCTATATTAGGGACTGAGGCTTTAGACAGATAGGTAAGGATCAGAGTAGCTCAATTTCTATAAAGGCTTCCTGTGAGGAAACAACTTTAGATCTGTGGGAAGGTTAGGTAGTGAATATTAGTTTAGCTTATCCCAATTCTCTTTTTCACCTTCCATTGTTATAATAAACTAAATCATCCCTGTTATATATTGATCTGTGTTTGTTACCTCTGCCTGGATTAGGTCTGTTAGCTTGTCAACCCACTTACAACCTACAGACACTGGTTCTTGGTCTTCCCAAAACAGTTTAATTTTCTGATACTGGCCCTATCCGATCCCCCAAACTCACCAACATTACAGACCACAGGAGGCTGAGAAATGCTAAACTTGGGCACAGAGAGAGAGCAGCAAAAGGCTGCCCACAGAGGATGCTGTGGAGTGTTGAAAAATAGCCTCAGGGAAAACCACTGAAGCTTGATACACAGAGAGCAGCCTACCTTCCTCACTCAAACTTCTGGCTGGGAATCGAAGAAAAAACTAACATAGCAATGCTCACCAATATCCAAGAACCATAATCTATAACTACCAAAAAAAATTTTAAAAAGTCTTTGATTCTGGATAATTTCTACTTATAAAAACAACAAACTACAGAGGAGACAATAGAGGATGACAAACAAGTAAACACATCTAACCCTTCCAAAAATGGAAATTGGTTAATAGCTCTTCAGGAGCATAAATTTGATCCTTTGTTGTAGACACAGTTATTTTGCCTTTCTGAATATCATATTCCAAGTCTTATGGTCCTTTAGTGTGGAATTTAGTAGTTAGAATTAGAAGCCCAGAAATCAAATGAAATGATAAGCAATCTGAAGACCAGAAAGGATCTGGTTAAAGCCACAACAAGCAGGATAGACCAAATCAAAAAGGAAAATGAAAAGATTATAACAGAAAACAAGCCTTTAAAACTCTAGTTGGGCAAGTAGAAGCTAATGATCTCAGAAGAAAGCAAGGATTAATAAAGAAAAGTCAAAAGATTGAAAAAATAGAAGGGAATATAAAATATCATATTGAGGAAGTGAATGATTTGGAAAACAGAATGAGAAGAGACAACTTAAGAATCGTAGTTCTACCTGAAAACCCAGAAATAAACAGAAAACTTGACAACATACTAAAAGAAATTATCCAAGAAAACTGCCCAGATATTCTTGAACAAGAGGGCAAAATAAACATTGCCCATAATAATAATAGCCCATAGATCACCCTCTACACTAAATCCTGAAAAGACAACCCGCAGGAATGTAATTTCCAAATTCAAGAGCTTCCAAGCTAAAGAGAATATACTACAAGAAGTCAGAAAGAGACAATTCATATATCAATGAACACTAATCAGGATTACATAGGATCTGGCAGCATCCACACTGAAGGCGTGAAAGACTTGGAATATGATGTTCAGAAATGTAAGATAAGTGGGTCTACAACCAAGGATAAAATTTAAGCTCCTGAAGAACTTTGACAAATTTCCATTTATTTTGGAAGGACTAGATGTGTTTACTTGTTTGTTGTCCTCCACTCTCTCCTCTGTAGCCTAGATTTTTTTCTCCATAAAAATTATCCAGGGTCATTGCCTTTCTCTTATTCTTTTTGGTGGTTGAAGATTGTATTTCTTGGGCATTGCTGGCCTTTGCTATGTTGATTTTTCCTTCTCTTCCCAGCAAGAAGTCTGAATGAACAAGCAGCCTTTCTGTGTATGGAGAGGTTTTTGCCTGAGGCCATTTTTTGAGTCTCTGTGGCTTCTACTTTGTGCCACCCATTTCTGGTCTACCTTTTGCCCATGGCCCACTTTCCTCAGGCTCAAAGGGTCTGAAGACTATCTGCTCTCAGGGCTAAATCCCCACACTCACTCTGATTCTGGCACATTGTCTCTGACTCTGAGCCTTGGGTGGTGTGGGGGAGGACTGATCAGCTCGTGTTTTGGTGGGAGCTATTTCACCCTTTTATAGTGTGGAAATGCCCAAATCCCACCTACCTTCAATGCTGCACCCCACTGTGGAGCCCCTTTGCTCATGTAATCTTGGTTTTTTGTCCTTTTGAGTTACTTTATATCAGTTGGTTGTGAGGAGAGAAAGAGCTCTGCCTCTACACTATAGTCATCTTAACCTGGAAGTTCCTGTTTTCAGGTTTTCTCCAGCAATGTTATCTCTTTGTTTTATGTAATTATATTTTTGTACTTATTTATGGTTCTGGCTCCTTTAATAAAATGCTGTAAGTTCACATCATTCCCTCCTTTCTTGGTAAGTTCAATGGGGGTAGGGACTCTATCTGCTTCTCTTTGTCTGAATGCTGCTCAGGGGTCAATAATTTATAGAAAGAGGTTTATGGTGTATGTTAATACCTATGCCTAAGTTGGTTGTACCCTTAGAGGTGATGGCTTAGTTGAGGTTGAGGAATTATCTGTTGAATTCATTTATCTCTCTCATGTATTTCCTTCCCATTTCACATGGGTAATTGAGAGCTGACAGTCTGGGTTTCTTATCCTAAGTCAGAATGACTGTTCTCACAATCTGAGAGGAAAGGCTTCTGTGAGCTTTAAGGCAGCTCCAGTGGATAAGAGATATAAACTGAAATCCACTTCTGGTATAGCTGTGCAGTAAATATTTCATGAAAACCCTTGAAAAAAGATAGGGATATCCCTCAGTGTCTTGGACAAGATTACTCTTCTCAGATAATAACTCCATATACAGTGTTTTTTGGCTCTTGTCCAGATGACATTCTAGATGGGATGCTTACTATGTAACTCTAACTATACTTGAATATATATATATATATATATATATATATATATATATATATATAT
>NC_058135.1:142833100-142857850 GCF_016433145.1 Gracilinanus agilis | reverse complement strand
CTTTTTCCTTCTGATTTCTAAATATAAATTTTCTGACAGTTAAAATATTACACAGAAATATTTTAAAATCAGAAACCAAATTTGGTATTAATATAATTTGGATAATAACTATTTGTAGGAGAGAGTATTTTTATTCTTGTTATAGGTATTTTTACCCTATTCATCAATACGTTTAATTAATTATTTCAAACTAGTAGTGAAGTATTACATAGAAAAATCAATATAGAAATTACAGAAAGCAAGCAAATCCAAAGATTTTAAGATTCCCAAATAATTTCCTCAAATATGGTCATGTATGTGTGTGTTATTAGTCCTAAACTGTTGCTTTATTTTAATCATTCACTAATTTATCCCTTTTCAACTAAACTAAATCTGAATTGTAGCTTTTCATTTTACTACCTGTGTGACTGTACTACTTCACTTAACCTCTCTGAGCCTCAGTAAATTGAAGATATTGGAATAAATAATATATAATTTTCTTTCTCACTCTTAATTCATAGATCTTTACCTCCAAAATGCTTAAGGAAAAAACATCATCTCAATATTTGGAGGAATCTACATAACACTAGGCAGAAAGATAATATGGTAGATAGAGCACTGGGAAATTTGAGTTAAAATAAAGCTTTAGTTTTTTTACTGTGTGACCTTTGGCAAGTATAGTCGTCCCTCACTATATCGATTCACCTCCTGGGGCTTCACTGTTGTATACATACATACATACATACATATACATGCATATATATATATATATATATATATATAAATTCTGTATCCCAGAGTTGCACTTATTGTGACACTCTATTGGCTAATGAAATGAAAGGTAACCATCCACAGTGCTTGTTCTGTATCATGGGCACTGATTGGCTTATTGACGGTAGGTTAATAAGAGTGTGGAAAAGGTTTATAGGAGACTGGGAAGGGTTTATAAAACTTTAACATATCTATAAATAATAAAATAAATATCCACTACTTTCTGGATGTTTACCTATCACAGGGGTCTCTAGAACATAACTCTTGCAATAGATGAGGGATCACTGTATTTGCCTAAGAGGCAGCTAGTTGGCTTATTTTATAGAGTATTGGGCTTGGAGTCAGACTGGAATTCAAACCTGACATCACACAGTTACTTAACTTGGTGAACCTGGTGAAGTCACTTAACCTCTATTTGCCTTAAACCACTGGAGAAGGAAAACCACTTCAGTATCTTTGCCAAGAAAAACCTGTGAATAATATGGTCCATGGGGTCATGAAGAGTTGGACACAACTGAATAACTATAACATAACATAAGACCAAGCACTCTGTTAAAAATTTAAAGCAGCCTTTTCTTCTTATATAAAGAATCATAAGGTTACTAGGATATATTCTGAATTCATAATATTGTGGATTTTAAAAATATAATTTCTAGCTACTTTTCTTCTTTGAATCAGTTTAATTAGAACCACCTGCTGCCTCCCTCCACTTTCCCTTGTAAAAAATCAAAATATTTAAGCAGAAATACACCATAGAGTAAACATATCTGACAAAATATGCTGTTCATTTTTTTAAATCCCCTAGACTTACTGCCTAGAGGATAGAGTTATGTTCCATTATTAAAGGACTCTCCTTTGTTTATTCTTCCTTCTCCTCTCCCTTCCTTTCTATGATTTCTTTAAGGAATAAATAATTTACTGTAATACAAAGAATGCTTGGTCAAAGGTCAAAAAAATACTTTGGGTAACTCAAATAAGCTCTTTAAGCCTAAGTTTTTTCCTCTCCAAAAACAGAAAATGTCTGAATTATTTACATTTCAGGGTAGTTGTTAGAGTGTTTTTGAACTACAAAATTATATATACATATACATATATATGTATGCATATATAAACATTTAAAGGAACTTTCACATAGAATACAATGCCCCAAGAGATAGTAAGATCCCTTCACTAGACATATGCTAAAATATTATTGAAAAGAACTTTAGAAATCATCAGGTTTAAATCAAAGCATTTATTTATTGAAGGGTATCAATTCTTTAAACAGGGAACTTCATCTAAATAAAATTCAAAGTGTGGTATAGCTGAAACCTGAACCTCAATGTTCTGTGACAATGATAAAAATAAAATCAGTTATGGTCTCTGGGACTTAGATTATTCATCAATAAAATAGGCATAATAACACTTGTAGCACCTATCTCAAAAGATTTTTAGGAGACTACAAAGAGATAATATATATGCCATGCTTTGTGATCATTAAAGCACTATATCAATGCCAGTTGTTATTACTTTAATTATTAATGTAAATTTTATATATGCATATATATGCATATATATATATTTAAAAGAAGCAATAACTATTTTAAAATACACTGAAGATCAGTCACTCTTTACAAGGGTTATCCTAGCTAGATAGGGAAGAGAGAAAATACAATATATAAGAGTTATCAAAGGGAATGGATTTCAAAACAAATATATTCATGCATTGGCTTTCTTTATCCCTTCTTCACTCATGCAGCTGATTTCAATTCAATTTCACAAACATTTATTAAATACCTACTGTGTGGGAGAGATTGTTTTCAACACAGTCTTCCAAATTCTATATTACATTGTTCACTTATTGTTGTGTTTTTTTAAACTAAAAGAGAACAAAAACTATTCCTTATTTGAATGCTAATTTCAACTAAAAATTCATGGAAATATATAGGATATCTCTATAATTCCATCTCTATAATTACAAATAGCTATACCTAAATATTTCCATAGAGAATAGACAAATAATACATATATGAATGGATAGATAAATAGAAGATGCTCACCCTCAAATTCAAAAGCATCCAATCCTGGAATGATTTTCCCCTTTAAATCAATCCCTCTGAATACTTCCTTTAAAGCCTTCAGATCAGGGAGATTATGCCTATTTCTTCCTAGTAAAAAAAAATGCTTTCTTCCGTTAATTAGTTTGCATAGACATCAACTTCTATGCCATGACGTAGCCTCTTTGGCTAGCTAAATGTAATAGCTTTGCATTTCTTTACTGTAACATCATGTGTTGCTTTCTACTTTTCTCCATCCTGAAATTTCTGGTGTAGGGAAACTCCTATAAAGCAATTATTTTCACGGATCACAGATGTAGATCAGCAATTCTCCCCTAAATTAGGGGCACTAAGAGATTAATTCACTTGTCTCTCTTTATACTATAAAGATATGTTGGATACTGGACTTGAACTCAGTTTCTGCTCATAAAAAGACCAACCATCTATCTACCAAACCACATCAACTCTCCCACTCTGTGCCTGGACTTTTTGTATTTGGAATAAAAAAATTAGTTTGATTTGTTAGGGATTCTACATAGGAACAGGTGTGAGAAACAGTAATTAAATTGCTGTTATTAACATTTAATTTTTGAAGTGTATATTACAGGCCCCTATAATCACTGCTTTAAAAAATATTTGAATAAAGCTTCTACTTGTATGAACATGTTCTTTTTGTATCATTGTAAGGATATTTAAATAATAATAATTTAAAAAAATTTAGCAGGCAAGATAAAGAGATAAGAGGTACCTTTTCTCATTCCTATATTATAATAATTTCTTCCTCTGAATCTCTATATTTTGAGAATATTAATTCTCTGCAATAAGTTAAGAATATTTGACATGATGACATCTATTAAGTATTTCTCTTAAGATTTGTGGGTCTACGTGATGTCTAGGTGATTGTAAGTTGAAGGTAACCAACATACCTCAAACCCACTGGTAAGTTAGGGAAATGTCTACCCAAGCCTGAGGACTTCTGCTGGTGGAATTGGAGAATAAGAAACATTTGTTCCAATATCTATGAAAGTGGTTGAAGCCGGTGCTGTGGAGCATGTAGAGCTTGGTCAGATTTTGAAGATTCCAAGGTCAATTGCTATATCCTGGGACTTCCCCAGAAGTCCTGAATCTGTCTTGCTATTGGACTTGAATGACTCTAGGAGGGATATTGAGGCTGACCACTTTGTGTCCCTCAATCTCAATAAAATCCAACTCACTAGCAAGTCAATATATCAACTCATGATGTCATCAGACTTTGAGAACAAAGGACAAACAACAATTAGTGGTAGATAGTAATAGTATCAGTGATGATCCTCCAGTTAACATACAAGGTTATTTTTGAATTCTCAATGAAATTGAAAGATTTGCATTTGTATACTTTTTTGAGTTTTTTCCTTAGTATTATGAGAGATAGTAAGCTTTTCAAATACAATGTTAGACAACTTATGATGTCTTTCTTAATATCCAGTAGATAATAAATTATTGCAACCTGCATAGATATGTTATATAATTTGCACCCTTTTGTAGTATATCTAGATCCATGAAAAAGGTTAATCACTTTAAGAAATGTTTTCTTCTTAAGGATATTTTTTATAATTTATAATAATGATGATTTCATCATGAATTGATATAATAAATTTTTATTTTACTAAAACTATGATTTTATTTTCTCAATTTTTTCTAATGTAAGCTACATGTCTTGTTTCATAATATGATCAATATTGAAATATGCATTGCATGATAACATATGTACAACTACAAATCAATCTCGAATTTTTCCTAGTTGTATGGTGCCTGAGCAAGTCACTTAGAGTCAGAATGCCTTGGGTTCTTAAAAAAAATGCAGATTCCTTCTTTATATTCAAGTCTTTCACCCATTCTGAATTTATCTTGGTGTAGTGTGTGAGATGTTGATCTAAACCTAATCTATCCCATATTGCTTTCTAATTTTCCCAGCAGCTTTTGTCAAATAGTGGATTTTTGTCCCAAAAGTTGGGCTCTTTGGGTTTATCACACAGTCTTGCTGATGTCACTTACCCCAAGTCTATTCCACTGATCCTCCCTTCTATCTCTTAGCCAGTACCGTATTGTTTTGATGACTGCTGCTTTATAGTACAGTTTAATATCTACTACTGCTAGGCCACCTTCCTTCATGATTTTTTTTTTTCATTATTTCCCTTGATATTCTTGATCTTTTGTTCTTCCAAATAAACTTTGTTATAGTTTTTTTCTAATTCAGTAAAAAAAAAGTTTTTTGGTAGTATGATAGGTATGGCACTAAATAAGTAAATTAATTTGGGTAGAATGGTCATTTTTATTATGTTAACTTGTCCTACCTATGAGCAATCGATGTTTTTCCAATTGTTTAGTTCTAGTTTTAATTGTTTGCAAAGTGTTTTGTAGTTATGTTCGTATAATTCCTGTGTTTGCTTTGGTAGATAGATTCCTGAGTATTTTATATTGCCTAGGGTGATTTTAAATGGTGTTTCTCTTTCTACCTCTTGCTGCTGTGTTGTGTTGGAAATATATAGAAATGCTGATGATTTGTGTGCCTTTTTTTGTATCCTGCAACTTTGCTAAAGTTGTTGATTATTTCTACTAGATTTTTCGTTGATTCTCTAGGAATTTTTAAGTAAATTAAGTGAACACAAAATAGTATACTTGTCAAATCTCTGGGAAAGGAAAAATTTGAAAACCAAGCAAGAGTGAGAAAAAATCACAAATGTCAAATAAATAATTTTCATTATATTAAATTAAAAGTTGTTGTACAAACAAAAATGATGCAACCAAAATCAGAAGGGAAACAACAAACTGGGAAAAAATCTTTATGACAAAATATTCTGACAGAGGTATAATTACTCAAATATACTAGGAGCTAAATCAATTGTATGAAAATTCAAGCCATTTCCCAATTGAAAAATGGGCAAGGGTGCGGGTTTTGAAATTAATATTCAATGCCTCCAAAGTATGATATTTATAAGGATTTTATTTAAAGAGCTGGGGAAGAGTCTTAACTCACCCTTAATCAAGCCGCCTCTTCTCCAAAAAAGTCCCCTCACCATGCCCCCTCCAACCATATAAAAAAAAACAAACCCTCGAAACCCACAACCAATAGGAAAAGGCTTAAGGAATTTAGGGTATGATGAAAGGGAGTTCGGGTAATGTAGTTTTAAAAGGTGTACAAGGTCTTTTCAACTTTACAAGGGATATGAATAGGCAATATTCAGGTAAAGAAATCAAAACTATCAATAAGCACATAAGAAAGTGTTCTAAATCCCTAATAATTAGAGAAATGCAAATCAAAACAACTCTGAAGTACCACCTCGCACCTAGCAGATTTGCTAAAATGAGAGTAGGGGAGAGTAATGAATGCTGGAGGGGATGTGGCAAAATTGGGTCAATAATGCACTGCTGGTGGAGTTGTGAACTGATCCAACCATTCTGGATGGCAATTTGGAATTATGCTCAAAGAGCAATAAAAGAACGCCTGCCTTTTGATCCATCCATAGCACTGCTTGATTTATACCCCAAAGAGGTAATAAGAAAAAAGACTTGTATAAAAATATTAATAGCTGTGCTCTTTGTGGTGGCAAAAAACTTGAAAGTGAGGGTATGCTCTTCAATTGGGGAATGGCTGAACAAATTGTGGTATATGTTGGTGATGGAATACTATTGTGCTCAAATGAATACTAAACTGGAGGAATTCCATGTGAACTGGAAAAACCTCCAGGAATTGATGCAGAATGAAAGGAGCAGAGCCAGAAGAACATTGTACACAGAGACTGATACACTGTGGTAAAATCGAATGTAATAGACCTCTGTACTAGCAGCAATGCAATGACCCAGGACAGTTCTGAGGGATTTATGGAAAAGAACGCTAATTTGTCCCATTATTTTCTATCTAAAAGTCAGTTTTTGTATATCAAAATGAAATTATATACATTTGAGGAGTTCTGATAAGTTATCATGCCACTTATTTCTGGAAAGTTATCATCATCATATTCACATCTTTGATTTAGAAGAATTCCTTAACAGAGTAGAATAAAAAACCAAGATCATACTATATGTTGTTTACAAAAAAAAATCAAAAACTTTTGAACAGTGACACACATGGATTCAAGATAAAAAGGCTAGAACAGAATATATTATGCATCATCTAAAGTAAAATAAAAAGTAGGATTAGCAAACATGATACAAGACAAAGCTAAAGTAGAAATTGATCTGATTTAAACAGATGAGGAAGTAAATTGCATTTTGCTAATGGGTACTATAAACAATTAAATAATACCATTATCAAACAGTTTTGTAACAAATGGTATAGCATCAAGATTTCTAAAGGAAAAATTAAAGAAGCACAAGGAAGAATAAGATCATACAAGTGGGGGAATCTCAAACTTCCCCTTTAAGAAGTAAATAAATTGAACTCAAAAATAAATAAGAAAGAAGTAAGGGAACTGAATGAAATGCTAGAAAAATCAGAGTTAACAGATATCTGGAGAAAACTGAACAGGGATAAAAAGGAATATACCTTCTTCTCAGCAACACATGGTACATATACAAATATCAATCATATGCTAAGGAATAGGAATATTGCAAACAAATGCAGAAAAGCAGAAATAAGAAATAAAACTTATTAAGATCAAAATGCAATAAAAATACAATTAAGAAGGGTCCATAGAAAGGCAAATTTAAAATTAATTGAAAACTAATAATCTGATTCTTCCAAATTGGTGGGTCAAAGAAGGAAACATAGGAACAATTATGGACTTGATTAAAGACAATGATAAGGAGGAGACAAAATACCAAAATCTATGGGAGAGGAGACTTCCGGATTAAGATGGCTGCAGAGGAGAAGCAGGTTGCTTACCATTCCTAACCGACCCATACATGATACCTCAAAAGGACAGAAAAAAAAATCCAGATGAACAAAGGGACTTCACAATAGGGCACAACATAGAAGGTACATGGGATTTAAGCATTTCCAAGCTATAAAGGGGTGAAATAGCTCTCACCAAAATGCAAGCTGAACAACACACACACACATACACACACACACACACATACACATACACACACACACACACACACACACACACACACACACACACACCTCATACAGTCCCTGAGCAAGTGAACAAGAGATAAAGCAAGCATGGGGCATTCACTAAGTTCTTGGCAGCTAACTGGGATCACTAGAGGCCTGCTCCTGAGAACAGCAACATTTAAAACCCCAAGAGGCTAAAGAACGTGGACTTTGGGCATGGACCCTAGGCAAGGCCCTAGAGCAAAAGGTTTACAGAGTATGGAAGCAGCTCGCTGAGACTCATAAAGGAGCCTCAGGCAGAGAAGCAAGCAACGGGACCACCAGGTTCAGTGTAGGTTTCTGCAGGAATATTTTCTAGATCATCCTGATTCATAATAGGTCTCTGCAGGAATCTTTCTCCAAGTAGTTCATCTTCTGGATTGAAAGTGTTAGTAGGCTTATTTTCCTGAAAATTTTCTCAAACAAAATTTTAAATCTTGGATTTTTCTAAAAATACAATCCCCCTGAAGAGGGTGTTGACAAACACCCAGATCAGCTCAGAGTAAATCATTAGTTATGGGGTATGAATCAATTATCAAAAGAAAATGAAAAAACCAAAAAGAAAAACAAATAGAAGAAAAATTAAACTTTGGGAGAAATGAAAAATTCAAAATCAGATTCAAAATATAAAAAATCTATGTATATAAAAATTCTAAGTAAACAAGAATAAATTCATAACAGGTCTTTGTATTAAGGTCCAATTAAAGTAAATTCTGTCCCAGAAATCTATAGGACAAAATGTAGTAATATTGCACTTACCCATTGGCAGCCAAGACTACAACAAGTTGTCATATCATAAGAGAAAAAAAGGGACCAGATTTGTATGTAAGAGGGAAGTGTACATTCCCTAGTCCGATTTAACTTCATTCTGAGGGATAGGGGAGCCAGAATGATAGCCAACCTTCAGTACTTTTCTTCCAGTGTAGTACGAACCTTCCTATGTCTTAACATATGTCAAGCATTCCAACTTCAAATCTCACACTAGGTTCAAGCCCTTTAGTATTGGTAGAAATTTTATCAATTGTACCTGGATTGGTATGGTCTTTTTTGACCTTTGTGCTCTTAGGCACTATGCAGATTCTCATCAATCCCATCAGTATTGCTTAGTCTCCTTGACCTTGTGCTTCTTGGCACTATATAATGGTTCTTTTGTTCCTTTCTCAGGCAATCAGGCAAAATCGTTAATTACAATCCCATAATATTTATCAATAAATGGCAGGTTTCCATAGTCTAAACCTTTTGGGTATGAATTAATATTAGAACAGATATAATTTAAAATTACATTACTATAAAATCAAAAATTAATACTTTAAGTACAAGAAATGAAGAAAAGGAAAAAAAAAACAAATACTCTATTAGAAAATAAAAGGAAAAGCCATAGTGAAAAATTAGAAATTCACTGTGTTCTCCAAAAACAGTGTCCACTTGTCTATGGACTATTATATCCAATGCATGTGACATTTAAAAAAATCTATAAACTGGTTATCTCTTCTAGTTAAGATGGTGGCAGAGTAAGGAGCCGCTGCTCGATTTCTCCTAACCGAAGCATACAGGACTCCTCAAGGGCACATAAAAACGAACCCAGACAAATGAAGGAACCCCAAAACAGGGCACAGCATTGAAGGTACACAGAATTGGGGCATCTCCACACCATAAAGGGGTGAAACAGCTCTCACTAAAACGCGAGAGGAAGAAGCCCCTACACCACCCACACACACCACACACCTCACACAGCTCCAAGGCCAATGCACAAGAGTGAAAACAGGACTGGAGCAACCAGTAAATCATTAGCAGTCCCAGGGCTTGTACCTGTGTGCTGCAAGACAAGGGACCACAAGTGGCTGGGGGCACGTACAGACTTTCCTTAGCTTCTGCATGGATGAATACAGTGCCCTAGGCAAGAATAAAGATCTCCAGCACAGGCTTGGACCTCGAGTGAGGACCCGGAGCAGAAGAGGGTGCGGCTGTGGAAGCAACCCCTGAGACTGCTGAAGGAACCTCAGATAGAGGGTCAGACCGGGGTCTACCAGGAAGCCTGACCCCAAGGACAAGGAGACCTGAGCCCCCGAGAGCCTAGAAAGCGCAGGCAGACCCTGAGTGTGAAGACAAAGCTGAAAAAGGGCAGGGCTAACTATGGCAAGCACAGAACCCGAAAAGAAGAAAAATATTATCAAGAAAAACTCTGGAACACTTGACAACTTTTACACAGAGAAAATCCAGACAACAGAGGAGGACAAACAAGTAATCATATCCAAACCTTCCCAAAAGAAGAAAGCTGGTCACAAGCTATTGAAGAGTTCAAAAATGAGGTGGTGAAGAAGATGGAAGAGATCTGGCATGAAAATAAAAGTTTAAAAGGCAGAATTTCACAATTGGAAGGTGAGTCAAGTCAACTGAAGACCAGAAATGACCAGATTGAAAAGGAAAACCAGTCCCTAAAGGCTAGAATTGAGTACTTAGAAGGTAATGATCTCTGAAGACAGCAAGTGTATAAGACAGAATGAAGTGCGGAAAGATGAGTCAGGGCGAATGAAGAAAGTCACCAGGGTATGCTCCTAAGAGCTGCCAGACTTAAGACCCCAAGAGGCTAAAGAATGCGTGGACTTTTGAACACAGACCCTGAGTGCATGCACAAGTACATCCGAGGAAGCAAGCCCAGACATGAATCCTGAGTGTAGGCGAAGACTTGGATCTTTATCTCAGGCGAGGACCTTGAGTGGGGACCCAGTGCAGAGGGGTTCACAACTGTGGAAGCAGTTCCCTGAGACTGTTAAAGGAGCCTCAGTCAGAGGAACAAGCAAGGGGACCACCAGGAGACTTGACCCTGAGAACAACTAGACCTGAGACCTTTGGAGCCTAGAGAGCTCAGAAAGACCCTGAGTATGAGGATAAACCTGAGAGGGAGCTGAGCTAACAATGGCAAGCCAGAGACAAGAATCCCATAAGAGAAAGATCATCAGGAAGAAATCTGTAACACTTGACAACTTTCACGCAGATAAAATCTAGACAACAGAGCAAACAGCAGAGGAGAACAAACAAGTAATCATACCCAAACCTTCACAAAATAATGAAAACTGGCCCCAAGATATTGAAGAGTTCAAATCTGAGATGATGAGAAAGATGGCAGAGATCTGGCAAGAAAATAACATTTTAAAATGCAGAATTTTGCAATTAGAAAGTGAGGCTCAGAAATCAAATTAACTGATTAACAAATTGAACAGTAGAAATGACCAGATTGAAAAGGAAAAACAGTCCCTAAAGGCTAGAATTGAGTACTTAGAAGGTAATGATCTCTGAAGACAGCAAGAAGAAATAAAGCAAAGAAAAAAGACTGATAAAATAGAAGGAAACATGAAATATCTCAATGAGAAAGTGACAGGCCAAGAAAACAGGTCTAGAAGAGACAATCTGAGAATCATTGGTCCTCCTGAAAAAACAGAAATTAATACAAATTTGGACTCCATACTAAAGGAAATTATTCAGCAAAAGTGTCCTGAAGTTCTACATAAGAGGGCAATATAGAAATTGAAAGGATCCATAGATCACCCTCTACACTAGACCCAGAAAAGACAACCACCCAGAATATAATAGCCAAATTCAAGAGCTTCCAAGTAAAAGAAAAAATTTTACAAGAATCCAGAAAGAGACAATTCAGATATCAATGAGCACCAATCAGCATCACACAGGATCTGGCAGCATCCACACTAAAAGACTGCAAGGCTTGGAATATGATATTCAAAATAGCAAGAGAACTGGGTCTAAAACCAAGGATCACCTACCAATAAAAACTAACTATATACTTCCAGGGGAAAGTTTGGGCATTCAAGATAGATGATTTCCAAGTATTTGGACAGAAAAGACCAGGACTAAATGGAAAGTTTGATATCCAACCACAAAAATCAAAAGAAACATGAAAAGGTAAATAAGAAACAGAGGGGAAAGAAAGAAAACTCATATTTATTAAATTTGCCTCTTTAACAGCTTCAATATGATCTATTTATTGGTATTCTTATGTGGAAAAAAGTTATGTAGCATTCTCTGTAAGGAACTCTAGTCATTATTATAGTATTCACTATTATAGTAATTACAAGAATTATTCATAGGAAGAGGTCGGAATACTAAATGGTCTAAGATGATATGGGGGTAGGAAAGAGGGAGGTGAATACTGGAGGACACCAAGAGAAACTTGAAGGAATAAGAAAAATAGGATATTCTATTACACACAAAGGGGGCATGGGAAGGGGAAGGAATGAATGCTATTATAAGAAGGAGAGGAAGAGAGCATTAAGAGGTAATATTTAAATCTTACTCTCATTGTAATTAATCCTGAGATGGAAGAGTAGGTATATGCACTGGGATATAAAACTCTATCTAACCCTACTGAGAAAGTCAGAAGGAATAAACCAAGGGAAGCAGGTGAGTGGGGAGGTCAAAAAGGGGTTGGGAGAAGAAGGGGGAGGGAATTCATTAGGCCTTAAAAATAAAAAGAGGGGAATAATAAGTGAGGGGTTAGAAAGGGAAGTAAATCAAGGGAGGGTACAAGGGTTACTGGCATAAAGCAAACCACTGGTTCAAAAGGAAATAGTATAAGAAGAAGGAGTAGAACTAGGAGAGGATACCAAAATGCTGGGAAATACACAACTAATAATTAAAACTCTGAATGTGAATGGGATGAACTCACCCATAAAAAGGAAGCAAATAGCAGAGTGGAGGAGAAACCAAAATCCTACCATGTGTTGTTTATGAGAAACACATGAGGCGGGTGAACATACACAGGCTTAAGGTAAAGAGTTTGAGGAAAATCTTTTGGGCCTCAAAGGAGAAAAAGAAGGCAGCAGTGGCTATTATGATCTCAGACAAAGCCAAAGTAAAAATAGATATGATTAAAAAAGACAGGGAAGGTAATTACATCCTGATTAAAGTCAGTATAGACAATGAGGAAATAACATTGCTCAATATGTATGCACCAAATGGCATAGCAACCAGATTCATAAAGGAGAAATTGGCAGATGTCAAGAAGGAAATAGATAGTAAAACCATACTAGAGGGAGATCTAAATATCCCTCTTTCAGATCTAGATAAATCAAACCAAAAAATAAATAAGAAAGTGGTAAGAGAGATGAATGATGTCCTAGAAAAATTAGATTTAATAGATCTGTGGAGAAAAATAGATAGGAACAAAAAGGAATAAACCTTCTTTTCAGCTGTACATGGTACATTCACAAAGACTGACCGTGTTATAAGGCATAGAATCATTGCAAACAAATGCAAAAGAGCAGAAATAATAAATGTAACCTTCTCAGATCACAATGCAATAAAAATAATAATAAGTAAGGGCACCTGGATAGGCAAATCAAAAACTAATTGGAAATTAAATAATATGATTCTCCAAAACCAGCTAGTCAAAGAAGAAATCGTAGAAACAATCAACAATTTCAGTGAAGAGAATGAAAATGAAGAGACATCCTACCAAACTTTGTGGGATGCTGCCAAGGCAGTATGCAGGGGGAAATTTATATCCTTGAGTGCATATATTAACAAACTAAGGAGGGTAGAGATTAATTAATTGGGCATGCAACTTAAAGAATTTGAAAGCAAGCAAATTAAAAATCCCCAGATGAAAACTAAATTAGAAATACTAAAAATTATGGGAGAAATTAATAAAATTGAAAGTAAAAGAACTATTAAATTAATAAATAAGACTAGGAGCTGGTATTTTGAAAAAAAAAAACAGATAAAATAGAGAAAGTACTGGTCAATCTAATAAAAAAAGGAAAGAAGAATACCACATTGAAGGTATCAAAGATCAAAAGGGAGACCTCACCTCTAATGAAGAGAAAATTAAGGCAATTATTAAAAATTATTTTGCCTAAATACATGGCAATAAATATACCAATCTAGGAAATATGGATGAATATTTACAAAAACACAAATTGCCTAGATTAACAGCCAAAGAAATAGAATGCCTAAATAATCCTATATCAGAAAAAGAAATTGAACAAGCCATCAAAGAACATCCCAAGAAAAAAATCACCAGGGCCTGATGGATTCACAAGTGAATCCTATCAGACATTCAGAGAGCAACTAATCCCAATACTTTACAAATTATTTGATATAATGAGCAAATAAAGAGTACTACCAAATTCCTTTTATGACACAAATATGGTACTGATTCCAAAGCCAGGTAGATAAAAACAGAGAAAGAAAACTACAGACCAATCTCCCTAATGAACATAGATGCAAAAATTTAAATAGAATATTAGCAAAGAGACTCCAGAAAAGTGATCAAGAGGATCATCCACCATGATCAAGTGGGATTTATAACAGGAATGCAAGGATGGTTCAACATTAGGAAAACCATCCACATAATTGACCATATCAACAATTTAACAAACAACAATCACATGATTATCTCAATAGATGCTGTAAAAGTCCATGTCAAAATACAACATTCCTATTGAAAACACTGGAAAGTATAGGAATAGAAGGACCTTTCCTAAAAATAATAAACAGTATATACCTAAATACCATCAACAAGCATCATATGTAATGGGGATAAATTAGAAGCCTTCCCGATAAGATCAGGAGTGAAACAAGGATGCCCATTATCACCTCTAATATTTAGCATTGTACTAGAAACACTAGCAGTAGCAATTACAGAAGAAAAAGAAATTGAAGGTATCAAAATAGGCAAGGAGGAGACTAAGTTATCACTCTTTGCAGATGATATGATGGTATACTTAAAAAATCCTAGAGAATCAACTAAGAAGCTTGTAGAAATAATCAACAACCTTAGCAAAGTTGCAGGATACAAAATAAATGCACATAAATCATCAGAATTTCTATATATTTCCAACACATCACAGCAGCAAGAGGTAGAAAGAGAAACACCATTTAAAATCACCCCAGACAATATAAAATACTTAGGAATCTATCTACCAAAACAAACACAGGAATTATATGAAAACAACTACAAAACACTTTCCAAACAAATAAAACTGAGTCTAAACAATTGGAAAGCCATTGATTGCTCATGGGTAGGACAAGCTAACATAATAAAAATGACCATTCTACCCAAATTAATTCACCCTTCTGTTTACAAAGAACAGAACATAGTACTGGCTAAGAGACCGAAGGGTGGACCAATAGAATAGAATTGGGGTAAATGACGTCAGGAAGTTAGTGTTTAATAAATCCAAAGATCCTAGCTTTTTAGACAAGAACTCATTTTTTGAAAAAACCTACTGGGAAAATTGGAAAACCATATGAGAAAAATTAGGTTTAGATGCCAAGATAAATTCAAAATGGCTAAATGACTTAAATATAATGAATGAATTCATAAACAAATGAGATAAACATAAATAGTATACCTAACAGATCTTTGGGAAAGGAAGGAATTTAAGACCAAGCAAGAGATAGACAACATTATAAATTATAAAATGAACAGATTTGATGATATCAAATTAAAAAGTTTTAATATACACAAAACCAATACAACCAAAATTAGAAGGAAAGCAAGACACTGGTGGAACATTTTTATAACAAATCTCTGACATGTTTAATTTTCCAAATACATAAGGAACTAAGTCAAATTTACAAAAAATTCAAGTCATTCCCCAATTTACAAGTGGTTAAGGGACATGAATAGGCAGTTTTCACATGAAGAAATCAAAAATATCAAAAAGCATATAAAAAATTGCTCTAGGGGGCAGCTGGGTAGCTCAGTGGAGTGAGAGTCACGCCTAGAGACAGGAGGTCCTAGGTTCAAACCCGGCCTCAGCCACTTCCCAGCTGTGTGACCCTGGGCAAGTCACTTGACCCCCATTGCCCACCCTTACCAATCTTCCACCTATGAGACAATACACCAAAGTACAAGGGTAAAAAAAAATTGCTCTAAATGCCTCCTGATTAGAGAAATGCAAATCAAAACATCTCTGAGGTACCACCTTACACCTAGCATACTAACCAATATGACAGCAAAGGAAAGTGATAAATGTTGGACAGGATTTGGCCAAATTGGGACACTAATACACTGCTGGTGGAGGTGTTAATTAATCCAACCATTATGTAGGGCAATTTGTAATTAATTGCAAAGTGCTTTAAAAGAATGCAAACCCTTTGACCCAGTCATACCACTGCTGGGTTTGTACCCCAAAGAAATAATAGGGGAAAAGAATTGTAGAAAAATATTTATAGCTGTGCTTTTTGTGGTGGCAAGAAATTGGAAAATGAGTGGGTGTCCATCAATTGGGGAGTAGATAAAAAATTGTGGTGTCTGATGGTGATAGAATAACACTTTACAGGAAAGAAGTAATGAACTGGAAGAATTCCATGTAAACTGGAAAGACCTTCAGAAATTGATGCAGAGAGAAAGAAAGAGAAGCAGGAGAACATTGTATGCAGAGACTGATACATTATGGCATAATCAAATATAATAGACTTTTCTACTAGCAGCAATGCAGTGATCCATAGGAGAAAGAAAGCTATCCACATCCACAGAAAGAACTGTAATAATAGAAATGCAGAAGAAAAACTCATGATCAATCACATATTTAGATGGGGATATGATTAGGGTTTTAATGTTAAAAGATCATTCTATTGCAAATATGAATAGCATGGAAATAGGTTTTGAAAAATGATACATGCATAATTCAGTGGAATTGCTTGTCAACTCCAGGAGGGGGAAGGGCAGAGGGGTAGGAAAAATCATGAATCACATAACCATGAAACAATATTGTAAATTAATAAAAAAAAGAAAGGAAGTTCCATGTGAAGATGGTGGCTGAGTAGAAGCTAGGCAACTTTCTCTCCTTACCCCAATATAGGGTACCTCCAACGGACAAAAAAAACAAATCCAGATGAAAGAAGGGACCCCACAATAGGGCACAGTATCGAAGGTACATGGGATTCCTGGATTTCCCCATTTTCTCTATCACAAATTTTAAGATGTAATCTTTACTCCTTCCACAGCATTCTCATACTTCCTATTCTATCAGTTCAACTCAGTCTTTCTCTGTAGGTAAGAATATGGTCCATAATAGAATCTGCACAAGCTGATTCACTAGCCACAATTGAGTGGATTAAATTATCACTAAGGAAAATAAAAAAGACATGATTCTGGTAATAGAAGAGATATCTAGATAATTAAAGACTCTGCCTATTGTTATATGATCCTTCGTTGCAAGAATTTCTTCTCATTCTTTTGGATATCACACATATATTCTCTGCCATAATGCAACTTTGGGTCCCTCGCTTCCTTCAAAAGTTTATTCCTTTTTCAAATATGAAACAATATTCTTCATTTGCCTATTCTTTTTAAAATCAAATATGTACATTCATAGATATCATTCAGGCCTAATTTTATCTCATCAAGTTTCAATAATACCTATAAATTCAAATATAAGAAATATTTCTTCAGTTGTGAATGAGAATGATTTAAATTTTTGTGTTACATAGGCTGGTTATGTAGATGCTTCAAATTTATCAGATAATTGAAAAAACAAATTTGGTGGCTCTCTGATTCTAAATTATATTTAATTAATGTTCTCCAATTTTTTGGAATGAAGATTCATGATTGGATATAGGATTTTCCTTTTGAATGCAAGTTGTCAAAATTATAATTTTTTCCTGGACAAATTTTAATATTTTCAGTATTGGAATATAATACATACATCACCTGAAATGTTAAATTTTTATTATTTTCTTCATTGATTAATTTGAGGATGGGAAAAGTAATTAGATTTTTGTTTGTTTTGTTTTGCCTTTTTTGGTTTTAAGGCAAAATAGGAGAGTCATTCATTAAATTAGGCATTTGTCTAATGGATGGCAAAGGATCAGTAAGATTCAGGGCATAGATCTTTGCTTTTCTTCAGAAACTTTGCTAAATTAAATCTTGGGGATGATAAACAAGGGTAATTTCACACAAAAATATCTCCCTAGGGACCAATCTTGAAATACTCTACCATTTTAACTTCAAAGGGAGAGTCACTGGTTCATTTCTTGTATGAGGAGTACTAAACCAAGCAGGATGGCCTTGGGGAAAACAAAAAGCCTAAATAGTTTTACGATCAATGAATTTCTGAGGCAGTATTCTAAACAAAAATGGTTAAGTACTTTCTAGAAGACCAATCTAGAGATATATTCAGGGATTTAGAGTAACATATTCAGAAATTAATTGATGCAAAAAATAAAAGGCATGAAAAGCGGTTAGATAAACCAATATCAGACTTTTTAAAACAAATCAAAACATTAGGCTGGGAAATCTAAAATAGGTACTAAATTACTTGTATTACACTGAGACATGAATTGCATTACTAAGGCTTAATATATTCAACATGTGTATGCATATAAATTCGGAAAAAATAGAAAAGCAATAAAGGGACAAACAAATAACAATGGAGGCATGAATGTGTGTGTGTGTGAGGCATTTTTCTTGTCTCCAATAATAGTACTCTATCTACTACTCCATATTATATAGTATTTTTAATTTATCTCAATGAAGGACTAGGAGCTTATATATAATTCTAGTCACTTTTAAGTATCTATCAAAGTTTTAGAAATAGAGTTTAGGAGGAATCCATCAGCTTCTGTAGGGCAAATGTAGTTGCAATAGCTTTATTTTTCATGAAATGCTATTTGTGTATGTTTATATATCCTTCAGGCCCCTCGTCCTACCCCTGCCTCATACCCTATCCTGTGGCAGAGAGTCTTCTTATCTAACAACATTTTAAGAGGAAAAAATAAAATGAGAATGATTATTACAATTGAAAAAATCTGACAAAATAAAAAATCCTTCCAATATATAGAATTCAAATTTCTGTGAGAGGTGGAATGAAGGATGCAATTCTTTTCATATCATTTCTTTGGGGCTAAACTTGTTCTTTGTAAAGTTATAACCCTTAAAAAACAAATCAAATGTCCCTCTCCAGTAATTCTAAAAATCATTGAAGAACTGCCATTAAACTATTTACATATTCTTTACTCTTCCACTTAGAAAAGTTGCCCTTCAAAAGCATACCCAATTGGTTTTGTTTTGAATTATTATTTCTGACATTTCATAATGTCCATTAGGGAATAAATATCTTTCCCAAGGGGTGAACAACAATTACTTCAAATACTTAATGGAATCATACCTTGAAAGGATTGACAGATCATCCCATGTAATGGCCTTTATTTATAAGAGCTTTAGCAGATGGTTGTCTAGTATGTCTTAACTTTCCTAATCTCCAAGGCTTTTATCCCTTCTGTTAATATTTTCTTCCTAACATCTAGGTGGGATGTATTCCCATGCATTGAAATACAAAGAAAAGATTTGTTTAACTTCTGTATCAGCTTCGAATCTTTCTACAGCTACATATTTTAGGCAAGAGCTCAACTCTTTAGAATTAAGTGAACCTTTTTATTGTTTTTTTCTAACTCATTTAGTAATTTTTAAAATGTGCAAATATATGTATGAATCATAAACCTTTCATTTTCTGTATGGGGATTAGCCTTTTAAGTTTTACCATTTAAGTAAAATTACCATAATTATTAGAAATTTTTAAATATTATTCTTGAATTTCTTGGTTAAAGATTGCCAACTATACGACTAAAATATTACTCATACACAAGTAATACATTTTTGCAATTGTTTTATAATAACAAAATCATTGTTATACTACACAATATTTTATATATTGTGGAGACTGGTTTGCTAATTTTTGAAAGCCTATCTAATATGGACATTTCAGGAGGACCCTAATCCATGATGCTCACATAACTATTAGCCAATCTCACTACCCAGATTGTCCTCCCTCTTACTAAATTCTTTGCCCCAGTACTCTTTCTACTCCCTTTTTACAGCTTTGAAGTATGCATTTATGTCATTCTTTTCCTATCCTGCTTCTGGACCATATGAAAAACAAGATGGAGAAATATACATTTTTCTCTATTCCCTACAATCCCTCAAAAATCCCCAATCACAAATTATACACCAAAGATAAGAATCTTCAGTGATGCACAAACATGGTCTAAGATACCTCCCCCCAAAATAAAAGAAAGAACTGATACTCAGAACTCATCTCTCACCCTCAATTCTACTGGCAGCAAAACTGTACTAGCAGACTCAAGGACCTAACACAGAATTACTATAATTTCTTCCACCCATTCCACTAACCATGGTTGTGGAGATTTAAACTCCAGCATGTGGTATTTTGCTTGAACAGGACAGAAAATCAGTCTTACCTGAAGTCCTTAAAGCCTGTTGGCAGCAACTCTAATCACCTTGAGTCAGGATGGACAACCCCATTGCCCTAACATGAAAGTTCTCTAAACTGTCACTACTAGGCCAAAAAACAAAACAAAACTAAGGAATAGAAGGAACAGGACAGATGATGAGGATACTCACGTAACTATGACAGAAAATACATTTAAGAATGCATTTGTTAATATAAAATTGTTGTCATCATCCTCACCAATTATAATTAACACTCTTTGGCACAAATATTATGAGGAAGGCATATTGCTAGATGTCGTGAGGGATACAAAGATTTAAATGCCAAGGTCCCTAGCTTCCTTGGTCTTAATTTAGTTGTCATGTAGTTTAGTAGATGAGAAAGGAAAAATATAGATGTATAAACACACATATATGTGCATATATATGTGTGTGTATATATGTATATATATATTAATTTATTGTGTATGGTATATGTTTACATATTATACATGTATATGGGGGAAAGGGGGAAAAGAAAAAAGTCAAAAAGGAAGTATATATGCAAAAATGTTTTCCATATGGATAGTAAATTACTTGAGATTATATAAACACAGAAACTAAATTTTAGATACTCAAAGAAAAATCTTTTTTTTTCCTAGGGATAATTTTCTGTTCTGTAATTTTATCATATTAGGAATTCACTTCAGTAGAGTAGGATGTGATAAAGTGATAAAGATGAAAGGGCCTCAGTTTAAATTGTACCTTTGATATTTAGCCCTTTGACCTTAAACACTTCATTTATCATTATCAGGCAACAAGTATTAAATACCTTCCACATGTCAGGTACTGTACTAGGGAATGGGTATACAAATACAAAGAATCAAACAACTTCTAAATTTGTTTCCTTTGGGATGGATGGTAATTATAACTGGGGTCAAAAGTAGGTAGTTTGAGAGGGTAGTACAGAGTACAAGGTAGTTTGGGAGAGATAACACTGAAAACTGTAAGGATCAGGAAAGACTTTATCTAAATTTTTTTAAAAAAGAATTTTGTGACTCCCAGTGTAAAACAGAGAGTTCATGACAAAAATGTTCAAAGGCAGGGAGAAAGGAAATGAATTGTTCTCATGTGAGGAACAGAGAGAAGGACTGTGTGGTTAGATAAGTGTCAGAGGAAAATTGATATCCATTGAGCCTTGAGAGATAAGCTGGTGCCAGGTTGTGTAAGGAAACTGAGATTATTATACTTTTATCATAGAAGCAATAGGAAATCATTGAAGCTAGTTGAATAGTGCTGTCACATGGTTAGATCTCTGTTTAAGGAAAATTACTTTGGCAGCAGTGTATAAGACAGAATGAAGTGCGGAAAGATGAGTCAGGGCGAATAAAGAAGGTTTTTAAATAATCAAGACAAGAGGTGATGATGAACTAGACTGGTAACTATGTGAGGAGAGAGATCAAATGCAATGAAGGGAATTACTTTGTGCCTCAATTTCTTCATCTATAAAATAGAAATAAGAGGTTCCGGGTTAAGATGGCGGCAGAGTAAGACGCAGTTCTTAACCTCTCCTGACCAAAACACACAAAATTCCTCAAGGGGACATAAAAACAAGTCCAGACAAACGGAGGAACCCCACAACAGAGCACAGCGTGGAACGTATGTGGAATTGAGACATTTCCAGGCTATAAAGGGCTCTCACTAAATCGCGGGCTGAGCAACCACCCCACCCCCACCCCCTCCACACACAAAATCTATAGCTCTGAAGCCAGCTAAAAAGAAATAGAGCAAGTTTGGAGCACCCATCGAGTCATTGGCAGCTCCGGGGCCTGTTCCTGAGAGCAGCAAGATCTAGGACCCCAATAAGCCAAAAAACGCACGTGAAATCTGAGCGCGGGAGCAGAGAGTGGACGCCAGGTGCAGAGCTCACAGGCACGGGCTGAGGCGTGGGTGGAGGCAGACATAGCCAGGAACTAAAGCTCTGAAAACCTGAGTGGGGAACCAGTACAGACGGGTATACGACTGTGGAAGCAGCCCCCTGAGACTTGTAAAGGAACCTCCTGCAGAGGACCAAGCAAGGGGATCCACCAGGGGGTTGACCTTGGAAAAAACCAGAACTCAGACCTCAGGAGCCAATAGACCGTGGACAGACACTGAGCGCGAGGATAAACCTGAGAAGCTGCTGGGCTAATGATGGCTACCCAGCCTCAGGAAACTCAGAAGAGAAAGAATAACAACAAGAAAAAGAAGCCTTTAACACTCGACAACTTTTACACAGAGAAAATCCAGACAACCGAGCGAACAGAGGAGGAGAACAAACAAGCATCTGGACCCTCCTCAAATAAGGAAAACACCTCACAAGCTATGGAAGAGTTCAAAACTGAGATTTTGAGGAAAATGGAAGAGATCTGGCAAGAAAATAACTGTTTAAAAGGTAAAATCTTGCAATTGAACACCAGAAATGACCAGATTGAAAAGGAATACCAGAAGATTATGGCCAAAAACCAGAAGATTATGGCCGAAAACCAAAAGATTATAGCCGAAAATCAATCCCTAAAGGCTAGAATTGAGCAATTGGAAGCTAATGATCTCTCAAGACAACAAGAACAAATAAAACAAAGTCAAAAGACTGAAAAAATAGAAGGAAACATGAAATATCTCAATGAGAGAGTGACAGACTAAGAAAACCGGTCTAAAAGAGACAATTTGAGAATAATTGGTCTTCCAGAAAAACCAGAAATTAATAGAAACCTGGACTCCGTACTAAAAAAATTATTCAGCAAAATTGCCCTGAAGTCCTACAACAAGAGGGCAATATAGACATCGAAAGGATTCATAGAACACCCACTACATTCGACCCAGAGAAGAAATCGGTTAGAAATATTATTGCCAAATTCAAAAGCTTTCAAGCAAAAGAAAAAATCTTACAAGAAGCCAGAAAGAGACAATTCAAATATCAAGGAGCACCAATCAGGATCACACAGGATCTGGCAACCTCCATGCTAAAAGACCATAAGGCTTGGAATGCGATATTCAGAAAGGCAAGAGAGCTGGGCCTGCAACCACAGATCAACTACCCATCAAAATTGACTATATATTTCCAGAGGAAAGTATGGGCATTCAACAAAATTGAAGAATTCCAGGTATTTGCACAGAAAAGACCAGGGCTAAATGGAAAGTTTGACATCGAAACACAAAAATCGAGAGAAACCTGAAAAGGTAAATAAGATACAGAGGGAAAAGAAAGAAAACTTACAATTTTTAAATTTGCCTTTTTAAGGGCCTCAGTGAGATCTAATTATCTGTATTCCTATGTAGAGAAATGTTATGTATAATTCTCTGTAGTGAACTCTATTCACTATTATAATATTCACTATTATAGTAATCAGAAGAATAATTCACAGGGTGAGGGTGGAACACTAAATAATCTAAGATGGCGTGGCGGATGGGAAAGAGGGGGTGAATAGCAGGGGACACCAAGAGAAACTTGAGTGAATAAGAAAATAGAATATTCTATTACACACAAAGAGGGCATGGGAGGGAGAGGGGACAAATACTATTAGAAGAAGGAGAGGAAGAGAGCATTAAGAGGTAATAATCAAACCTTACTCTTAGTGTAATCAACCCAGAGAGGGAAGAGTAGCTTTATTATCCATTTGGATATAAAACTCTATCTAACACTACTGAGAAAGTCAGAAGGGATAAACCAAGGGGAGCAGGGGAGTGGGAAGGTCAAAAAAGGGAGGGGAGAAGAGGGAGGGAATTCATAAGGCCTTTAAAAACAAAAAGAGGGGGAAAAATAAGAAAGGGGGTAGAAAAGGAAGTTAATCAAGGGAGGGGATAAGGGATAGGGTCTTAATAGCAAACCAATGGTTTTAAAGGAAATAGTTTAAGGAGAAGGGGTAGGAATGGGGGAGGATTTGAAAATGTCAGCAAATACACAACTGATGATTATAACTCTGAATGTGAATGGGATGAACTTGCTCATAAAACGGAAGCAAATAGCAGAGTGGATTAGAAACCAAAATCCCACCATATGTTGTCTACAAGAAACACATATGAGGCGGGTGGACATACACAAGTTTAAGGTTCAGGGTTTGAGCAAAATCTTTTGGGCGTCAAATGAGAAAAAGAAGGCAGGAGTGGCTATTATGATTTCTGACAAAGCCAAAGTAAAAATAGATATGATTAAAAAAGACAGGGAAGGTCATTACATCCTGATTAAAGGCAGTATAAACAATGAGGAAATAACACTGCTCAATATGTATGCACCAAGTGGCATAGCACCCAAATTCATAAAGGAGAAACTGGCAGAGCTCAAGAAGGAAATAGATAGTAAAACCATACTAGTGGGAGATCTAAATATTCCTCTGTCAGATCTAGATAAATCAAACCGAAAAATAAATAAGAAAGAGGTAAGAGAGGTGAATGAAGTCCTAGAAAAATTAGATCTAATTGATATGTGGAGGAAAATAAATAGGGACAAAAAGGAATACACCTTATTTTCAGCTGCACATGGCACATTCACAAAGATTGACCATGTTATAGGGCATAGAATCATTGCAAACAAATGCAAAAGAGCAGAAATAATAAATGTAACCTTCTCAGATCATAATGCAATAAAAATAATAATTAGTAAGGGCACCTGGACAGGCAAATCAAAAACCAATTGGAAATTAAACAATATGATTCTC
>NC_058135.1:142792545-142823106 GCF_016433145.1 Gracilinanus agilis | reverse complement strand
AGAGGAGAGGAGAGGAGAGGAGAGGAGAGGAGAGGAGAGGAGAAATGAAGGGAGGAGAAAGAAAAGGAAGAGAAGGGAAGGGGACTTTGGGAAATGTCCACAGGAGGATAAAAAATGAAAATTATAAAAAAGAACAATGATAAAAAAAAATAAGACCTGGAATATGCATAGGGAATAGGCATAGGAGGACAATGGAAGAAACAATTCTCCAAAATAGAGAGAATTAATATTTTAATATGTTCTAAAGAAAACAAGAACATTAGAAAATTTGAGGAGAAACTACTTTAACATTTAGTGAGATGAGTATTATTGGTGAGAGAGAAGGAAATTCTGGAAATTCCTGTTTGGAGAAAAGGGATGGAAAACAGATTGTAAAAATTTTAATGAGGTAGTTAGAAAATTAAGCTGACTATATTTTAAAAGGATTTAGATTCTATAAAACCCATGTATATGTCCTTCTTTACTCATGTACTTTATCTCACCTCTATAATCTTCTCATATGATCTGTTTGTTTCCATCTTCCCATCTATCATGTTCTTTCACTATTCATTCTATCTTTATCACCAGATCCTCCTCTCCCATTACTTATAAATATGCCCTGATCGCTACCATATTTAATATATATATATCATCATTTAAAAAGTTCATCAGATGAATTAACCATCATCTCAAGTTTTCTTTCTAAACCATGTTGTTGTTTTTTATAGCCTAGAAAAAGCTATCTACAACTCTTACCTACAATTTTCATTACTTACTTCTCAAACTTTTATAATACGACTTTACATTTTATTCACTTGTAATGGTATTTACAAATAATCTTTATTTAGTTTTCATTATTCTGAAAAAAACATGAACATTTCATAGAACAAACTCAAAAAAGAGAATTTTATATGAATATATGACTCTCTATTATGTCCTGTTGATGTAAGTCTATAAAATTCAATCTACTACTTTAAAAGTTGTCTTACTTGTCTGTGTCTCCCTTGGAATCTTCTCCAGTCAAATGATTATGTCAATTTCCTGCTCAAAAAGTTTAAGGGGTTTCTTCAATGCTTCTGGGATAAAATACAAATTTTTCTGTCTGTCACTTAAAGTCTTTCACCATTTGCCTCCAATTGTTCTTTCTGGGCTGATTTAAAGTTCCTTTTCATGTCTCCTATGTTCTAGCCAAACTGTCCTGCTTGCCTCTCTCTGAGTAAACATTCCCTCTTTTGTCTTTCTACTGACTATCCCTCTGCTATAGCGCCCACCATCAACTTTACACCATAGCAAATCTTCAATTCTCCAAAAATTAGGCCAGATCCAATTTTCAATAGGAGGCCTTTTCTGATCTCCTTTTTGGTTCATGTTCTTGCTTCTTTTTTGAAAATTACTTTGCATTTATTTTCTGTGTATATATACACAGGCATACATATAATGGTGCTGTTTACTCAATAATGGGCATAAAATTCTAGGGGGGTAGGAATTGTTTCACTTAATCTTTTTTTTAATATTGTACCAAGTATAATGCTTTAATCATATAAAGACTTTTTCACTCATAATATTCATGAAGAAGAGAAAATGTGTAATTAATTAAAAAGCAAAATCATTAAGCAATCATTCGCAGAGCCTCTCTTGCCATGTCAGAGTTTCTCTTCTCAGTTCTGATTTCCTTTGATCTATTTACACTATTGTAAATACAATTGTGCATATACATTTCCTCCTAGACATTCTCTCCTCTTTGGGTTTTCATGAGTGTTTTCTCTAGCGCTTTTTTATATGTCAGGATAGCCCTTTGACAGTTTGATCATCATCCTGGCACCTCCTTTACTCCATTACTTCTCATTTCTTGAATTATCATTACTATGCAAGTAATTAATAAGTGTTTCTTCCTATACCTTGACTGTCACCTCAGCTTTATTCCAATAGCACTAGCTATTCATTCTGTAGTTCTCCAAAGGAAAAAAATAAAAACAACAAGAACACACATTGCCCTTGACCTTCCAAAACCAAAATGTGCCCTTTTTCATTTTCTTCTAGGTCACTGCCTAGCTGTTTGACTCCACTCTCTCCTTAGAGTCTCCGTATCAAGACTTAACATTAAATAACTCTTAAGGTTCTGTTTGAAACCTCTTATTTTCTTCCTTTATCATCTCTCTTGGAAATCACAATAGCTATTGACTTTTACCTATCTCTAAAGAATTAATGTTCATATCTATACATTCAGTCCCATTTCTTATTCAATTCCATATCACCAATAACATAGTATACTTTTCCAACTGAATGTATTAGTCATTTTTTTAAACCCTTGTACTTCGGTGTATTGTCTCATAGGTGGAAGATTGGTAAGGGTGGGCAATGGGGGTCAAGTGACTTTTGTCAAATAATGGATTCATGTCCCAAAAGTTGGGCTCTTTCGGTATATCATACACTGTCTTGCTGATGTCACTTACCCCAAGTCTATTCCACTAATCCTCCCTTCTGTCTCTTAGCCAGTACCATATTGCTTTGAGGACTGCTTCTTTATAGTATAGTTTAATATCTGGTACTGCAAGGCCCCCTTCCTTCACATTTTTTTTTCATTATTTCCTTTGATATTCTTGATCTTTTGTTATTCCAAATGAACTTTGGTATAGTTTTTCCTAATTCAGTAAAAAAGTTTTTTGGTAGTTTGATAGGTATGGCACTAAATAGGTTAATTAATTTGGGTAGAATTGTCATTTTTATTATGTTAGCTCATCCTACCCATGAGCAATCAGTGTTTTTCCAATTGTTTAGATCTAGTTTTATTTGTTTGGAAAGTGTGTTGTAGTTGTTTTCATATAATTGCTGTGTTTGTTTTGGTAGATAAATTCCCAAGTATTTTATATTGTCTGGGGTGATTTTAAATGGTGTTTCTCTTTCTACCTCTTGCTTCTGTGATGTGTTAGAAATATATAGAAATACTGATGATTTGTGTGCATTTATTTTGTATCTTGCAGATTTGCTAAAGTTGTTGATTATTTCTACAAGCTTCTTAGTTGATTCTCTAGGATTTTTTAAGTAGGCCATCATATCATCTGCAAAGAGTGATAGCTTAGTCTCCTCATTGCCTATTTTGATACCTTCAATTTCTTTTTCTTCTCTAATTGCTACTCTTAGTGTTTCTAGTACTATGTTGAATAATAGAGGTGATAATGGACATCCTGGTTTCACTCCTGATCTTATTAGGAAGGCTTCTAATTTATCCCCATTGCAAATGATGCTTGTTGATGGTTTTAGGTATATACTGTTTATTACTTTTAGGAAAGGTCCTTCTGTTCCTATACTTTCCAGGGTTTTCAATGGGAATGGGTGCTGTATTTTGTCAAAGGCTTTTTCAGCACCTATTGAGATAATCGTGTGATTTTTGTTTGTTAGATTGCTGATACGATCAATTATTTGGATGCTTTTCATAATGTAGAAACATCCTTGCATTCCTAGTATAAATCCCACCTGATCATAGCAGATGATCCTCTTGATTACTTCCTGGAGTCTCTTTGATAGTATTCTATTTAAGATTTTTGCATCTATGCTCATTAGGGAGATTGGTCTGTAGTTTTCTTTCTCTGTTTTTGATTTACCTGGCTTTGGAATCAGTACCATATTTGTGTCATGAAAGGAATTTGGTAGGACTCCTTCTTTGCTTATTATATCAAATAATTTGTATAGTATTGGGATTAGTAGCTCTTTGAATGTCTAATAGAATTCACTTGTGAATCCATCCGGCCTTGGTGATTTTTTCTTAAGGAGTTCTTTGATGGCTTGCTCAATTTCTTTTTCTGATATGGGATTATTTAGGTATTCTATTTCTTCTGCTATTAATCTAGGCAAGTTATATTTTTGTAAATATTCATCCATATCTCCTGGATTGCTATATTTATTGCCATATAATTGCACAAAATAGTTTTTAATGATTGCCTTAATTTCCCCTTCATTAGAGGTGAGGTCTCCCTTTTCATCTTTAATACTGTCAATTTGGTTTTCTTCTTTCCTTTTTTTATTAGATTGACCAGTACTTTGTCTATTTCATCTGTTTTTTCAAAATACCAGCTCGTAGTCTTATTTATTAATTTAATAGTTCTTTTACTTTCGATTTTATTAATTTCTCCCATAATTTTTAGTATTTCTAATTTAGTTTTCATCTGGGGAATTTTAATTTGCTTGCTTTCTAATTTTTTAAGTTGCATGCCCAATTCATTAATCTCTGCCCTCCCTTATTTGTTAATATATGCACTCAAGGATATTAATTTCCCCCTGAGTACTGCCTTGGATGCATCCCACAGAGTTTAGTAGGATGTCTCATCATTGTCATTCTCTTCAATGAAATTGTTGATTATTTCTCTGATTTCTTCTTTGACAAATTGGTTTTGGAGAATCATATTGTTTAATTTCCAATTGGTTTTTGATTTGCCTGTCTGGGTGCACTTACTAATTATTATTTTTATTGCATTAAGAAGGTGTATTCTTTTTGTCCCTATTTATTTTTCTCCACATATCTATTAAATCTAATTTTTCTAGGACTTCGTTCACCTCTTACCTCTTTCTTGTTTTTTGGTTTGATTTTTCTAGATTTGAAAGAGGGATATTTAGATCTCCTACTAGTATGGTTTTACTATCTATTTCCTTCTTGAGCTCTGCCAGTTTCTCCTTTATGAATTTGGATGCTATGCCACTTGGTGCATACATATTGAGCAATGTTATTTCCTCATTGTCTATACTGCCTTTAATCAGGATGTAGTGACCTTCCCTGTCTTTTTTAATCATATCTATTTTTACTTTGGCTTTGTCAGACATTGTAATTGCAACTCCTGCCTTCTTTTTCTCATTTGAAGCTGAAAAGATTTTGTTCAAGCCCTTTACCTTAAACCTGTGTATGTCCACCTGCCTCATATATGTTTATTGTAGACAACATATGGTAGGATTTTGGTTTCTAATCCACTCTGCTATTTGCTTCCTTTTTATGGGCAGGTTCATCCCATTCACATTCAGAATTATAATTATCAGTTATGTATTCACTGACATTTTGGTATGCTCTCCTAGTTCTACCCTTTCTTCTTACACTATTTCCTTTTAAACCAGTGGTTTGCTTTAAGCCAGTAACTCTTGTCCCCTCCCTTGATTAACTTCCCTTTCTACCCCCTCCCTTATTATTCCCCTGTTTTTATTTTTAAGGCCTAATGAATTCCTTCCCCTTTCTTCTCCCCTCCCTTTTTTGACCTCCCCACTCCCCTGCTCCCCTTGGTTTATCCCTTCTGACTTTCTCAGTAGGATTAGATAGAGTTTTATGTCCCAATGGATAATATAGCTACTCTTCCCTCTCCAGGTTGATTACACTGAGAGTAAGGTTTAAATATTACCTCTTAATGCTCTCTTCCTCTCCTTCTTATAAAAGCATTTGTTCCTTCCCCTTCCCATGCCCTCTTTGTGTGTAACAGATTATCCTATTTTTCTTCTTCATTCAAGTTTCTCTTGATGTACTTTACTATTCAGGAGAACATTGTTGACAGCAACTGATACATTACGGCAAAATCAAATGTAATAGACTTTTCTACTAGCAACAATGTAATGATCCAGGTCAATGCAGAGGAACTTATGAAAAAGAATGCTACCCATATCCAGAGGAAGAACTGCAGGAACAGGAATGCAGAAGAAAAACATATGATTGATCTTGTAGTTGGATAGAATATGATTAGGGTTTTTGTGTTAAAAGATAACTCTACTAAAAATATGAATAATATGGAAATATGTTTTGAATAATGATATATGTACAACCCAGTGGAATTGCTTGTCACCTCCAGGAAGGAAGAGGGAAGAGGGGAATTTGAAATCATGAATCATGGAACCATGGAAAAATATTCTAAATAAAAAATTCCAACTACATATAAAATTTTAACATCTAAAAAATTGAGTTCTAAATCTTCTATCTTTTTCTCTTCCATCCTCATTGAAAAGGCAAGAAATTTATTATACATTATACATATCTAGTTTTACAAAACACATTTTCATATTGTTTATGTTGTGGAAAAACAGGATGAAACTTAAAAAGAAAAAGAATGAAATAAGATTTGATCTGCATTCAGACTCCATCTGAATTCAGAGATTTTTCTCAGGAGGGAGATAGCATTTTTCATTATGAGTCCTTTGATATTGTCATAGATTCAATTGCTGAAATAGGTAACTCATTCACACTTGATCACTATACAATATTACTGTTACTGTGTTCAGTGTGTTCTGGTGCTACTCACTTCCCTTTGCATTAATTCATCTTCATCTTTCCAGTTTTTTCCCCATAAAACACCCTTATCATTATTTCAAGCAGCATACTATTGTCACAGGCATTCACATACACAACTTTTTCAGCCATCCCCCAAATGATGGGCATCCTTTTAATTTACAATTCTTTGCCACCACAAGTAGAGCTGCTATAAATATTTTTGTGCATATAAATCCTTTTCTTCTTTTTTTTAATCACTTTGGGATCCTGAGCTATTAGTGTTATTGTTAGGTGGGCATAGATGCAACTTACTCATCAGAATGGTTGGATCAGAAAACAACTTCCTTTTCAGTGTTTTAATGTTGCAATTTTTGTATCTTCTCCAACATTTATCTTGCTTCTTTTCTTTCATATTACCCAGACAGGTTTTGAAATGTTACCTCAGTGTTGAAATTTTTACTTTTAAAATCAATATATTTGAATATTTTTCATGACTATAGATAGTTTTGACTTCTTGTTCTGAAAACTACCTGTTTTTTTGACCATTATCAATTGGAGAATCATTTGTATTTTAATACATTTAACTCAATTCCCTATATGTTTAGGAAATGAAGTCTTTATCAGAGATACTTGCTGCAATTTCCCCCTAGTTTTTGGTTTTCCTTTGAATCTTCATTGTGTTGGTTTTCTTTGTACAAATCTTTTAAAATTAATATAATAAAAGTTATCTATTTCATATCCTATAATACTCTTTTTCATGTTTGCTAACAAATTCTTCCCTTATCCATAGACCAAATAGGTAAACTACTCCATGCACCTCGATTTGTTCATGATATCACTCATATCTAAATCATCTGCCTATTCTGACCTTTTCTTTCTATACTTTGTGAGATATATATATATGTGTGTGTATATATATGTATATATATATAGTTTCTGTCGAATTGTTTTACAGTTTTCCCAGCCATTTCTGTCATAATGAGTTCTTTTCCCAAACACTAGACTACTAATATCATTTACTATTATTCATTGTGTACCTAATCTTTCCCACCAACCTAGCACTCTGTTTTTTTTAAGTGAGTACTAGGTTTTTTTAAAAATAATTACCACTTCGTAATACAGTTTGAGATCTGGCATGACTAAGCCACCTTCCTTTACATTCTTTTTTTTAAATTATAACCTTGACTATTGTTCTTTGAGATTAATGCTATTATTTTTCTAGTTCTATAAAATAATTATTTATTATTTGGTTAAACATTATACAAAAATTAATATAGACAGACTTGTAATTTTTTATGTTTGTTTGGAGTAACAATAAGAAATTGATATTTTCCCCAGTTGTTTAGATCTGACTTTGTGTGTAAAGAGTTTTATAATTGTGTTTATATAGTTTCTGGTTTTGACTTAGCAGGAAGACTCCCAAGTACTTTATACTATATAGTTATTTTAAATGGAATTTCTCTTTCCATCTCTTGTTGCAAGAATTTTTTGGCAATATATAAAAAGTTTGATAATTCATATGCATATATTTTATATAATTAAAATTTTCTAAGTTGTTAATTATTTCAATTAATTTTAATTGATTCTCTAGGACTCTCCAACTCTACTATAATATCATCTGCAAAGAGTGATAATTTTGTTTTGTTAATTATATTTCCTCCAATTTATTTTTCTCCTATTGTTAGAGCTAGCATTTCTTGGGGGATACGGGTGTTCAAAGAAACTAGAACCTCTGGTATGAGGTCTTTCAAATCCTTTCTCAGAGTTAGTCATCCATCTTTTGACATTGAGTGTCAACCTGACACTCAATTCTCATCTATGGATCTAAGAAATTATATGATATGTAATAGTTGCATCCCTGTAAATCACCTCAAGAGATGTGTTAAACCAGGATGAAAGCAACCAAAATACCAGTTCACTGCCACTCCAGAGGACTTGGGAGCAAGGTTTCCCTATAGGATGAGGTATGGGGGACCCCAATCCAATTCTGAATGAGGGCAAGATTCATGTAAGCCTCCCCCAAGGTCTGTCAACCTCACAGCAGGTGGTCTGACTTCAAGATGGAGGCAGCCAGACCAAGCTTTGATTCCCTTCCCCCTCATCTCTCAGGCATTCTGGAACGCTATCTGACTAATGAATAGCTTTTATTATTTGCAGTTTAGGGGTTGGGGAGAGGGGTGAAGGGCATAGGGATTTGGGGGTGCCCTCTTCTCTATTTCTATAGAGTCCATCACCTTTGGGTTCCCACTCCTAAGTGTCTCTCTCCCCTTCTCCTTCTGTTTCTGTTTCTAACCTTCTCTATAATTACCAGTTACACTGGAAAGAGTCTCTTAGCAAGGTTGGGTAATGGGGGATGGAGCCTAAGAGATAGCTTCCAAAATGGAGTCCCAAAACTTAGCTAACTCATTGATTGAAGTCTCAATGGGTGAGAAGCAATGGGATGCCTTTGACCAGGGAATCAGTGTTTCAGTGTCCAAAGAAAGATCCTCAGGAAGCCCTCAGGACTGGAACCAACCTGAGATGTCCACATCCTTCCTCTCCCAGTCCTCAACCAGAAGCTCTCCCCTCTCCCTCTTTCTCTGGAGAAACTCCCAGAATCCCCTCTGGTCTTAACTGTCACCAAAGGTCACCAACTGTCAGCCACTCCTTCTCTGGCTCCTCCTGTCCCATCCACCTTGCAAAAATCCCATTCTTACATAGGATAATATAGATTTTTATGTCCCAATAATTATCTATGTTTTCTCTTTGAGAAAATTCAAATGAGAATAAGGTTCAATCATTTCATGACACTGCCCCATTTAGCCCTTCACTACAAAAGCTCAATCATGCGTATTGTATGTGATCTAATTAATCTGAATCTACATCTCCCTTCCCTCTTCTCCAATTGCATACCCTTTTTGAACCCAATTAATTTTTTTTACAGAAAAACTTAATTTTTCTTAAACTCATACCTTCCACCTTACAATCAATACTATGTATTGGTTACAAGGCAGATGAGTGATAAAGGTTAGGAAATGGGGGTTAAGTGACTTGTGCAGGTTCACATAACTAGGAAGTATCTGAGACCAGATTTGAACCTAGGACCTCCTGTCTCTAAACCTGGATCTCAATCTCCTGAGCTACCCAGCTGTCCCCAAACTTAATTTTTTTAAAATCAAAATTTATAGTTTGTCTTCTATGATACCTTCTAATTTCTTGATTGGTCATGAACATTTTAGCAACTCATAGTTATGAGAGACAATTCCCCTTTCCCATGATTCTCTAATTAAGTGATTCTAAAAGTGGATGCTATCACCTCCTGGTGAGTGCTGTAGCAATCCATGAGGGCAGTGATGGTCACAGATGCATTTATCTTTCCTATTAATTGCTATTAAAATTAAAAAAAAATAATTTCCAGGGGGCTAAGTAATATTTTTTCAGGAAAGGGGGTGGGAGTCCAAAAAAGTTTGGAAACACTGCTCTAATTCATTTATTGTATAAACTTTTATATACACATCACTTACTTTTGAAGCTTGCTTTTGTACAAAACATGATGTGCTGGTCTAAATTTAATTTATTTTATAATGTTTTCTAATTTTCCCAGTTTTTAAAAAAAATAACTGCTAATAGCAATCTCTGGTTTTAATGAATACTGAAGTATTAGCTACATTTTCTTCCCTGTATTTTATTGATTCCACTGATAATTTCTCTATTTTAAACAAGAAAAAAATGTTTTTATAGCTAATCTGAGATCTGGTATCCTTTATTCTCAATTCTTTTTATTATTTTAACATTGAATTATTTTCTCTATATTAATTGGTAGAGTCTCAAATGGTCACAAACATTCTAAAAAGAACTTAAAACTAAATATAAAAAAGTTACCAAATAGCATAAGACCTCAGAACTAATAATAACCCAATACTATTCCCAAAACAAATCAAAGAAAGAAGAAAAAAACTTTATTTAAAAAATAATTATAGGAACTCTAAAAATCCAAAAAAATAAAGAGGTATCCATTAACTAAGAAATGGCTGAAGAAGTTATGGTATAAGAATATGGTAGAATACTACTATGTTCCAAGAACTAAATATATATATATATATATATATATGTATTTTTTAAATTAGAAACATTTGTATGAACTAATGCAGAAAAAAAAGTTGTACCAAAGAAACACTTTATACTTGCAACAGTATCATAAATGTTATTATATTTATTAATTAATAAAAAAATGAAATGAGTCAAACTAGGAGAGCACTTTTAAACAATTATGATGACAAAATTAAAAAAAAAACAATCTTGCAGGTTTTATGAATTGTGATCAATAAAATAATTGTTCAAATTCAAAATGAAAGTTGATAAAACATGCAATATAGCTAAAGATTAATGAGAATGGATATAGACTGTGAAATTATATACACAGAGAAACACACATATATAAATGTATATATTCACATATGAATATATATTCATACACAAGCATATATAGATATAAATCTGTGTAAATGTATATATAAATATATATGCAGTCAGCAAGGATAATTGCTTATATTTGAATAGGCATTTTCTTTTCCCCCTTTCTTAAGTTTTTTATGAGTCCAAGAGAGATAAGCTAGGTTGTTTTTTTTTTTTTTTTGCATTGGTGATGAAAGTTACAGATGTGAAATATTTAATGCATTTTGACATGGGATCACTCAATTATTAGTTTTATTCAACTGGATTTTTTGTTTGTTTTTTATTGTTTTCTTTTCTTTTGGGGGGCGGGTAACAGGAGACCATAGATGAAGCAGGAGTCATTTATAAATATTTATGATTTCAAAACAAGCCAGTATAATAAAGATTTTAAATGAAATAAATAAATAATAGGTATCTTATTAACAAGGTATTTTGTTTGGCACAATGTACAGAAAGGGAAGAGAATAAGTATTTATATAGTACCTAATATGTGCCAACCATTGTAATAAACATTTTAAATGCTCAAATCAAGTAGTTCCTTCCCCCAAAGAAATTAAACTCTTTATCAGGTAAGCAGCATTATGTACAATATGTATTATATACATACGTGAATACATATACATACAAAACATACAAATATTTTGCAAAGTAGCAATTAACTATAAAGGATATCATAAAATGCTTAATATAAAAGGTGGCACCTGGCCAACACTTTGGAAGAACCTACATTCTCTAAGAGGAAAAAAAAAAGAAGTACATTCCAGATGAGGGAAACAACCAGTGTAGAGGAAAGAGATGGAATATTTGCTAGGGAAGACATGAGTGGGATAATTTGGCTAAAATATCGACTACATGAATAGAACAACTTGAATGGAGGCCAGAAAGATAGGTTGAAGTCAAATGGTGAAAGGCATTAAATCCCAAAATGGAGAACCTGTATTTTTATCTGTTAGAGACAATTAGAGGCCTCTTTATTTTCTTGAGGAGGAGAGTGATGCATCAGGTGTGAATAAAGGAAAAAAAATTATGTATTTAGAGAATTACATATTTATTTGCAAATATTGATCTATATGTCCATATATTAAGATTTCTTTTTCATTGGAGTAGTAATTGATTTAAGAAAAACATTTTTAGAATATTCAAGGAAAGAATTATACATATAACATAAACAAACTCACACTGTCATAAACATATATGTGTGGCAGTGCTCCCATAGGGAGTTCCCACTAGAAGATTTTACTTCACTGAAAATTCAAATCTTTTGAAAAATAGCTTTCTATAAAAATAAACATATTTATCATATAATTATTTATGTTTCATGTTTATTGTTTCATCAATAGGAATATTATATCATAATAATTTAATTTCATATTTTTCTCCACATGGAATAAGCTAGATCTTTTTAAAGTATAAAGAGTTACCTATTCTTTCTTTGGCATCATTTCTTAATTAACAGATACAGTATCACAAATTACAGGTTCTCATAATCATAGTCAGGTAGTAATGTAGATTTTTACCAGAGGGGAAATGTTAACTTGTAATAAGAGGTAATATTTTCTGTTGAGAGCAATAGAGAGAAACATTGTCTGTCGGTATAATCTGTGAATCCCATCAGATCCAGCTGTAGTTTACAAGATCTCTGTAGCTAATGGTGGTAACCACTCTCTATGACTCTTCTCATTAATAAAAGTTTTTGCTCTATAATAAATCACTTCAATTTAAAACAAAAGGGGGAAATATGTGGGAAGCCAATAAGAGAAACAGAGTTTCAAATAGATAAAAATCTGAGACTCCTCTTTTGACTACTTTTCTGATCCACACCTTTCCTTAATGAAAAGCTTTAAGCTCCTAGCAAAGCAACATAAAAGAGGTTAACATTCTCTCCTTTGGTCAGAAATATAATTGTTTTTGTTTCAAAAGTAGTTTAGACACTCAAGGTCATAAATTCTTCCAGGAGGGGAATTTCACCCCTGAGAAAATATTCCCTGTAACAGGTTTCTGATAAGAATGCAGCGGTTCAACTTTAGCCTTGTTCTATTTGGAAGCTATTGAGAATCTTTACGTTTTTGATATGATATAATTTGTGTTTCTTTGCAAACGCGAAGTTTTGAGGGGGTTCTTTTGTGTGAAGTGAGTCTTGAAGTATATATAATAAACTCCATTGTGCCAGAGAAAGAGCTGGAAGTATAAGCTAAATGATCTTCTGTGTCCCATACTTCTTGTCAACTAAGCCATCATTATCAAATTATCTGGAGACTATAAAAAGATCTTGAGAATTTTCACTGAAAATATTTCAAACAAGTGTTATTTCCTTATTTCATATAAAATCTAAAGCAAATGAGTAATTTTCATTTTCTGATAGGCATTTCAAATGGTTAAATCCCATTTTTCCCTACTTGTGAAATTGAATTTTGGAACTATGCCTGGAGTTGTATTTTATTCAATGTAAAAAGTCAATTTGGAAGGTGTAAAGTTCTCTTAATTACAGGTATAGTTTGTTGGGGCTATTTTTTGTCTGGAAAAGTAGTTTCAATTGGGTACTTTGGAAAATGTAACCCTCTAATTCTCTTGTGAATTTTAATCATGGTTTTATATGTTCTCTACTTTTGCCACATCATGAATTCTGAAAGGGTTATAGAACAATAGGGTTGAAGTAAGTATGCATATTTAGGTAGGGATAATTTCCTACTCTAAATGTTCTACGTTCATTCTTGGCAATAAAATTAACTGAATATGAAGACATTGGATAACATTTTCTGTTGCTCTGACAGTGGGTATAGCTTCATTTCAATGTTTATTAAATTTCCATATGTAGATTTCTCTAGTATGCCAATAAAACAAGATTGTGATAGGCAAAAAGTGTCACATTATTATTACAGAACTAATGAAGAATTTCTATTTGAAAAGAACATTAAATGTATATATTTCATGTTTTAAAAATATTTAATGTGTTCTTTATATACATGTATATGCATATATACATATTTTAAATGTGAAAAAAATTGATAGCTAAACCATTAAAATAAGAAATAATCTATGTAAAGAGATTTCATATGTTTTAATCAAACATATTCCAAAAAGATAAACTGCTATTCCATATAATATAATTTTACCTCAAAAAACTTAACATGCTGCATTTTCAACAGGGGGTCAAGATACCAAAGATAAAATATATTGATTACTGGATATTTTCCATTTCAGGTATTTCCCAAACCTGTTTGAAAAAAAAAAAAACAAAAACAAACAGCTATGATGTTTTCAATTACAGACACATAATCTCTGAAGAAATGTTTTCAGTTGTCAATGTTGCAAGATAAGAATACATATATATGTATATATATAATTTATATATCTGTATGGATATGTATATAAACATATATGTGCATGTGTGTATATATTCTATGTGTTATAATTAAAAATAATCTTGGAGAATTTATATTACATTATAATTATTTATTTATAAAAGAGAGAGAAAGAAAAAAATATTATCAGGTCTTTCTAAATACATAAATATCCAGCCTGTGTTGTACTTCATGTGTTTTCAGATTCCAAACCATGTCTGGCCCATTTATAAGTGTGCCAAGGGGTCCCAGCAAGCCAAAAGGTCAGCATTAACGAAAGGATTTGCAGCAAAACAAGAGACCAATCTTCTGTTCAGTCTGTCTCTTATATGGCCAATGACATGTATAAATTTGATTGAAATAGTGAACTCATATTGACTTACTTATATACCATGATATACACAAATACTCACAAAAACAAAGTATAATTTTTGTGTTATCTGTTCAATTAAATTCAAGCAACATTTATTAATTCTCTAGTATTTCAAGACACACTATTGTTCCCAGTATATTAAGTTCAGCAAAACAAGATACTGTCCCTATCCTCCAAGAACCTTAAATGCTCTTGAAAGGATACCCCAGTTGAAAAGAAAGTAAATACAGAACAATTCGTGGATGGAAGGAGCAGACACTCTCTGAGAGAATATTTGAAATGTCTCTTTCTTTAAACACTTACCTTCTGTCTCAGTAAAAACTGTAAGACAGATTTTCAACAACTAGACAAACAGGATTAAGTAACATCACACAGCTAAGAAATATAAAACATCAGATTTGAAAGCATGCCCTCCCAACTCCAGGTCTGGTACTCTATTCCATCCTCTGTCGAAATCAACTGCCTCAGAAATGTCTTTTGTCATATAAACTTATTTTCTTAAACAATATTTACATAATTACCAAATACAGGCTCTGTTTCAAGAAATAACATTTCTAGAAAAGGCATAAATAAATGTTACATTTATAAATTTTTATATGTAAAATGGGGGGGCAATCAGTCTGGAGGGGTTGATTGGGGGCAAGGCCTGGCACTTCATCTCTAAAAGGTTCACCATCATTGACATAGCATATAAAATACTGCTCTATACCTAGTTTCTGCCATACTGTTTTCTAGTTTTCCCAGTGATTTTTGTTAAATAGGGAGTACTTATTCCCAAAGTTTGGGTCTTGGTGTTCATCAAAAACTAAATTGTAAGGTTATTTATCTCTCTATATTATGTATCTAATCTCTTCCATTGATCAACCATCTTATTTTTTTAGGTAGGACTAGACTGTTTTGATGATTACTGCTTTATAGTACAGTTTGAAATCTAGTACTGGTAGGTCACAATCCTTCACATTACATTTCAATTAATTTCCTTGATATCAATGATGATTTTTTTCTTCCAGATGAATTTTATAATTTTTCCTAGTCCTATAAAATAATTGTTGGTAGTTTGTTTGGTATGACAATGATTGGTATAGGTAAATTAATTTAGGGACAATTGTCATTTTTATTATATTAGCTCTACCTACCCATAAGCATTTAATTTTTTTTCTAATTGTTTAGATAAATCTTTATTTTCTGAAAAAAAGTTTGTAATTGTGTTCACATAATTTCTGTATTTGGCTTAGCAAGTAGATTCTCTGGTATTTTATATTTTTAGGGTTAAATTAAATGTAATATCTTTATCTCTTGGCAGTGAACCTTGTTGGTAATATATAGAAAACCTGATAATTTATATAGATTTACTTTGTATCCTTTAAATTTACAAAAGTTATAAATTATTTCAACTAGTTCCCTAAGAATATCATCATATCATCTGCAAACGTGATAGTTTAGTTTCCTTAATGCCTATTTTAATTCCTTCAAATACTTTTTTTTCTTTTCTTATTGCTAAAGCTACAATTTCTAGGACTGTATGAAATAATAGTGGTAATAATGGACATCCTTGCTTCACCTCTGATCTTATTGGGAAAACTTCTAATTTATCTTCATTTCATATGATACTTGCTAATGATTTTAGGTAGATACTACTTTTCATTTTAGGAATCCTCCATTTATTCTTTTGCTTTCTAATATCTTTAATAGGAATGGATGTTGTATTTTGTTGAAGGCATTTTCTGCCTTTATTGAGATAATTATGTGATTTCTGTTAGTTTGGTAATTGATATATTCAATAATGCTGATAGTTTGCTTTTTTTAAAGAAACATATTGAAATCATTTACCTGTTTTAAAAAATATCAAACCCAAACTGTACTGCAGTTCAGGGTTTCATAGGCAATCCTCTGTCATTTCTAGTTTGTATATGGAAATACTCATGTTTGTCAAGTTCATAATTTTTAAAATTTTTATTTTATTTTAAAAAATATTTTCCATGTTTACATAATTCATTTTCTTTTCCTCCCCTCTTCCCTCCTCCCTCCCAGAGCCAATGAGCAATTCCACTGGGTTATAAAAACGTTATTATTTGATACCTATTTCCACATTATTCACTTTTACGATAGAGCAATCTTTTCAAGTCAAAATTCCAAATCATATACCCATAGAAACAAGTGATAATTTATGTCATAAGCTTTTCTTTTGTATTTCTACTCCCATAGTTCATTACCTCAATGTGGATAACATTCTTTCTCATAAGTCCCTCAGGAACATCTTGGATTATTGTTTTGCTACTAGTAGTAAAGTCTGTTACATTTGGTAGTTCCACAATGTTTCACTTTCAGTGTACAATGTTCTCTTGATTCTGCTCATTTCACTCTGTATCAGTTCTTGGAGATCTTTCCAGTTCTTATGGAATCCTCCAGTTCATCACTTCTTTCAGCACAATAGTATTCTCCCACCATCAAATATAGCAACTGTTCACTCATTCCCCAAATGAGGGACACCCCCACATTTTCCAATTTTTTGCTACCACAAAGAGTGCAGCTATGAATATTTTTGTGAAAAACATTTTTATTATTATCTCTTTGGGGTACAAACCCAGTAGTAGTATTTCTGGATCAAAGGGCAGGCATTCTTTTAATGACCTTTGTGCATAATTCTAAATTACGTTCCAGAATGGTTGGATTAATTCACAAGTCCACCAGCAATACATTAATGTCCTAGTTTTGCCACATCCCCTCCAACATTTATTATTTTTCTTTACTGTCATATTGTCCAATTTCCTAGGTTTGAGGTGGTACCTCAGTGTTGTTTTGATTTGCAATTCTCTAATTAGGAAGGGATTTAGAATGTAATTTTACGATATTAGCTTATCCTACCCATGAGCAATTAATGTTTTTTTCCCAATTGTTTAGATCTAGTTTTATTTATGTGAAAAGTGTTTTGTAGTTCTGTTATAATAATTCCTGAATTTGTCTTGGCAAGTAGATTCCTAGGTATTTTATATTGGCTAGAGTGATTTTAAATAGAGTGTCTATTTCTAACTTGTTGTTGGGTTGTGTTGGAAATATATAGTCATGCTGATGGTTTATGTGGGGAGGGTTTTGTACCTTGCCACTGTGCTACAGTTATTATTTCCACTAGATTTTTAGTTGATTTTCTTGGATTCTCTAGGTAGACCATCATATCATCTGCAAAGAGTGATAGTTCAGTTTTTCATTGCCTACTTTGATCCCTTCAATTTATTTTTCTTCTCTAATTGTTACTGCTAGTATTTATAGTATAGTATTAAATAGTAGTGGTGATAATGGGTATCCCTGCTTTGCTCCTGCTCTTATTGGGAATGCTTATAACATCCCTATTACAGAGAATACTTGCTGATGTTTTAAAATAAATATTTCTTATTATTTTTATAAAAGGCCTTTTTTATTCATATAATTTCTAGTGTTTTCAATAGGAATGGGTATTATATTTTGTCAAATGCTTTTTCTGCATCTATTGAGATAATCATGTGATTTCTGTTAGATTGGTTATTGATATGGTCAATTATGTAAATGATTTTCATAATATTGAACCAGCCTTGCATTCCTGGTATAAATCTCACTTTGTCATAGTGAATAATCTTTGTGATAGCTGGAATCTTTTAGCTAGTATTTTATTTAATATTTTTTCATCAATGTTGATTAAAGATATTGTTTAGTTTTCTTTCTCTGTTTTAAGTCTTCCTGGTTTGGGAGTCAACACCATATTTATATCATAAAAAGAATTTGGTAAGACTCCTTTGTCTATTTTGTCAAATAATTTGTAGAGTATTGGGATTAACTGGTAATTAAATGTTTGATAGAATTCACTTGTGAATCTGTCTGGCACGGGGAAAAATTTTTTTAGGGAGTCTCTTGATGGCTTCTTCAATTTCTTTCCTGATATGGAATTATTTAAGTATTCCATTTCCTCTTCTATTAATCTGGGCATTTTTTACGTTTGTAAATATTCATCCATTTCACCTAAATTGCCATATTTATTATTATATAATTGGATGAAATAGCTCTTAATGAAGGCCTTAATTTCCTCTTCATTAGAGGTCAGATCTGCCTTTTCATTCATGATATTATTAATTTGGTTATCTTATTTCTTTTTTTAAACTTAGATTAACCAATACTTTATCTATTTTATTTGTTTTTTTAAAATACCAGCTCCTAGTCTTATGTATTAGTTCAAGAGTTCTTTTAGTTTCAATTTTATTAATTTCTCCTTTGATCTTTAGAATTTCCAATTTGGTCTTTATTTGAGAACTTTTAATTAGTTCTTTTTCTATTTTTTTTGTTTCATGCTCAATTTGCTAATCTCCTCTTTCTTTTTTTTTTTTTTTGTTAATGTAGGTACTCAGGGATTTAATTTTTCCCTGAGTACCACTTTGACTATATCCTGTAAATTTTGACATGTTCTTTCTTCATTGTATTTCTCTTAAATGAAATCAGTAACTGTTTCTATGATTTGTTCTTTAACCCATTAGTTTTGAAGATTAAGATGATTTACTTTCCTAATAATTTTTAATTTGCCTCTCCATGTACCTTTACTAATTATAATTTTTATCACATTATCATCTGAAAATTTTATATTTACTATTTCTGCTTTACTGTATTTGTTTGCAATATTTTTACACCCTCATACATGACTAATCTTTGTAAATTTACTCTGTGCTGCTGAAAAGATGGTATATTCCTTTTTATCCTTGTCAACTTTTCTCCATCTATCCATTAACCCTAAGTTTTCTAAAATTTCATTCATATCTCTTACTTCTTTCTTATTTATTTTTTGGTTTGAATTATCTAAATCTGATAGAGGAAGGCTGAGGTCTCTCACTAATATAGTTTTACTATCTATTTCCTCTTTAAGCTCCAGTAGTTTCTCCTTTAAAAATCTGAGTGCATACATTTTGAGTACGATATTTCTTCATTGTCTATACTGCCTTTTTATCAGAATGTAATTACCTTCCTTATTTCTTTTAATGAGATCTATCTTTATTTTGGTTTTGTCAGATATCATGATTGTGATTCCTGTCTTCCTTTTCTCTGTTGATGATCAAATAAATTCTGTCCCACCCTCTTACCTCTACCCTGTATATGTCTACCTTTCTCACATGTGTTTCAGGCAGATGACATATAGTAGGATTTTGGCTTTATATCCACTCTGATATCTGCTTCCATTTCATGGATGAGTTCATCAAATTAACATTCAGAATTATAATTACCATCTGTGTATTCCCCATCATTTTGATATTTTGATTTCCTTTTTTTCCTGCCCTTTTTTCTTTCACTATTTCCCTCCATACGAGAGTTTTCCTTTTAATAAGTCCACATTTTTGCCACTCTTATTTTACTTTCCTTCCCATCCCCTTCCTTCTTATTCCCTTCCTACTTCTCTTTATCGTATTTTAATTCCCACTCAACTTTCTCCTCCCTTTTAATACTCCTGTCCTCACCCTCACCCCCTTCCTTATTCCCTTTCAAATTCTTTGTTGAGTGAGATCGAATGCTAAGCCCCAATAAATCTAGCTATTCTTCCCTCTCAGAACCAATTCTACTGAGAGTAAGGTTTAATTACCTGTCACCACTCTCTTCTTCCCCTACTTATAATAGTATTTTCCAACTCTACCCCCATGAGGCTTTCTATGTGGTATAATTTATCCTATTTTACTTCTTCCATAGAGTTTTTCTTAGTACCATCCTCTTGTTTTCCCCTCTCTTTTTAAAATATCATCTTAAACAGCTTAATACCACAATACCTGCCTATGTATATTTCTTTTATCTACTGTGATAATGAAAACAATTTCCAAGAGTTACAGATATCATTTTCCATATAGGAATTCAATCAGTTTTACCTTATTGAAGCCCTTAATTATTTTCCCTCTTTCTTGTTTACTTTTTTATAGTTCTCTTCAATTTTGCATTTAGACATCAAATTTTCCATGTAGCTTTGGTTTTTTCTTTAGGAATGCCTGGAAATCATCTATTTTGTTGATTGCCCATACTTTCCCCTAAAAATATGCAGTCAGTTTTGATTAATAGTTAATTCTTTGTTGTAGACCCAGTTCTCTTGGCTTCCTTAATATCATATTTCAGGACTTGTAGTCCTTTAGTTAAGAAGCTGCCAGATCCTTAGTAATCCTGACTAGGACTCCATCATATCTGAATTTTTTCCATCTAGCTACTTTGAGTTTTTCTTCTTGACCTGGAAGCACTTGAATTTGGCCATAACATTCCTGGGAGTTGTCTTTTGGAAATTTAATGCAGGGGGTGATCAATGTATTGTTTCAATGTCTATTTTGCCTTCTTGTTCAAGAATATCAGGGCAGTTTTCTTGGATAATTTCTTATATTATGATGTCTAGGGTTGTTGCTGTTGTTGTTGTTGTTGTTGTTGTTGTTGTTGTTGTTGTTGGAGGTGGTGATGGTGGCTTTGAGTTGGTCCAATAATCCTTAAATTGTAGCTCCTGGATCTGTTTTCCATATCAATTGTATTTTCAATGAGATATTTCATTTTTCCTTCTTTCTTTTCCTTCTTTGGTTTCTGCTTTATTATTTCTTGTTGTCTTGTGAGATCATTAGCTATTATTTGCCCATTTCTTATCTTTAAAGAATTATTTTGAGCTATGATCTTTTGATTTTTCTTTTTTGTTTGTTCTATCCTTTTCATGGCTTCTAGTAGGCCAATTCTGGTCTCCAATTTGCTTATTCCTTCATTTGATTTCTGTCCCTCTTTTCCCATGTGGGCAATTTTGTCTTTTAAGGTGTTATTTTCTTTTTGTATTATTTTCTTTTCTTTTTCCCACTTTTCTTCCCTTTTTCTTCTATCTTTCTTACTTGGTTCTTGAACTCCTTTTTGAGTTCCTTGAAAGCTTGTGACCAATTTACATTTTTTGGAAAGTTTGGGTGTGTTTGCTTATTTTTTACTCTCTTTTGTTGCTTCAATATTTTGCTCTTTTTCTCCATTGCAATTATCCAGGGTCAAGAGCTTTTTTGTTGTTGCTTATTCCTTTTGAAGCTGCTATTGGATTGGGGTTTCTTCATGTTTTTGGTCATTGTTTTCTTAACTTCTGTCTCAGTAAGGTTTGCTTTGTAGTATTTTTCCTTCCCTGTCAGAAAACTGAGTGCAAGTAGATATGATTTTTTTATTTAGTGTGCTTCAAAGTTTTTTGCCCTAAGACTATCTTCCTCAGCTACTGAGGCTTGGACTTTCAAGAGTGGTTCTGTGGTACAGAATGATGTACAGTGTATTTTTTACCTTAGGAAATCTTTCCCTCTTCTGCTGCCTCTTCTGTGGTTGCCAAGTTGCTGCCCCCACTTCAGGGACTGATCTCCATGCTGTTAAGCCTCAAGTCTCTCTGCTTAGGTCTGGCACAGTCCTCAGTGGTAAGTCTGTGGTGCTTTTAGCACCCATGAGAAATTAAATATTGCTCTTGTCCTGGCTCTAACTCTGGCAAAAGTAGGTGAAGTAGGTAAGGGTGGAGGTAAGGAATCAGCTTGAGCTATTCCTCATGCATTTTGGCTCCCTTCTAATGTGGGAATCTCCACTCACTGCATACCTTTCATTCTGTGTCCAGTGGAGAGTATATTTACTCATCTGGTTTTGATTTATGTTCATTTCAGATGCTTTATAATGATTGGTTGGAACGAAATTCAGAGCAGCTCCAAGATTATGCTACTGGCCTGCCATCTTGGCTCCACCTCCATGTCTGATAGTTTTCTTTATATTAAACTCATCCTGCATTCCTGATATAAATCCCTTGTGATTGTTGATGTCTCCTTGCTAATATTGTATTAATTTTTTGCATCTGAAGTCATTAATGAGATTGGCATATAATTTTCTTTCTTTGCTCCTCCTGGGTAATATAATAATACAATATTTATTTCATAAAAAATATTTCAGTAGAATTCCTTCTCTACCTATTTTCCAAAATAGTTCATGTTGTTTTGGGAATAGCTGTTCTTTAAATGTTTGATAGAATTCACTTCTGAATTCATCTGACCCTGGATAATTTTTTATTAGGGAGTTCATTGATGGTTTGTTCAATTTCTTTTTCTGAGATTGGATTATTGAAGTATTCTATTTCCTCTTTTATTAATCTGGGCAATTAATTTTTTGTAAATATTCATTTTGCTTAGATTGTGTAATGATATTTTGCAAAGCAATATGGAAAGCAAGATGATGGATAGTTAACTGATTAGAACATGGAATGAATTGAGCCTGGCAGGGGCTGGCTTGTGCTCAAGTGTAAAAGGGAGGATTTGAACTGAGACAGGGTCTCAGACTGAGATATTTGGGGGCAGTCTGAGGTTTGCCTTAGGTCAACTTGAATTATTAGCAAATTCACAGTCCCAGAAGCTATAATACTTTTATACTGAGTAACCTGTTCCTGATTCATACTCCAAGAAGAAGCAACATCATCTTTCAGCAAAATAACCCTGATTTGGGTTGAGCCAGTCTGGCCCTGTCAGGCTGGCAACTGGCAATTACCAATTAACAACTAATAATGCTGATTTCCTTTGATTCAAGTACCATATTTTCAGCATTAGCTTAGATCAAGAACTTCCTATTTCCCTCCTTCCAGGTTATTTACCTTGTCCCCTCCTAAGCCTAAAGCACATTATAACTTTGAACTTACCTAGGTGTCATCTCTATCTTTAGGCTTAGTGATTATATCCCTGGAACATTTGATGTAAAGGAGAATAGTAACATTCATAGGAAGATATAATCCACAGTCAAACTCTATTGTTATCCTACTAGGCCAGATTAGTCAGTTAAAAGAATCTGTACAATTCTATTCACAGATTCTCCGTTTGGCTGACTATTCTGGAACACTGTTATTCTGAAGGTGGGTTTAGCAGATTCAACACAACTATCTTATGCGGCTCTTTGTGTTTCACTATCACAACTTAAGGGTTACATTTAGGTATCACCCACACACACTCACCTTCAGCTCCTCATATCACCAGGATCATTATGACAATTGTCAGATAAATTAGCATATCATTGGACAAACAAGTTCCAAATTATTGTTTTAATACCTTCTTCATTAGTGGTGCATTTATCCTTTTCAATTTTGAAACTGATTATTTGAATTTTTTCCTTGTCATTTTTTTTAAATTTAAACATTTATTAATATTCATTTTTAACATGGTTACATGATTCATGCCCCTACTTTCCCCTTCACCCCTCACATTCCCCCCACCCATGGCTGATGCACATTTCCACTGGTTTTGTCATGTGTTCTTAATCAAGACCTATTTCCAAATTGTTGGTACTTGCATTGGTGTGATAGTTTCGAGTCCACATCCTCAATCATGTCCACCCCGACCCATGAGTTCAAGCAGTTGTTTTTCCTATATGTTTCCTCTCCTGCAGTCCTTCCTCTGAATGTGGGTAGCATTCCTTACCATAAATCCCTCAAAATTGTCCTGGGTCATTGTATTGCTGCTGGTACAGAAGTCCATTACATTCGATTTTACCACAATATATCAGATTCTGTGTACAATGTTCATCTGGCTCTGCTCCTTTCACTGCATCAGTTCCTGGAGATCTTTCCAGTTCACCTGGAACTCCTCCAGTTTATTATTCCTTTTAGCATAATAGTATTCCATCACCAGCATATACCACAGATTGTTCAGCTATTCCCCAAATGAAGGACATACCCTCCTTTTCCAGTTTGTTGCCACCACAAAAAGTGCAGCTATAAATATTTTCGTACAAGTCTGTTTATCTATGATCTCTTTGCAGTACAAACCCAGCAATGGTATGGCTGGATCAAAGGGCAGGCATTCTTTTATAGCCCTTTGAGTATGATTCCAAATTGCCAGCCAGAATGGTTGGATCAGTTCACAACTCCACCAGCAATGCATTAATGTCCCAATTTTGCCACATCCCCTCCAACATTCATTACTCTCCCCTTCTTTCATTTTAGCCAATCTGCTAGGTGTGAGATGATACCTCAGAGTTGTTTTGATTTGCATTTCTCTAATTATTAGAGATTTAGAACACTTTCTCATGTGCTTATTGATACTTTTGATTTCTTTACTTGAAAATTGCCTATTCAGGTCTCTTGCCCATTTATCAATTGGGGAATGGCTTGATTTTTTCTACAATTGCTTTAACTCCTTGTATATTTGAGTAATTAGACCCCTGTCAGAGTTTTTCATTATAAAAGGAATTTGGTAGGATTCCTTCTTTGCTTATCATATCAAATAATCTGTATAGTATTGGGATTAGTTGCTCTTTGAATGTCTGATAGAATTCAATTGTGAATCCTTCAGGCCCTGGCAATTTTTTCTTAGGGAGTTCTTTGATGGCTTGTTCAATTTCTTTTTCTGATATGGGATTATTTAGGTATTCTATTTCTTCTGCTGTTAATCTAGGCAGTTTATATTTTTGTAAATATTCATCCATATCTCCTAAATTGTTATATTCATTGCCATATAATTGGGCAAAATAGTTTTTAATGATTGCCTTAATTTCCCCTTCATTAGAGGTGAGGTCTCCCTTTTCATCTTTGATACTATCAATTTGGTTTTCTTCTTTCTTTTTTTTTTAAACCCTTGTACTTCAGTGTATTGTCTCATAGGTGGAAGATTGGTAAGGGTGGGCAATGGGGGTCAAGTGACTTGCCCAGGGTAACACAGCTGGGAAGTGGCTGAGGCCGGGTTTGAACCTAGGACCTCCTGTCTCTAGGCCTGACACTCACTCCACTGAGCTACCCAGCTGCCCCTTTCCTTTTTTTTTTATTAGATTTACCAGTACTTTGTCTATTTTATCTGTTTTTTCAAAATACCATCTTCTAGCCTTATTTATTAATTCAATAGTTCTTTTACTTTTGATTTTATTAATTTCTCCCTTGATTTTTAGTATTTCTAATTTAGTTTGCATCTGGAGATTTTTAATTTGCCTGCTTTCTAATTTTTAGAGTTGCATGCCCAATTCATTAATCTCTGCCCTCCTTAATTTGTTAATATATGCACTCAAGGATATAAATTTCCCCCTGAGTACTGCCTTGGCCGCATCCCACAGAGTTTGGTAGGATGTCTCATCATTGTCATTCTCTTCAATGAAATTATTGATTGTTTCTATGATTCCTTCTTTGACAAATTGGTTTTGAAGAATCATATTATTTAATTTCCAATTAGTTTTTGATTTGCCTGTCCAGGTCCCCTTACTAATTATTATTTTTTGCATTATGATCTGAGAAGATTACATTTATTATTTTTTCTCTTTTGCATTTGTTTGCAATGATTCTATGCTGTATAACATGGTTAATCTTTGTGAATGTATCATGTGAAGCTGAAAAGAAGGTGTATTCATTTTTGTCTCTATTTATTTTTCTCCACATATCAATTAATCTTATTTTTCTAGGACTTCATTCACCTCTCTTACCTCTTTCTTATTTATTTTTCAGTTTGATTTATCTAGATCTGACAGAGGAATATTTAGATCTCCCACTAGTATGGTTTTATTATCTATTTCCTTCTTGAGGTCTTCCAGTTTCTCCGTTATGAATTTGGATGCTATGCCACTTGATGCATAGATATTGAGCATTTCTTGATGCTCAATGAGTTATTTCTTCATTGTTTATACTACCTTTAATCAGGAAGTAATGACCTTCCCTGTCTTTTTTAAACATACCCATTTTTACTTTGGCTTTGTCAGAAATCATAATAGCCACTCCTGTCTTCTTTTTCTCATTTGACGCCCAAAAGATTTTGCTCAAACCCTGAAACTTAAACTTGTGTATGTCCACCCGCCTCATATGTGTTTCTTGTAGACAACATATGGTAGGATTTTGGTTTCTAATCCACTCTGCTATTTGCTTCTGTTTTATGAGCGAGTTCATCCCATTCACATTCAGAGTTATAATCATCAGTTGTGCATGTGCTGACATTTTCTTATCCTCCCCTATTCCCACCCCTTTTTCTTATACTATTTCCTTTTAAGCAAGTGGTTTGCTATTAAGCCCCTATCCCTTATCCCCTCCCTTGATTAACTTCCCTTTCTACCCCCTCCCTTATTTTTCCCCTCTTTTTGTTTTTAAAGGCCTAATGAATTCCCTCCCTCTTCTTCTCCCCTTCCTTTTTTGACCTCCCCACTTCCCTGCTCCCCTTGGTTTATCCCTTCTGACTTTCTTAGAAGGGTTAGATAAGAGTTTTATGTCCCAATGGATAGTATAGCTACTCTTCCCTCTCTGGGTTGACTACACTGAGAGTAAGGTTTGATTATTACCTCTTAATATTCTCTTCCTCTCCTTCTTATAATAATATTTGTCCCCTCTCCTTCCCATGACCTCTTTGTGTGTAATAGAATATCCTATTTTTCTTATTCACTCAAGTTTCTCTTGGTGTCCCCTACTATTCACCCCCTCTTTCCCATCCCCCATGTCATCTTAGATTATTTAGTGTTCCACCCTCTCCCTGTGAATTATTCTTCTGATTACTATAATAGTGAATGGAGTTCACTACAGAGAATTATACATAGCATTTCTCTACATAGGAATACCGATAATTAGATCTCACTGAGGCCCTTAAAAAGGCAAATTTAAAAATTATAAGTTTTCTTTCTTTCCCCTCTGTTTCTTATTTACCTTTTCATGTTTCTCTCGATTTTTGTGGTTGGATATCAAACTTTCCATGAACCCTGGTCTTTTCTGTGCAAATATTTGGAAATCTTCAATTTTGTTGAATGCCCATACTTTCCCCTGGAAGTATATAGTCAATTTTGATGGGTAGTTGATCCGTGGTTGCAGGCCCAGCTCTCTTGCCTTTCTGAATATTGTATTCCAAGCCTTGCGATCTTTTAGCATGGAGGCTGCCAGATCCTGTGTGATCCTGATTGGTGCTCCTTGATATTTGAATTGTCTCTTTCTGGCTTCTTGTAAGATGTTTTTCTTTTTCTTGGAAGCTCTTGAATTTGGCAATCATATTCCTGGGCATTTTCTTATCTGGATCAAATGTCATGGGTGATCTATGGATCCTTTCAATGTCTATATTGCCCTCTTGTAGAACTTCAGGGTAATTTTGCTGAATAATTTCTTTAAGTATGGAGTCCAAGTTTCTATTAATTTCTGTCTTAATCCGGAACTGTTCCTTGTCATTTTTAAAGAAATTAACAAATGCATTATTTTATTAAGTTTTGTTAAAAATTTTTGACTTATTTATTAGTTCATTGGTTCTTTTAGTTTCAATATTATTAATTTTTCTTTAATTTTTAGGATTTCCAACTTTGTCTTAAATTGGGGATTTTTAATTTGTTCTTTTTTGTTTTTTTAGTTGTGTGCCCAATTCATTTATCTTCTTTTATCCCTCTACTTCATTTACATAAGTTTTTAGAGATATAAAATTCCCCCGAAGTATTAATTTGACTGTATTCAATAAATGCTGATATGTTGTCTCTCTTCATTGTCTTTCTCTTTAATGATATATTGTTTCTATAATTTGTTCTTTGATTTTCACATTTTTTAGCTTTAGCCTATTTAGATTCAATTAAGTTTGATTTGTCTTTTCGTGGATCTTTCTTGATCATGATTTTATTTTGTTGTCTAAAAAGGACAAATTTACTATTTCTCTTTTTCTGCATTTGCTTGTAAAATTTTTATATACTATAATATGGCCAATTTTTGTGTAAGTACCATATACTACTGAAAAAAAAGGTATTCCTTTTCTATTCCTATTTAATTTCTCTTTCCCAGTTCAATTCATGTAGATCTGAAAGGGGGAAGTTAAAGATCCCCAACAACATAATTTTACTACCTGTTTCCTCCTGAAGCATATTTAATTTCTGTTTTAAAAATTTGGAGATTTTTTCATTTGATTCATGTATGTTTAGTATTTACGTTACTTCATTGTCTATGGTACCTTAGGAAGATGTAATTTCCTTCTTTATCTCTTTTAATTAGATTTATTTTTGCTTTAACTTTGTCTGGGATCATGATTGCTACTCAAGCTTTTTTTTACTTCAGATATGGACACTAAATTCAACTTCAGTCCCTTACCTTTACTCTTTGTATATCTATCTGCCTCATATGTGTCTCCTGTCAACATCATATTGTAGGATTTTGGTTTTTAATCCATTCTGCTATCCACTTCCTTTTTATGATTGAGTCTAGCCTGATTCACACTAATAGTTATGATGACCAAGATGTATTCCTTTCCATATTACTCTCCTTTTTTGATCCTGTTCTTTCTCTCTTCTTTCACTCTGCCCCCCAGAAGTATTTTGCTTTTAATCAATTGTTTCCCCTCCCTTCTATTACTCGCTTTTTGTCTTATTTTCCTTTTACTTCTCTATAGAAGTACCCAAATAAGTTGAGAATAAGTTTTATGCAGTCTGTCACCACTTTAATCTTCCCCTCTAATGTAGTAGTTTTTCTTACCTCTTTAAGTGAGATAAATTACCCCATTCCACTTCTCCCTTCCCTTTTCTCTCTGTGCATTTCTCTTTTTCACCTCTTGATTTTTTTGCATATTGTATCACCCTAACTAGTTTCCTCCTGCACTCTCCTACTTATACTCTCTCTTATTGCTCTAATACTTGTAAAACTTTTAAGAATTACCATCTTTCCATGTAGGAATATAAACAGTTTGACCTCATTACCTCTCTTAAATTTTCTCTTTAAAGTATTTCTTAAGAAGAAATTTCAGCAAAAAATTAAATAAGGGGTTCCGGGTTAAGATGGCGGCAGAGTAAGAAGCAGCTCTTAACCTCTCCTGACCGAAACACACAAAACTCCTCAAGGGGACATAAAAACAAGTCCAGACGAACGGAGGAACCCCACAACAGGGCACAGCGTGGAAGGTACGTGGAATCGAGACATTTCCAGGCTAAAAAGGGCTCTCCTTAAATCGCGAGCTGAGCAACCGCCCCACCCCCACCCCCTCCACACTCACCTATAGCTTCGAACCCAGCTAAAAAGAAATAGAGCAAGTTTGGGGCACCCATCGAGTCATCAGCAGCTCCGGGACCTGTTCCTGAGAGCAGCAAGACTTAGGACCCCATTAAGTCAAGAACGCACGCGAAAGCTGAGCGCACGCGCGGGAGCAGAGAGTGGACGCTGGACGCGCAGAGTGCCAGCTGAGCAGAGGCTTGGGTGCCGGCTGAGCAGAGGCTTGGGTGCCGGCTGAGCAGAGGCGTGGGTGCCTGCTGAGCAGAGGCGTGGGTGCCGGCTGAGCAGAGGTGTGGGTGGAGGCAAACACAGCCAGGAACTAAAGCCTAAGTGGGGAACCAGTGCAGACGGGTATACGACTGTGGAAGCAGCGCCCTGAGACTTGTAAAGAAACTTCCTGCAGAGGATCAAGCAAGGGAATCCACCAGGGGGCTTGACCTTGGAAAAAACTAGAACTCAGACCTCAGGACTGAGCGCGAGGATAAACCTGAGAAGCTGCTGGGCTAATGATGGCTAACCAGTTACAGGAAATTCAGATGAGAAAGAATAATAACAAAAAAAAGAAGTCTTTAACACTCGACAGCTTCTACACAGAGAAAATCCAGACAACCGAGCAAACAGAGGAGGAGAACAAACAACCATCCAGACCCTCCCCAATTAAGGAAAACTCCTCACAAGCTATGGACGAGTTCAAATCTGAGATTTTGAGGAAAATGGAAGAGATCTGGCAAGAAAATAACAGCTTAAAAGGTAGAATCTTGCAGCTGGAAAGCGAGGCTCAGAAACCAAATGAACTGATAAGCAAATTGAACACAAGAAATGACCAGATTGAAAAGGAATACCAAAAGATTATGGCCGAAAACAAGAAGATTATGGCTGAAAACCAAAAGATTATGGCCGATTACCAGAAGCTTATGGCCGAAAACCAAAAGATTATAGCCGAAAATCAATCCCTAAAGGCTAGAATTGAGCAAGTAGAAACTAATGATCTCTCAAGACAACAAGAACAAATAAAACAAAGCCAAAAGACTGAAAAAATAGAAGGAAACATGAAATATCTCAAGGAGAGAGTGACAGACCAAGAAAACCGGTCTAGAAGAGACAATTTGAGAATAATTGGTCTTCCAGAAAAACCAGAAATTAATAAAAACCTGGACTCTATACTAACAGAAATAATTCAGCAAAATTGCCCTGAAGTCCTACAACAAGAGGGCAATATAGACATTGAAAGGATTCATAGAACACCTGCAGCATTTGATCAAGAAAGGAAAACACCAAGAAACATCATTGC
>NC_058135.1:142674520-142777570 GCF_016433145.1 Gracilinanus agilis | reverse complement strand
CGCAGGTGTTCTATGAATCCTTTCAATGTCTATATTGCCCTCTTGTTGTAGGACTTCAGGGCAATTTTGCTGGATTATTTCTGTTAGTATGGAGTCCAGGTTTCTATTAATTTCTGGTTTTTCTGGAAGACCAGTTATTCTCAAATTGTCTCTTCTAGACCGGTTTTCTTGGTCTGTCACTCTCTCCTTGAGATATTTCATGTTTCCTTCTATTTTTTCAGTCTTTTGACTTTGTTTTATTTGTTCTTGTTGTCTTGAGAGATCATTAGCTTCTAGTTGCTCAATTCTAGCCTTTAGGGACTGGTTTTCAGCTATAATCTTTCTGTTTTCGGCTGTGATCTTTTGGTTTTCGGCCATAATCTTCTGGTTTTCGGCTATAAGCTTCTGGTATTCCTTTTCAATCTCGTCATTTCTGGTGTTCAATTTGCTTATCAGTTCATTTGGTTTCTGAGCCTCACTTTCCAGTTGCAAGATTCTACCTTTTAAACTGTTATTTTCTTGCCAGATCTCTTCCATTTTCCTCAAAATCTCAGTTTTGAACTCTTACATAGCTTGTGAGGAGTTTTCCTTATTTTAGGAGGGTCCAGATGCTTGTTTGTTCTCCTCCTCTGTTTGCTCGGTTGTCTGGATTTTCTCTCTGTAAAAGTTGTCTAGTGTTAAAGACTTCTTTTTCTTGTTGTTAATCTTTCTCTTCTGAGCTTCCTGAGAGTGGGTAGCCATCGTTAGCCCAGCAGCTTCTCAGGTTTATCCTTGAGCTCAGGGTCTGTCCGCGGTCAAGCCCCCTGGTGGATCTCCTTGCTTGATCCTCTGCTGGAGGTTTTTTTCAAGTCTCAGGGCACTGCTTCCACAGTCGTACACCCGTCTGCCTCCACCTACGCCTCCACCCGTGCCTCTGCTCTCAGCCTGCGCTCTGCGCCCAGCGTCCGCTCCTGGCATCCTGCTCCTGCGCTCAAATTCCGCGTGCGCTCGCTAGCTTCCTGGGGTCCCAAATCCCGCCGCTCTCAGTAACAGGCCCCAGAGCTGCCAATGACTCGATGGGTGCCCCAAACTTGCTGTATTTCTTTTTAGCTGGCCTCAGTGCTACAGGTGTTGTGTGTGGAGGGGGTGGGGGTGGGGTGGTTGCTCAGCCCGCGATTTAGTGAGAGCTGTTTCACCCCTTTATAGCATGGAAATGCCTCGATTCCACGTACCTTCCACTCTGTGCCCTGTTGTGGGGTTCCTCCGTTCGTCTGGACTTGTTTTTATGTCCCCTTGAGGAGTTTTGTGTGTTTTCGGTCAGGAGAAGTTAAGAGCTGCTTCTTACTCTGCCGCCATCTTAACCCGGAATCCACAGATAATTTTTTGATGGATTGAGGTGGAAAATAAAATACCTTCAGGGAATTTTTTTCAAATAAAATCAATGGTACTTATGGCTTTTAACTATGCAAAAATCAATGTTAAATATGAGATAGGTGCTAAATATATCACTATTTACCCAAAATGCATGGCAGGATAAATACTACAGGTTTTTAATTAATAATCCTGAATTTGAATTTATACCATTTTTTTAAAGCTTTGAGTGAGAATTTCATCAGAGTGGAGAACATCATCTGCCATACAATTCTGGTTTTATTTCTACCAATCACTTCTTATATAATTCCTAGTAATTAGTTGTTGGGAGATCTTATATATTAAGTTACTTACACTATGTTAAGTCATACAGCTTGTGAATGTGAAAGGTACCATTTCAACCCAGCTCTTTGGGAATGTAAGTCTTACATTCTTTACACTCTACCTTGCTTCTCAAGTACTAGTAAGGGTTTATGTGTGTGTGTGTATGAGTGTGTGGATATATGTGTTTTGTCAATTTTTGTTTTATGTGTTCTAATCAGGAGGGATTTTGAACATTTTTTCTTGTGATTATTGATAGTTTTGATTTTTCATCTGAAAACTGCCTATTAATATCCCTTGACCATTTATTGGGGAATGTCTTGATTTTTTGTAAATTTGGCTTAGTTATTTTTATATTTAGGAAAGTAAATTTTGTCAGGGAATTTTGTAATACATTTTTCTCAGTTTGTTGTTTTCCTTATAATTTTGGTTGCATTCATTTTGTTTGTACAAAAAACATTTTAATTTGATATAATTAAAATCATTCATTTTACATTATGTAATATCCTCTATCTTTTGCTTGGTCTTAAATTCCCTCCTTTCTCACAGATTTGACAGTTATTTTATTCTATGCTCACCTAATTTATTTGTCATTCTCTCTTCATAAATAGTTCATCTTTCTTTTGGTAATACATCTATTTGATGGCTTTCTTTATCCTTGATCTTCTTCAGAGCTCCTCATTAATTATAAGTAACAATCTATTTACATCCACTATATACCTTTCCACTGTGATAACTTTGCTACAAATCTTTATTTCTTTAGGCTCAGTAAAGAAATGTATATGTCATTAATATAACAAGAATAGTTTAGGAAAATAGAATTTCCTTCCTCTGGTACATATTTCTATATTAGGAATATTTGAAATAGATAATACAGATTTATAGAAGTTTTCATGATAAAATTAGAGATTTTTGTAAGAACAGTCATATTAGTTTTTAAGGAAAAGTCATAGGAAAAAAGGACTAGAAAGTCTTAATTTTCAGAATGCCCCCTGCATTTCCTGTAACCATGAATTCATATTTTTAGTTAGTATATAAATCAGACAAAAATCAAATCTCCCTACAATATAGTTTTTCTTTGGAAACAACAAGGGATTCTTCTTGATTGGATAAAGCATATTTTCTACATATATTACCACACCCAAAGGGCCATAAAACTAGGTATATTCTTTGATCCCAAAATACCACTACTAGATCTGTATCCCAAAGACATTAAGGATAGAGTGAAAGAGCCTAATTGTACAAAAACATTTAAAGGAGCTCTTTTTGTGGTGGCAAATAACTGGAAACTGAAGAGATATTCATCACTTGGGGAATGTCTAAACAAGTTGTGGTACATTACTCTAATGGAATACTGTTGTGACATGAGATATAACAAACAAGAAGATAAAAAAAACCTGGAAAAATTATATGAAATGATGCAAAGTGAAGTGAGCAGAACCACAGGAACATTGTACATAGTAACAATAGCATATGATATCAACTGCAAAAGTCTTAACTATTATCAATAATGCAAGGATTTAGGACATCTCAAAGGGAGTCATTCCAAAAATGGCTATCCATCACCACAGAAGTAATAGATAGAGTCCAAATGCATTTTGAAATATACCATTATTCACTTATGTCCTCCATAATTTCTCTAATGTAAGCAATATGTGCTTTATTTGAAAACATCATTAATGTGGAAATATGTATTGTATGATAACACATGTACAGCTTATATAATTTTGCCTGCTATCTTGTGTATGGGGGAGGGGTGAGAAGGAGGGAAAGAATATGGATTCCAAAATGTTAGAAAATAAAAATTAAAAATTACATAAGTGTGTAATATAGAAAAAACTTTAAAATAGCTTGGAACACTAATAAATTAAGTAAATTGGCAACAATCAAATAATATAAGTCAAAGGCAGGGATGGAACCTTAGTCTTCCTACCTACAAAGTTATAGTATATTACTCTCTCAGGTTTAAATAGAAAGGCAACAATTCTTTGTTGTTTTGTAGCTGATATTCGTATAAGTAAAATTGATCTCATTTTAAGGATATTATAAAATCCTCTAGTGAAGTATAGTCAATAAATATTTAATAAATGACTACTAAATTCTAGAGACTATGCTAAGCATTTATAATAAAAATAAAGTTAATTTCTGTCCCCAAGGAGCTTCAAAGGTAAGGGAGGTAGATATTACTCAAATGGAAAATGAAGAATTGGAGGCACCAAATGCTACAGGGCAAGGGAAAATAATGTCAACAGAGATGACTAAACAATCCAGTTGCCTAGAAAGAAAGAGTTAGATTTTGAACCTTTTATGAATGAAGGTTTTGATAGGAAGTTTTTTTTTCCTTTTTCTTTTGATCTCCAGCCCTCCAATCAGAAGGAAGAGGCAACTGATGGCAGTGAGGAGGGATTGCTTACCAAAGCTGAGGCTTTGATGAGATTTGTGATGTTTACCTTATTTTGGTGAAAGCATGATACTGAAGAGTTGAAAAGAAGTTTACTTTATAGTTTATATATTAATTTCTATGACATTTCCCTATCCTGCATATCCACATTCCTCTCAACACATAGTAAGGCACATTAAAGAGGTTTGTATTCCTGGCCCCAAACCCAACATTTTATTTATTCCTTATATGCTTCTACCTACAACCAAGGCTTTCTTTTATTACTTTCTGGATTTAATATTATTTCAATTCTTTCCTAAGCTCAATTTAAGTTTAAACTGAACATCAGTTTAATTAGATTAATCAAATAGAATTAAAATAGTAAAATAAAAGACACTAGACAAAGGATTGGGCAAAACCTAGATCCCACTAACTCAGAGCTTCAGGCAGAAGTTTTGTCTATTCTCAGTATCCCAATGTAGGCAGAGTACTAAAAAGTTAATACCCTATAGTTAATTTTCTATCTCCCAGTAAAACCAGAGCAATTCATAATGGACTGTCTACATACACCAAAATAAGAGAGAATATCTTGAAGAGTCTATGTGCCTCCATAAGCAAACAGGCAAAAGTATGAAAATTGTATTTATGGTGTGGAATTTCACTGGTCATGGTTAATGTTTGGGTTAAGCCCATACATACATTGGTCACTTAATGAGTAATGTTCCTATAGCCAAAGATACTTGGGACATGTGCAGGGGAAAGGTGTGTTGATGTGGGGTCAACCTCAGCCACAACCTTCATCATTGCCTTTTCTCTTTTAAAATTTTAATACAGTCTTCAGCCTGTTTTAGCCAGTGTGAGCAATGTGAGAAGATTCAGATAAATGAGAGTGGAACAATGGAGTAGGATGATTCTTAATTACATAAAACCTAGAGTACTGAGGCTCGAGGAAATTTAAGTGACTTACAGAGGGTCACATATCTGTCAGATTAAAAATATGAACCCACGTCTTCAAACTCCAAAAGCAACTTTATTTCTAATCCACTACAATGTTGCCAACTGCTATACACATTACAGATATCTGAGAAGTTCCCCTTCTCTTTAATCATTTCTAAATAAGAGCATCCAATGAAGCTGGGGAGAGTCATTAATTGATTTGTTTTGTTTTTAATAGAATGGCAGACTGCCTTTTTAACATAAGCACCTCTAATTGAACTAAAAATATAAAGATATATTTGATTTCATAGGATTCTAGATGCAATATGGAAAAGACCATTAACTATCAAATAATTAACCCTAATTCAATTCATGTAATAATACTTATGTATTATGGGATCATAGCTGTAAAACTGGAAGTTGCCTAAGAGGTTATCTCATCCACCCTGCTATTTCACACATGAGGAAACAAGGTCACATTGAACATACATTTTAATATGGGATTTAAGTCAAGGTTCTCTCTAGAAGAAGTCCTTTTTCCACCTGCCCCCTGAGCTGTTATTTATAAAATATTTTGCCTATGTTATCTCATTTGATCCTCACAGTATTTCTGTTATATTATCTCTATCTTACAGTTATAGAAATGGCAGCTCAGAGAACTTAAGCAAAATTCCTAGTTCACATAGCTAATAAGTGTCAGAGGCTATGTAGTTCATCTTTGTCCAAGACAAGAAATATAAGCTTTGGTACCTCTGGGTTTTATCTGAAAAGTTTTAATGGTTGCAGAAGTATATCAATAGTAAGTATTGCTTTATCATTATTATCCATGTTAAAAAAGAAAAGTAGATAAGTGTACTTCCCTTTAACAGACAACTAAACCAGTGATGGGCAAACTACAGCCAGTGCTAGATGCAGTCCCCTGAAATGTTCTATCAGCACATGACATTATTCCTAATATGATGAATACAATGAGTAGGATATAATAAAATGAAACTTCTAAAGAGTTGCCTTAGAAACAGACTGACAGATGAGCATTTCCTTTCCTTTGGCCCTCTCTTTAAAAAGTTTGCCCATCACTGGTCTAAACGATTTGTTGTATTAGACATCAGACATAGGATGAATATTTCATGAGCTCATAGGTCCCAGTTCACTTTAATACACTGGCCATTCCTGTATATATCATCATTTTGTATCACAGCTACTCAACTAATCAATAGTAGCAGCTAGAGAAGAAGCCTCATTCAGATAGGGCAAAAAGGCCCAGGAATTTTCTTAAACAGACTAAGAAAGAAAGATTAGAAATTTATCTTCTAAATTCAGAGTCAAAAAAACAAACATTATGTGAGACAGAATAAAACCAGTAAAGTGTGCGAGGGTTCTCCATTGCATAAGGTACTATGTAGTTGGAATGGACAAGGGTTTCCTAAGGAGGGTTGGATGTAAAAAAAGGAGATGAAGAAACTTTGCAAAGCATGAACACTAAAATCCTTTAGCTGGCCAACATAGAGTTCTTTGGATTTTAAAGTTTAAAAAAAATTAAAACTGGCCATTAATAACAAAGACTCAAAAAATTTCTCCTACTGGTACCTGTGAGCATATATGGTTGATAATACAACAAAACTCACTGAAAATGGCTTGGTCAACTCTGAAAACTCTAACAAATTGTCTTCATTGCTCTCTAGCCAGGAGGATATTCCTTTTTTAGATGCAGACCACTCTGGCTTGACTCCTTCAGTTCCTCTTCCTAAACTACTAGTTAAATCTAGCAAGGAAGACACCCTGTCCTCTTGCCACCTTGCCTATGAAGAGATTCATCCTTTTTATACTGACCCAAACAAGGACAGCCATGAAAAGAAAGATAGAGAGGAAGCTGAATTAGTGGAGAGATTAAAGAAGGAGAAAATTAAATTAGAGGAGAAATTAGGGGAAAAATAGCCAAATTAAAGGAACGAGTACAAGAAGGAGCTATAAAACAGACAGAGGTAATAGATCTTTTAAAGAAACACAAGAGGCAACCAATGACTTTTTTTTTTGGTGGGAACTAAAGTCATGTAGTTATGTATTGTAGAAACAGGAACCAAGAAAATAGGAACAGAAGTTTGAGATATAATACCAACAATAATAGATCATCTACAGTGATTCACAAAGTGAGCAGCAATCGGGGGAAGAGGGGGCAGTAATGGCCACAGGTGCATTTATCTTTCCTATTAATTGCTATTAAATTTTTTAAAAATTGATTTCCAAGGGGATAAGTAATATTTTTTTCTGGAAAAGGGGTGGTAGGCCAAAAAAGTTTGGGAACCACTGAAAGATTCTAACAGGATCAGTGATTATAATAGGGTAAATTACAACTCAAACAATAATGCATCATGCCAAGGAATCTGATATCACTGTGAGGTACAACAGAGAAATAATCAAAATAGCCAGAGGTGTGGCCAAAGAAATATAGATGAATGATGGTACTCAGGAGGGAGAGAGACCTTAAAGAGTCTGGAGATGAATTTTAAGTCTTTTCAGATCCCACTGCCCTATTAATATTAACTGCTTCAATTTGTTCCCCTCCCCACTGTGGAGAAGTCTATGTAACACAATTTTAAATATAGATCTACACCCAGGAGGTAAGGTGTATATAATTCCCAGATAACCACTCCAATAGCTATCAAAATTGAAGAAAAAGACTCTTGCATTCATTGCTCCTTCTATTAAAAGGTACCTTCTATTAACACTGAGTGACGGTATCATGTTACATATATTATATTTGCTGCTTATTTGTTTTAAAATCTAATTTTGTATTTAAGTTTACATATTAATCTAATCTAAAATATTCCATTATCCTATGTCACTTTCAATTACTATGTTTTGGCTATTAGCTAAATGCTCTCTTACATTGTCATTATTTGTACCCTCCTCCTATGACTGGACAGGAAATAATACCATTTTAAAAAACCATAGAGAAGTTAGAAAAACTCTTTTCTTTGGGAAAGCCATAGGTCCTTATGGATACTGAGTTTGTCCCCAGAAACATTGGAGCTTTGTTTTGTCACAAGCAACAAATCAAGTCCACAGTAATGAGACATTACTACAGCTTGAAGCACATGGAAGTTACATGTTTCCTAAATGGCCTTTTGCTAATTTTGCCTTTGTTAACTGTCACATAGATGATAAAGAATGGATTCCATCAAAATGGTTACAAACTATATCAGTGACCTTTGAAGAATTTAATGAGCTGAAAATCTCAATTGATTTTAATGGGTCTTCAGATATGATATTTGATTTTTTTTGTTTTTTACTCTTCTTAATTTTTGTACTTAAGTACATAAAATCAGTATTAATGTTTTTTTTTATTTTGAAGGTTAAGTTTACGATATCTATTATCCCTAATACCAATACATACCCAAAAGCTTTAGACTATGAAAACCTGCCATTGATTGTTAAGTATTATGGAAATTTAATTAGTAATTGTGTCTGATTTCAGAAGAAGGCATCACAAATGAGCCACTTCACTGTGCAAAGAACCACAAGGTCAAGGAGACCAGAAATCCCAGTGGAATTGATGAAGACCTATGTCAAGACAGAAAACTTGTTTTGAAGCTCAAGGAAGTGGTTGTTTGACATATCTAGACACTGGACTTCCCTATAGCAGATTCCTACAAGTACCTTAGTTTGGCTTTCATTTTGGCTCCTCTCTCCCTGAGATTGAAGGTAAAATTGGACCAGGGAATCACATTTCCCTTTTACCTCAGAATCTAGTCCCTTATTTTTTTATAGTACTGCAATTTTCTGTAGTCCCAGCTGCCAGTGAGTAAGTACAATATTGCTACAATTGTCCTGCAGGCTTGTAGGATATATATTATGTTAATAAGGCTTTGCTGATGATAAAAGGACATGTTATGTGTTTGTTCTTTTTTACTCATAATTTTATATACATAAGGTTTTGATATACATATTTTTATCCAGAATTTTATTTTTTCTCTTCTATTGTTTTTTTGGGGGTGGGGGTGGGGCAGGGTTGGTTTTCTTTTGAGAACTGATTCATATACCTCATAATTCACCCATGTATACTGCATTGATTCTAATGCTGGTCAACACCCTTCTCAGGGAGGATTGCAAAATTATCCTAAAATCCAAGGTTTAAAATCTTTTAAAGAAATTTTAGGAAAAGAAAATTGCCAACATCCCAAATCAAGAAAACAGATTTTATGGAGAAGGTGCCTTAAGGATGCTTACAGAAACCACACACTACATCAAAAGTTCCAGTGTGAACTTTGGGATATAATGAAGGGGACTGAACATGTCATTTATTCAGAAGATAAACTTCATGCCAAAGGAGAGGACCCCTTAATTGGCTCTTTGCAAATGCATCTATGAATTATTTTTGATTTCTTTCTCTTTCCTTTCCCTTTTATCCCTGAATTGTTGTAATTCCCTCTAGGTAAAATGCAATGTTTTACACACCTCTAGTAAAAGAGGCTTTAGAGGTATAAATTAGTTATGTGAAATGATTCATTGGGGAGACTAGCCATGTTAATTTCCCAAGACCCCAGTAAGGATACTTTAACATGCTTGTCTACCAATTGAATAACAGGGAAGATTGTGTAAAGGGAAATCTCTACTCCAAGGATGGTCTGACCAACATCCCTGCACTGTGTAAGCAGAGTTTACCTGAACACTTCAAACCTAGGTCACAGGTGACATGTCTGAGCCAAAAGAAAGGATAATAAAAAGTGTGCAAAGGGGCTCACTCTATCTATTTCTTGGTATTGCAGGATGCAGGCTAGGAGCAATGAGACAGTGTGCCATGTGGCAACATTAGAATAAGAGTAGAATAGGTTTTAATCTCTATATATCTGCTTTCTTTAATTCAAGTAAATATTAATAAACTATGAAATCTAAGAACTAGGATTTTTAATTTAACTTTAACATTTATAGTAGAAATCATTTGAACAATAAAGAAAACAAACAAAATATTCGAAGTCTTGTTGGCAGTTATATTCAAAGTGATCCTGCCATTAGCAACACTGACCTGCATTTGGTAGACACACCATTTTGAAGTATGGCCCTGGGAGTCTTTCCCAGAACTGGTTCCATATTGCTAAGTTTCAAAGGGAAATGTTAGAACTCTCCAGTTAGGGAATCATTGAAAGGTGGCAAACCATTAAGAACTATCATCATAAGTTTCTATCTTAGCAAATTCTAAATTTCCAAACAAATAAAAACCAGAATGGAGATACAGGAAAATCCTAAACTTAAACTGAAAGAACAAATATAATTTTAAAACAATGACTTTCCCCTACTAGTAGAGAATTTCCTAATGACACAATGATAAAAAAGACACATATTTTTAAAATCAGTCTCCATTACTGCAAAAAACACAAATAAAAACTTGATCATAAAAAGTTTTATAGAAATGGGGACAATGCCCAAGTCATTAAACTCTGCCCTCCCTAATTTGTTAATATATACATTCAAAGATATAAATTTCCCCCTGAATACTGCCTTGGCTGCATCCTACAGAGTTTGGTAGGATGTCTCATCATTGTCATTCTCTTCAATGAAATTGTTAATTGTTTCTATGACTGCTTCTTTGACTAGCTGGTTTTAGAGAATCATATTATTTAATTTCCAATTAGTTTTTGATTTGCCTGTCTGGGTGCCCTTACTTATTATTTTTATTGCATTATGATCTGAGAAGGTTACATTTGTTATTTCTGCTCTTTTGCATTTGTTTGCAATGTTTCTATGCCCTATTACATGGTCAATCTTTGTGAATGTACCATGTGCAGCTGAAAAGAAGGTGTATTCTTTTTGTCCCTATTTATTTTTCTCCACATATCAATTAAATCTAATTTTTCTAGGACTTCATTCACCTCTCTTACCTCTTTCTTATTTATTTTTTGGTTTGATTTATCTAGATCTGAAAGAGGAATATTTAGATCTCCCACTATTATGGTTTTACTATCTATTTCCTTCTTGAGCTCTGCCATTTTCTCCTTTATGAATTTGGATGCTATAAACACTTGGTGCATACATATTGAGCAATGTTATTTCCTCATTGTCTATACTGCCTTTAGTCAGGATGTAGTGACCTTCCCTGTCTTTTTAAATCATATCTATTTTTACTTTGGATTTGTCAGAAATCATAATTGCCACTCCTGCCTTCTTTTTCTCATTTGAGGCCCAAACAATTTTACTCAAGCCCTTTACCTTAAACCTGTGTATGTCCCCCAACCCATATGTGTTTCTTGTAGACAACATATGCTAGGATTTTGGTTTCTAATCCATTCTCCTATTTACTTCCTTTTTTTTAACCCTTGCACTTTGGTGTATTGTCTCATAGGTGGAAGATTGGTAAGGGTGGGCAATGGGGGTCAAGTGACTTGCCCCGGGTCACACAGCTGGGAAGTGGCTGAGGCCGGGTTTGAACCTAGGACCTCCTGTCTCTAGGCCTGACTCTCACTCCACTGAGCTACCCAGCTGCCCCCTTTACTTCCTTTTCAATGGGTAAGTTCATCCCATTCACATTTAGAATTATAATTATCAGTTTTTGCCAACATTTTGGAATCCTCTCCTAGTTCTACCCCTTTTTCTTACACTATTTCCTTTTAAATCAGTGGTTTGCTTTATGCCAGTAACCCTTGTACCCTCCCTTGATTTACTTTCCTTTCTACCCCCTCCTTATTATTTCCCTCTTTTTATTTTTAAGGCCTAATGAAATACTTCCATCTTCTTCTCCCCTCCCTTTTTTGACCTCCCCACTCCCTTACTCCCCTTGGTTTATCATTTCTGACTTTCTCAGTAGAGTTAGAGTTTTATATCCCAATGGATAAAGCTACTCTTCCCTCTCAGGGTTAATTACACTGAGAGTAAAGATTAAATATTACCTCTTAATGCTCTCTTCCTCTCCTTCTTATAAAAGTATTCATCCCTTCCCCTTCCCATGCCCACTTTGTGTGTAATAGAATATCCTATTTTTCTTATTCATTCAAGTTTCTGTCGGTGTCCTCTACTATTTACCTCCCTCTTTCCCACCCCTATATCATCTTAGACCATTTAGTATTCCAACCTCTCCCTATGAATAATTCTTGTAATTACTATAATAGTGAATACTATAATAGTGGCTAGAGTTCCTTACAGAGAATGATACATAACATTTTTCCACATAAGAATACCAATAATTAGATTATATTGAAGCCCTTAAAGAGGCAAATTTAAAAAATATGAGTTTTCTTTCTTTCCCCTCTGTTTTTTATTTACCTTTTCAGGTTTCTCTTGATTTTTGTGGTTGGATATCAAACTTTCCATTTAGTCCTGGTCTTTTCTGTGCGAATACTTGGAAATCTTCTACTTGTTGAATGCCCAAACTTTCCCCTGGAAGTATATAGTTAGTTTTGATGGGTAGGTGATCCTTGGTTGTAGACCCAGTTCTCTTGTCTTTCTGAATATCACATTCCAAGCCTAGTGGTCTTTTAGCGTGGAGGCTGTCAGATCCTCTGTGATCCTGATTGGTGCTCCTTGATATCTGAATTGTCAACTTCTGACTTCTTGTAAATTTTTTCTTTTACTTGGAAGCTCTTGAATTTGGCTATTATATTCCTGTGGGTTGTCTTTTCTGGGTCTAGTGTAGAGGGTGATCTATGGATCATTTCAATTTCTATATTACACTCTTTTTATAGAAATTCAGGGCATTTTGCTCAATAATTTCTTTTAGTGTGGAGTCCAAATTTGTATTAATTTCTGCTTTTTCAGGAAGACTAAAGATTCTCAGATTGTCTCTTCTAGACCTGTTTTTGTGGTCTGTTACTTTCTCATTGAGATATTTCAGGTTTCCTTCTATTTTATCAGTCTTTTTACTTTGTTTTATTTCTTCTTGCTGTCTTGAGAGATCATTAGCTTCTAATTGCTAAATTCTAGCCTTTAGGGACTGGTTTTCCTTTTCAATCTGGTCATTTCTGGTGTTCAATTTGCTTATCAGTTCATTTGATTTCTGAGTCTCATTTCCAATTGAAAATTTTGCCTTTTAAACTGCTATTTTCTTGCCAGATCTCTTCCATCTTTCTCATCATCTCAGATATTAACTCTTCAAAAGCTTGTGACCAGTTTTCATTTTTAGAGAAGTTTTGGATATAATTGCTTGTTTATTCTCCTCTGCTGTTTGCTCGGTTGTCTGGATTAGAAAGCAAGCAAATTAAAAATCCCCAGATGAAAACTAAATTAGAAATACTAAAACTCAGGGAGAAATTAATAAAATCAAAAGTAAAAGAACTATTGAATTAATAAATAAGACTAGAGGCTGGTATTTTGAAAAAAACAGATAAAATAGACAAAGTACTGGTCAATCTAATAAAAAAAAAGGAAAGAAGAAAACCAAATTAACAGTATCAAATATGAAAAGGGAGACCTTACCTTTAATTAAGGGAAAATTATGGCAATCATTTAAATCAATTATGCCCAATGATATGGCAATAAATATAGTAATCTAGGAGATACAGATGAATCTTTACAAAAATACAAAAGTCCTAGATTAACAGCAGAAGAAATAGAATATCTAAATAATCTCATATCAGAAAAAGAAATTGAACAAGCCATCAAAGAACTCCCTAAGAAAAAAATTGCCAGGGCCTGATGAATTCACATGTGAATTCTATCAGCCATTCAAAGAGCAACTAATCCCAATACTGTACAAATTATTTGATATAATAAGCAAAGAAGGAGTCCTACCAAATTTATTTTATGGTACTAATATGGTACTGATTTGAAAGCTAGGTAGATCAAAAACAGAAAGAAAACTACAGATCAATCTCCCTAATGATCAGAGATGCAAAAATTTTAAATAGAATATTAGCAAAGAGACTCCAGCAAATGATCAAGAGGATCATCCACCAAGATCAGGTGGGATTTGTACCAGGAATGCAAGGATGGTTCTACATTAGGAAATCAATCCACATAATTGGCCATATCAACAATTTAACAAACAAAAATCACATGATTATATCAATAGATGCTGTAAAAGCCTTTGACAAAACTCAGCACCCATTCCTATTGAAAACACTGGAAAGTATAGGAACAGAAGGACCTTTCATAATAATAATAAACAGTATGTACATAAAACCATCGACAAGCATCATTTGCAATGGGGATAAATTAGAAGCGTTTCCAATAAGATCAGGTGTGAAACAAGGATGTCCTTTATCTCCTCTATTATTTAACATTGTACTAGAAACACTAGCAGTAGCAATTAGAGAAGAAAAAGAAATTGAAGGTATCAAAACAGGCAAGGTTGGTTCAACATTAGGAAAACCATCCATATAAATGACCATATCAATAGTCTAACAAACAAAAATCACATGATTATCTCAATAGATGCTGAAAAAGCCTTTGACAAAATACAGCATCCATTCCTATTGAAAACATTGAAAAGTATAGGAATAGAAGGACCCTTCCTAAAAATAATAAACAATATATACCTAAAACCATCAACAAGTATTATATGCAATGGGGATAAATTAGAAGCCTTCCCAGTAAGATCAGGAGTGAAACAAGGATGCCCATTATCACCTCTATTATTCAACATAGTACTAGAATCACTAGCAGTAGCAATTAGAGAAAAAAAAGAAATTGAAGGTATCAAAATAGGCAATGAGGAGACTAAGCTATCACTCTTTGCAGATGATATGATGGTCTACTTAAAAAATCCTAGAGAATCAACTAAGAAGCTTGTAGAAATAATCAACAACTTTAGCAAAGTTGCAGGATACAAAGTAAATGCACATAAATCATCAGCATTTCTCTATATTTCCAATACATCACAGCAGCAAGAAGTAGAAAGAGAAACACCATTTAAAATCACCCTAGACAATATAAAATACTTAGGAATTTATCTACCAAAACAAACACAGAAATTATACGAAAACAACTAAAAATCACTTTCCAAACAATTAAAACTGGATCTAAACAATGGAAAAATATTGATTGTTCATGGGTAGGATGAGCTAACATAATAAAAATGACCACTCTACCCAAATTAATTCACCTATTTACTGCCATACCTATCAAACTACCAAAAAACTTTTTTTTTTACTGAATTAGAAAAAACTATAACAAAGTTCATCTGGAATAACAAAAGATCAAGTATATCAAGGGAAATAATGAAAAAAATGTGAAGGAAGGGGGCCTTGCAGTGCCAGATGTTAAACTGTACTATAAAGAAGTGGTCATCAAAATGGTATGGTACTGGCTAAGAGACAGAAAGGAGGATCAGTGGAATACACTTGGGGTAAGTGACATCAGCAATACAGTGTATGATAAACCCAAAGTGCCCAACTTTGGGGACAAAAATCCACTATTTGACAAAAACTGATGGGAAATTTTGAAAATAATATGGGAGAGATTAGGTTTAGAACAACATCCCACATCCTACACCAAGATAAATTTGGAATGGGTGAATGACTTGAATATAAAGATGGCAAATATAAATAAATTAAGTGATGATAGAATAGTTTACTTGTCAGATCTCTGGGAAAGGAAAGATTTTAAAACCAAGGAAGATTTAGAGAAAATTACAAAATATAAAATAAATGATTTTGATTATATCAAGCTGAAAACTTTTGTACAAACCAAAACAATATAGCCAAAATCAGAAGGGAAACAACAAATTGGGAAAAATCTCTTCGTAACCAAAAACTCTGACAGGGGTCTAATTACTCAAATATACAAGGAGTTAAACCAATTGTATAAAATATCAAGTCATTTCCCAATTCATAAATGGGCAAGAGACATGAATAGGCAATTTTCAAATAAAGAAATCAAAAGCATCAATAAGCACATGAGAAAGTGTTCTAAATCTCTAATAATTAGAGAAATGCAAATCAAAACAACTCTGAGGTATCACCTCACACTTAGTAGATTGTCTAAAATGAAAGAAGGGGAGAGTAATGAATGCTGGAGGGGATGTGGCAAAACTGGGATATGAATGCAGTGCTGGTGGAGCTGTGAACTGATCCAACCATTCTGGCTGGCAATTTGGAACTATGCTCAAAGGGCTATAAAAGAATGCCTGCCCTTTGATCCAGCCATACCATTTTAGGGTTTGTACCCCAAAGAGATCATAGATGAATAGACTTGTTCCAAAATATGTATAGCTGTGCTTTTTGTGTTGGTAAAAACCTGGAAAATGAGGGCATGCCCTTCAATTGGGGAATGGCTGAACAAATTGTGGTATATGTTGGTAATGGAATACCATTGTGCTCAAAGGAATAATAAACAGGAGGAATTCAATGTGAATTGGAAAGCCCTCCAGGAATGGATGTAGAGGGAAAGGAGCAGAGCCAGAAGAACATGGTACACAGAGACTGATACATTGTGGTAAAATAGAATGTAATGAACTTTTGTACTAGCAGCAATGCAATGACCCAGGACAATTCTGAGGGACTTATGGAAAAGAACACTACCCACATTCAGAGGAAAAACTACAGGAGTGGAAACAAGAGAAAAACAACTGCTTGAACACATGGGTTGAGGAGGACATGATTGGGGATGTAGACTCGAAACAACCACACCAATGCAACTATCAATAATTTGGAAATAGGTCTTGATCAATGACACATGTTAAAACCAGTGGAAATGTGCATTGGCCATTTGTGGAGGGAATGATGGTAGTGAAGGAGAAAGTAGGAGCATGAATCATGTAACCATGTTAACTTTTCTAAAAAATAAATATTAATAAATTTTAAAATAAAATAAAATAAAATAACCACTGAGGGGGGAAAAAAAGAAATGGGGACAATCAAAACACAAACCTCGAAGAGTACAATAATGCAAGAATGTATACATGCCAAAGCCTACAGGAAAATGTGAAATGGTGAAAGACTAAAACATAACTTAATAGAGCTCGAAAAGAATTTTAAGAATCAAGTAAGTGTAGCAGAAGAGAAATTAGGAAAAGAAATGAGATAGATACAACAGAATCATGAAAAAAATCAACAGCATGATAAAGGAAGTAAAAGGAAGGGGAAAAGATACACCAAAATTAACAAAAGAAAACAACTTCTTTAAAAAATATTGACAACAACAATATTTGATGGTGATTATCTATGATAACTTGACTGCCTTTCAATGATCCAGGGCAATCCTGTGGGAGAACACCAGAGAGACAATTGTTGGAGTCATCTTTCACATCTGTGTATTTGGGGTTTTGGTTTGGGGTTTTGCTTATGGTTGTGTAACAATAACCAACATGGAGGTGTATTTTATATGAAAATTAAAAATAGAATTGGCCAAATGATAGAAAGTTATTGAAAGAGCTCTAATGGAGCTAATAATTGTGTAAAAAAATAGAATTTAGCAAGTGGAAGCTAATAACTCCTTGAGATTTCAAGAAAAAATGAAACAAAATTAAAAGAATTTCTAAAAAAGGGAAAAATGTAAAATATATCATTGGTAAAATAACTGATCTGAGAAAGATATGTAAGAGTGAAGACATAAAAATTATTATACTATCTGAAAGCATTGATTTAAAAAAGACTGAAAATCACATTATAAGAAATTGTTGGACTTCAGATTAAGATGGCACCAAAGTAGAAGAAAGGCTCTTCCTCTCCTCTCCACCAACCAATAAAGAGTGCCTCAAAAGGACAATAACCAGGATCAGATGAGCAAAGGGGTTCTGCTCTGGGGTGCAGCACTGAAGGTAGTCAGAATTTTGGCATTTTCATGCTAAAAAGGGGCAAAATTGGTCCCCCCAAAGTGTGAGCTCCACTCCACCAATCCACAGATTTGGAGCAAGCATAGGGCAAACTTTAGTTTCTTGGCAGGGCTGGCTAGGGATACTACAGACTTACCCCTGAGAGCAATGATACTTGGACACCAAGAGTCTGAGGAAATGTGGAGATTGGGTGTGGAGATTGGGAAGAGAGGAGCTTCCCATAGCAAACACTGCATAGTCTTGAAAAACAGTCTCATGGCAAAAATATCTCTGGAGCTCAACATAAAGATCATCCACCTTCCTCACTCAGACTTCTGACCAGGAAGAATCAAAGCAATGGCCATAAATACCCAAGAACTATAACCCACAACTAACAACAACAAAAAAACAACAAAACAAAACTTGACCCTAGGTATTTTTTCTCCAGAAAAATTCCAGACCACAGAGGAGACAGCAGAAAATGACAAAATACATCCAAATCTTCCAAAAAAAGTGGAAATTTGGCACAAGCTCTTGAGGAGCTCAGATTTGAGTTTATGAACCAAATTAGAAAGCTAGAGGAAACTTGGTAAGAAAAGTGGGAAATAGTTCAAAAAGAAAATATCAATTTAAAATACAGAACCTTCCACTTGCAAAAAGAAACACAGAAATCAAATGAGATGATAATCAAACTGGAGAAAAATATTGAACAGCTGGAAGCCATGAAAAGCAGGATAGACTGAACAGAAAAGGACAATCAAAAGGTCATACTTGAAAACAAGTCTTTAAAGACCAGAATTGGGCTAATGATCTCACAAGACAGCAAGAATTAAGAAAGCAAAGTCAAAGGAATAACAAAATAGATGGAAACACTAAATATCTCACTGAGAAGATGACAAAATACCAGTCTGGAAGAGATAATTTGAAAATCATAGGTCTACCTGAAAACCTAGAAATAAATAGAAAACTAAACATCATATTAAAAGAGATTATCCAAACAAACTGCCCTAATATTCTTGAACAAGAGGGCAAAATAGACATTGAAAGAATCCATAGATCACCTTCTACATTAAATACTCAAAATACAACCCCCAGGAATGTAGTTGCCAAATTCAAGAAGTTCCAAGCTAAGGCAAAAATATTACAAGAAGCCAGAAAGAGAAAATTCAGATATCAAGGAGTACCATTCAGGATTACACAGAATCTGGCAGCCTCCATATTAAAGGATTGCAACTCATGGAATATGATATTCAGAAAGGCAAGAGAATTGTGTCTAGAACCATGGCTCACCTATCCATCAAAATTGACTATATTCGTCCAGGAGAAAGTATAAATATTTAGCAAAATAAAAGTGTTCAAAGCATTTATAAATAAAAGACCAAAATTAAAAAGGAAACTTGATGTCCAAATACAGAAATCAAGAGAAATCTCAAAAAAGGTAAATAAGAAAGAGAGAGGGGGTTTCTTATTTTTTAAGGACTTCAGTAAGGTTAAAGTTGTTTATATTCCTATATGAAAAAATGTTATTTGTAACTGTCAAAATTGTATTCACTATTATAGTACTTATAAGAATTATTCACAGACAAAGGTTGGAGCACTAAGTGGTTTTAATATGATATGTAAAAAAAGAAAAGGGGGGAATAGAAGATGACATCAAGTGAAACTTGAAGGAATGAGAAAAATAGGATAATCTAAAACACATAAAGAGGTGCATGGGAGGGAGGGGGGAAGAATAGTATTATAAGAAAAAGTGGAAGAGATTGCTAATAGGTAATACTTAAACCTTACTCACAGTATAATCAATTCTGAGAGGGAATGGAATCTAGATACATTGGGGTATTGAAATCTATCTTATCCTAAAGGAAAGTTGAGAGGGAAAAACAAAGGGGAGGAGTGGGTCAGAAGTACCAAAATGGAGAGAAAGAAAGGGGAGAGTGAATTTAAGAGATCCTAAAGAAAAATAAGAAGGAATAAGAAATGAGGAGGTGGAAAGGGAAGTTATGTAAGTGTGGGGATTAGAGTGACTGATTAAAAACAAAACACTGGGAGAGAAGTAAATAGTGAAAGAAGAAAGGGAAGGACTAGGAAAAGAAATCATAATGTTGGGGAATACACAGGTGGTAATTATTACTCAGAATGTGAATGGGATTAACTCACCCATAAAATGGAAGCAAATAGCAGAGTGTATTAGAAACCAAAATCCCAACATTTGTTGTCTAAAAGAAACACAATGAGGCAGTGAGACACACAGTGTAAAGGTAAAAGGTTGGAGCAAAATTTATTGGGCATCAACTGAGGAAAAAAGAGGCAGGAAGACCAAACATAATATCTGACAAAGCCAAAGTAAAAATAGATATGATTAAAAGAGATACAGAAAGTAATTACATCCTGATAAAAAGTATTATAAACATTTAGAAAACATCATTACTCAACACACATTCACCAAATGGTATTGCGTTCAACTTTTTAAAAGAAAAACTATTTGATCTTAAGGAGGAAATAGATAGTAAAACTATACTAGTGGGAGATCTGAACCTTCCTCTATCAGATTTAGATAAATCAAACCAAAAATAAACAAGTAAGAGGTAAGAGATATAAACTAAATCTTAGAAAAATTAGAGTTAATAGATATATTGAGAAAAATAAATAAAGACAAAAAGGAATATACATTCTTTTCAGTAGTACATGGTATATTAACAAAGATTGATCACATACTAGGGCAAAAAACAAGGTAAACAATTGCAAAAAAGCAGAAATAATAAATGCAACTTTTTCATATCATAAAGCAATAAAAATAATTAACAGGGTTCTAGGAGAGGCAAACCAAAAATTAATTGGAAATTAAATAATATGATTCTCCAAAATTGTTTGGTTAAAGAATAAATAGAAATAATTAATAATTTCATTGAAGTGAATGACAGTGACAAGACATCATATCAAAATCTATCGAAAGCAGCCAAAGTAGTAGTAAGGGGGAAATTTATATCCTTAAGTGCATATATTAATAAATTAGGGAGGGCAGAAGTCAATGAATTGTGCATTCAAATTAAAAAAACTAGAAAGTAAAATTAAAAATCCCAAGAGAAATCTAAATTAGAAATCCCAAAAATTAAAGGAGAAATTAATAAAATTTAAAGTGAAAGAACTATTAAATTAATGAATAAGACTAGAAGCTGGTAACAAAGTTCATTTGGAAAAACAAAAGAACAAGAATATCAAGGGAAATAATGAAAAAAAAAGTGAAGGAAGGTGGCCAGAAGAACTAGACCTTAAACTGTACTATCATACAGTGGTCATCAAAAAATATGGTACTGGCTAAGAGACAGAAGGGAGGATCAGTGGAATAGACTTGGGGAAAGTGATCTCAGCAAGACAGTCTATGATAAATCCAAAGAACTCAGCTTTTGGGACAAAAAATCCACTATTTGACAAAAAATGCTGGAAAAATTGGAAAACAGTATGGGAGAGATTAGGTTTAGATTAACATCTCACACCATACACAAAGATAAATTCAAAGTGAATGAATACCATGAATATAAAGAAGGAAAATATGAGTAACTTAGGCAAACACAGATAAGTATATTTGTCAGATCTCTGGGTAAGGAAAGATTTTAAAACCAAATAAGAGTTAGAAAATAAAATATATCAATAAGCATATGAGAAAGTGTTCTAAATCTCTTAGAATTAGAAAAATGCAAATCAAATAAACTCTGAGGTACCAAATCACACCTTGCAGATTGGTTAATATGACAGCAGAGTAAAGTAATAAATGTTAGGGAGTATGTGGCAAAATTGGAACATTAATGTATTGCTTGTGGAGTTGTGAATTGATCCAACAATTCTGGATGGTGTGATAATGAGATTAAATCTACCCTGCCCTTGCTTAGATTTAATCACCAAAGATGTAAACACAACCATTTGGTTCACAAGTGGGGGAGGTCTATAACCCACAAGTGTTAGAATGAGTAATGAATCAGAATCAACTGACTGCCCCCTAGGCAGTCCTAAGAGAAGTGTCTGTTGTGATTGGACATGCAACCTAGGAGGGAGGCACAAGAAGTGAAGCATAAGTGATCCCTTTAAAAAGAGAGTTGAGTAAGTCAAGGATCTTCTGGTTTTGTGAAGGGGACCTAAGGGAGTTCTGCTAGTTTGTGACTGAGACTGTTCCACATGGTGAGTGTTAAAGACTGAATCTTCCTGAACTTCTCTTAAGGAATTTTCCTTTCAAAGAGACTCTGTGACTGAAGCTTTGATGCATATGCTTCTTGGCCTTTGGGCCTCTAGCCCTTGGCTCAAGGCTTGACCTTTTCCAATTAAGGACTAGTTAAATTTGCCTGGTTTGAGTCAGGGACTGGAATAATTTACTCAGTGTGTTTGGTCACTTATCCTATCTTATTCTCTCTTTAATTTTCTTACTTTCTCTTTCTTTTTTTTAACCCTTACCTTCCATCTTGGAGTCAATACTGTGTATTGGCTCCAAGGCAGAAGAGTGGTAAGGGTAGGCAATGGGGGTCAAATGACTTGCCCAGGGTCACACAGCTGAGAAGTGGCTGAGGCCAGATTTGAACCTAGGACCTCCCATCTCTAGGCCTGACTCTCATTCCACTGAGCTACCCAGCTGCCCCTCTCTCTCTTCTTAATTGTAAATAAACTTTCATAAAAGTCAATTTTGACTTGAGGTTATTCCTTAATTGTGGAAATTTCCCCTGGCAACCAACTTTTAATATATTCAACCAAATCCCTTTTTCCCCTTACAAATTGGAACTATGCCCAAAGGGTGCTAAAAGACTGTTTGCTCTTTGATCCAGCCATTCTACTACTGGGTTTATACCCCAAAGAGATCATAAGGAAAAAAGATACATACAAAAATATTTATAGCCTCACTCTTTATAGTGGCAAAAAAACTGGAAAACCAGGATATGACCTTCAATTGGGGAATAGATGAGCAAATTGTAGTATCTGCTGGTGATGGAATACTATTGTGCTCTGAGGAATAACGAACTTGAGGTATTCCATGTGAACTGGAATGACCTACAGGAATTGATGCAAAGTGAAAGGAGCAGAACCAGGAGAATATTATACACAGAGACTGATACACTGTGGTAAAAATCAAATGTAATGGACTTCTCTACTAGCAACAATGCAGTGATTCAGGACAACTCTGATGGACTTATGAGAAAGAACTCTCTTCACATTCAGAGGAAGAACTATGGAAGTAGAAACACAGATGAAAAAGAACTGCTTGAACACATGGGTTGATGCAGATATGACTTAGGATACCGACTCTAAACAACCATACCAGTGCAACTATTAATAATATGGAAATAGGTCTTGATCAATGACACATGTAAAATCCAGTGGAAATATGCATTGGCTGGGGGGAAGAGTAAGGGGAGAGAAAGAACAAGAATAATGTAACCATGGAAAATTAAAAAAAAAAGGAAAAACATAAACAAACAAACATATATATATATATATATATTTCAGCCTATACAGTTTATCACTGTTCCTTCTGTATCATTTGAAATTGTAATAGCCCTGGAAAGCTACAACTCCCAGGATTCCCTCTGCTACAACTTCACCTGACAACTCTCACTTCCTTTGTGGGAGGTGTCAGAGAAAGTATAAAAGAGAAAGTTTGGCACCTTTTATAGCTCTCTATCCTGAGCTCTTGCTAGCTCTCTCTACCCTGGAGAGCTCTCTACCCTGATACCCTGATCTCTCTCTTGGAGCCTTTTTCCATTTCCTCCTACCTCCTAGTTTTCCCTAGACCTTCCCTTTCCTAATCTAAATAAAACCTAGCTATTCAAAACCCTAAAGTTGCTCTCTGATCATTTATTTGATCCCCTGAAGGGCTCTGCTCAATTTCCCCTGCCAGGGCTGGGGGCCCACTACCTTCCTTTCCCTTCCTCTAACTTCCTCTCTCATTTCTCCCATTCCTCCAATCCTCCTACCTTCCTCCCTTCACTTTCGCCACACAGGTCATGGAGACCTTCAGATGGACCTGAACCTGCCTGCCTGAGTCTGCTGACTATCCTGCCTGCCTTACTGCCTAAGGATAAGTAAAAAATTTCCCCACCCAAACCCAATCCAATGGGGGATTCCTTGCCCTACTAAACCCCTACTGGGCTTCTAGATCTAAATTCCCCCCAACTCCATCCCAAGAGCCTTAACCCTAATCCCCCTTACCCCTGCCAGGCTAAAACCCAGCAGGCATCAGGGAAAAAAACCTGGACTCTTCCCCTACTCTTCCCCTGCCCAGCTCCTGTGCCTTGGCAGGGGATCCAAATCCATTACCTAAGCCCCGAATCCCTCACCCAACCCAGGAACCTAGCCAGACCACAAAAACCCCAGTCCCCTAAGAAAAACCCAGCTAGCGGCAAAATACCCAGTAGGTGGTCTGCCAGTGGTGGGAAAGCAAGATCTGCCCCCAGCAGTCCACTAGGGGGAAAAACCAGATCCCTCTCTACCTTCTACCCCCCCCCCCCCATTAGCTTCAATCTCTCCCTTTGGAGAGATTTTGCCTTTTAAAAGACAATACCAAAACTCCAAAGACTAAAAAAAAAAAACGCACTTATCTTGCTTATATTCCTGAAGGCTTTCATCACATTCCTTGTCCATTTCTCTACTCCCCCCTCCTTTCTTCTTACTGAGCTGAAGTACTACCTTGGCCACTAGAGGCCAGCACTGAGCACAAAGTGTGCTCCCCCCTCCCTCCTGCAGTGGTACCTTAGCCAGCTCCTCAACACCAATAATACATGAATACTAACTAATACTAATACTACTACTACTACTACTAATAATAATAATAAATTTTCCCAGCTGAAAAACAAACAAAAAATACATAAAAAGAACAAGCAGTTAAATAAAAAAACTAGAATTAAAGCAAACTGAATAAATAAAGGCTAGCTAAGTAAATAAACAAATAGAAGCCTCCCAACATGTTTGCTTTTATACAGGAAAATCTTTTGGCTTTTGCAAAATTGGACTGCCTCCTCCTCCTGATGCTGCTAGGGAATCTTGTTTTCTTAATTTTCAATATGATGACTGTAGAAAATGATAAGTAAGTGTAATGGTACTCACCAGGGATATTATAATAAAACTAGGTGATTGTGTTTACACACACTGGGGTTTATGAGAGACTAGACCTGGACATGGGGACCAGAACAGCTAAGCTGCTCCTAACTGAAAAAGGGACAGTTGACCAACTGTCGCCCTCGGCCAGAGGCTTTGAATCCAACAGACAAGGTAACAGGATATAATTGGTTTTAATTATGAACAACTAAAAGGTGGGAAAGGGATGTCTACTCTAAAACCTTAAAACCTAATGACAAAACCACAGGGAAAGGGGAGAACTTATTTCTACACTAACTTAGTGATCTAAACAGACAGGGCCCAAGGAGCTGTAATGGAGTCTCTGAGTGACTGCCTCAGTTGGATCCTGCCAGACTTGAGCAGCAAAGCTAGGGGCTAATGTGGCTTTCGGATTTCTACTGCAATCCACTGATGATCTCTGGATGCCAAGAACCAAGGTAGTCTCAGGTACCAAGTAGGGAGTGTTTGCTTGAAAAGCTGTCTACCAGATCTCAAACTTCTCCTCTTCCCTTGGCACAGCACTGTTGATCTTGTCTCTTTGCTAGATGTCACCACCACACAGGATCCCAGGGAAAATCAGGAAGCAGGGTGTCCTTTGCTCTGAGATCTCCCAGGCTGGCAACAGTTTTTGCCCAGCACTAATGGAGTCCTCTCTCAGGGCACACACACACACATACTTCCTCCTCCTTCATTGTAGCCTAGAATTCCCAGCTCCAGCTCCTTCCTTCTAGGTCAACCTTAATTCTTAATCAATAACTACCTAATGTTCCTCACAACATGACACAAAAGGCTGCAAATAGGAAAATGCAAGCCACCATCCAAGTAGCAGTACAAATCCAACTGGACAATTTCAAATACACTATGCACAATGGACTGGAAAAGGAGGATCCAATTCAAAAATCTGATTCCTAATTTTACGAGGCTATTCCTGAAATACTCAGAGAGGAAAATCCTATTTCTCCTGAAATAGAGATGACAGATGTAATGAAACTCCTCTCTTGTCTTGTGCATCTCCTGGCCAACCCTCCTTCCCCTGCTACTTCTCCTGACACCCTATCCTCTCCTGTCCCTTCTCCCAACCCACAACCAGACTATACCGGTTTCTACCAATACTGCAGAGACAAACACACAAACAACTCAACAGATACATACTGCCAAGGTAAGCACACAAACATCTCAAAAGCCCCGTACTGCCTCGGTAAGCACCAAAAAGAATACTTCTTCAAGCTACCCTGATGGTAATAATAATTTTTAATAGTTACCAATATCATCTTTTCTTATAGGTATACAAATAATTTGAACTTATTGGGTCCCTAAAATTTTTTTTTGTTTTTTTGTTTTTGTTTGTTTCCCTCTTTCTTAATTATATTTTGATAAATCTCTTGAGTTCTGTGTTTGAACATTAAATTTCCGGTTTGTCAGGTCTTTTCTTTATGAATGCTTGGAATTCTTCTATTTTATTAAATGACCATTCTTTATCCTGCAAGAATATAGTCAGTTTTCCTGGGTAGTTGATTCTTGGTTGTAGACCCAGTTCCCTTGCTTTCCAGAATATCTTACTCCATGCCTTCTGGTCCTTCCATGTAGATGCACCCAGATCCTGTGTTATCCTAACTATGGTTCCATGGTATCTGAATGACTTCTTAGCAGCTTGTAATATTTTTCCTTGGTCTGGTAGTTCTTGAATTTGGCTATAATATTCCTGCGCATTGTCAATTGGGAATTAAATGTAGGAGGTGTTCTGTGGATTCTTTCAATATCTACTTTTCCCTCTTGTTCAAGAATGTCAGGACCATTTTCTTGGATAATTTTCTGTAGAATGATGTTCCAGACTTTTCCTTTTGCCATGATCTTCTGGTAGGCCAATCATTCTTAAATTGCCTCTCCTTGTTCTGTTTTCAAGATCTATGATTTTGTCAATGAGGTATTTCATATTTCCCTCAATTTTTTCATTCTTTTGATTTTGTTTTATAGATTCTTTCTGTCTTGTGTAGTAATTTGCTTCTAGTGGTTGGATTCTAATTTTTAAAGACTGAATTTCATCCCTGGCTTTCTGGTCATCCTTCTCCTTCTGGTCTGATTTTCTTTGTTGGTCATCTTTCACTTTGCCTCATTTTCAAGCTGGTTTATTCTGGTTTTCAAAACACTACTTTCTATTTCCAGGTAACTTATTTTCTTTTCCCAATTGTCTTCATCCTCTTTTAATTGTTTTTTTAATTGTATTTTGAGTTCTTTCAAAATCTGATTCCAATTTGATGGAGTTTCTGTGTTTTTTTCTTGGTGTTCCTTGGTCTTCCTATATTTGTAACATGTTATCTCGGTTATTTTTTAAAATTTGAATGTCTTTAATCAATAGTTATTTAGAGCATTTGTAACTATTAATGACTTTGATTTCTTCCTTTGAAAAATAACTGTTCCTATCATTTGACCATTTTTTAATGGAGAATTGTTTTTTTTATGAAGTTGGCTCAGTTTCTTATTTATTTGAGAAATGAGGCCTTCTCTATAGATTTTTGATGTAAATGATCATCCACTTTTATGTTTTCCTTTTAATTTTTTCTGAATTGGTTTTGTTTGTGATTTTAAAAATATCATTGAGGCAAAATTATTTATTTTATTTCTCATGTCCTCTTTATTTCATATTTTGTCATAAAATCATACTTTATTCATAGAATAGGTATAGTTTTCCATGCATTGCTACTATGCTTACAATATCATACTTTATGTCTAAATCATGTACAAATTTAGAAGTTGTCTTGGTATATGGTGTGAGATGTTGGTGTATAATTCATTTCTAACAAACTACTTTCTTAGGAACTTCTGTCAAATAGTGAGTTCTTGCCAACAAATCTTGAATCTATGGGTTTAAAACACTAAATTATTAACGTCATTTGCTAGAGTAGGCACCTAAGGGTGCCTAATCCATTTCAATGTTCCAAAATTTCGTTGCTTAGATATCACCAGAATATTTTGATAAATATTATTTGGTAATGTAGTAGCTTTTTTCTTAATATGATCTTTCTTGGTTGCCTTTCTTCACATTTTAATTGATTCTCTTGATATTCTTGACCTTTTATTATTCTAGATGATATTTTCACTATTTTCTAACTCCATTTGTTCAGCCATTCCACAATTGAAGGACACACCCTCATTTTCTAGTTTTTTGCCACCACAAAGAGCAAGGCTACAAATATTTTTTGTACATGTATTTTTCTTTATGATCTGTTTTGGATACAAACCCAGCAATTGTATGGCTGGATCAAAGGGGACAATCTTTTAGCGCTCTTTTGGGCATAGTTCCAAATTGACATTCAGAATGGTTGGATCAGTTCTCAACTCTAACAGCAGTGCATTAATGTCCCAATTTTGCCACATCTCCTCCAACATTCATTACTCTCCCCTGCTGTCATTTTAGCCAAACTGCTAGTGTGAGGTGATACCCCAGAGTTGTTTTGTTTTGCATTTCTTTAATTATTAGAGACTTAGAACACTTTCTCATGTGTTTATTGATAGTTTTGATTTCTTTGTCTGAAAATTGCCTATTCTTGTCCCTTGCCCATTTATCAACTGGGGAATGGCTTGATTTTTTGTACAATTGATTTAGCTCCTTGTATATTTGAGTAATTAGACCCCTGTCCGAGTTTTTTGTTATAAAGATTTTTTCCCAGTTTGTTGTTTCCCTTCTGGCTTTGGTTGTATTGCTTTTTGTTTGTACAAAACCTTTTTAATTTAATGTAATTGAAATTATTTATTTTATATTTTGTAATTTTTTCTAACTCTTGCATCGTTTTAAAATCTTTCCTTTCCCAGAGATCTGACAAGTATACTATTCTGTGATCTCCTAATTTACTTATAGTTTCCTTCTTTATATTCAAGTCATTGGCCCATTCTGAATTTATCTTGGTGTAGGGTATGACATTGATATGGCATAGTGAATTCCAGTTGCAAGAGAGGGGGTCAAGCCATAGCTCAGAATTCCAGGGGGCCCCCAAGAACTCTGAGTGAGGGGGCAGTTTAAGGCAGTTAGGTCAGTTGATTACTGGGGTTGAAGTGAACATGTCACTCTGTTTTGATGATCCCAGATCTTGGTGCCCCTTGAGGGCTTGAGGCTTGAATCTTAACCACGCCATTTTAGTTCTCTACTGCCAACCTGTTTTAGCTTGACTTGACCTTCAATCAACAACAAAGTTACCTCTAATTAGTTATTTAGACCATAGGAGAAGATTATCTATAAAAACTAGAGAGCTAATTAGCTAACCAAGATACCTTTCCCTTCTGGGAGAGGGGCTGCTTGGACCTAACAGTTTAGGGCTTCCCTAACCTTATTTTATCCTTGTTAAATCTCCCTTCCTTCCCTTCCCCACATATGATTAAACCCTTCATCATTTGGAAGCTGTGCCTGGCCATTATTTAGGGAAATACTTATACCTCCTCAAGCTGAGTTCCTCCTGCCATGTGGCCCCAAAACCTGACCCTTCCTCTGCCCATGAAAGCTTTAAGACATCAGGCTTTTACTATTTTCTCCTTACCCAAACCTGTGGGGAAGTCATTTAGAGAAAGTTAACATCTCTGGAAGTGTTGTCCTTCACAGTTTCCTGACTGAGCCCAGAAGATAACAGATCAACCTCCATTTGTAACTGATTTCCTAACTGCTTGGTGGGAGGAGGTGGAAGCAAGGAGAATTCCCAAGATCTTACCCCTCCCTGCTGACAAATCTGCTGGAGAGCCAGTGTGTGTGTGTGATCTCCATCAATTAAACATAAGCAAGACCTGATTACTCTATAGACCACTGGCATTTGCAGCTTCCCACAAATATACTTGTTTAACCAATATAACAAGGGTGTGAGATGTTGATCTAAATATAATCTCTCCCATATTTTTTTTCCAATTTTCACAACAGTTTTTGTGAAATAGTGGATTTTTGTCCCCAAAGTTGGACTCTTTGCATCTATCATAGACTGTCTTGCTGACATCACTTAACCCACGTCTATTCCACTGATCCTCCCTTCTGTCTCTTAGCCAGTCCATAAAATACATCTTTAGTAGTTTGATTGGTATAGCACTGCATAAGTAAATTATTTTAAGTAACACTGTTATTTTCATTACATTGGCTCATCCTCTTCATGAGCTATTAATATTTTTAATTGATTATATCTGCCATTATTTGTGTGAAAATGTTTTTTTCATTGTTTTCAAATAATCCCTGAATATATCTTGGCAAATAGACTCCCAAGTATTTCATAATAGCAGTTATTTTAAATGGTTCTTCTATCATTTCCTGTACAATTATTTTGGTAATATATAGCAATACTGATGGTTTATATGGGTTTTATTTTATATGCTCCTAGTGAGGGAATTCTCTCAATCAATGCAGACACCAAGTCACCTCCTTCTCATGATATTAGATAGTATAGTCAAAAGCAGTGATGGGCAAACTTTTTAAAGAGGGGGCCAAATGAAAGGAAATGCTCATCATCAGTCTGTTTCTAAGGCAACTCTTTCAAAGTTTCGTATTGTATCCTACTCATTGTATTAGTCAGATTAGGAATAATGTCACCAGCTGGGTAGAACATTTCAGGGGGCTGCATCTGGCCCATGGGCCATTGCTTGTCCATCACTGATCTAAAGAATACTGTATCTGAGATCATAAAAATAAATTCAAATGTTTACTATTCCCTCAATGTCTTTGTATCCTTGTATAACGCATACTCTCACTAAAGATTTAAGATTTTTCATTTTTAAAATCAGGACAATCCTTAAATACATTTATATTATTTTGATTGATCTTATGTTCTATGTAGTTCCCTGTGGCACAAAGAAATTAAGTGATTCATGGTCACATGCTAATAAGTAATAGAGGTGAGATTTGAACCAAAGTCTTATTAACCTTAAGAACAGCAATCTACCCATCATTCAATATTGCCGCTGTGTCTCTAAATTGCAATAAAAATTAAAATTATCACCTGTACTTTCACTAAGCAAAGGCCATGGTTAGTGGGGGGAAATCTTCTTTACTTTAAGATTTATCAGATTTTATGTTTTTCATTACTCTGTATACTTTCCCAAATTGCATATAATATAAGTAACAAATTTCAAGTCAGTTACTATCATAAAGGTTAATAAAATGTCACCAACTTTAAATTAAGAAATTTGTACATATAAAAAGATCAATGCTCTATTAATATGTAAGCACCAGTGTCTAAGTTTTGATTTGCCATTTAATTTTGTCATAGAGCTTCTTATCCCCTTTTTATATTAGTAATCAATCTTTAGTAAAGGAAAAATAGCCAATAGCCTTTCTAAAAATAACAAAAAAATCATCTTTTCATTCTTTACCAAAGTAAATACATTTTTCTATTTAGAATTTCTTAGAAACTTTTCTTTTCATAGAAAGTGCAAATTAATAGTCAAATAAACTTTGAAGATATATTTATGTCTAAAATACATATATAAATCTAAGGAAATTTATATGGTTCAACTTAAACTTTTATTTTTTCCAAATTTTCAATCTTTAAAATGCATCCTTACATCTATCATTATTGGATATCTCTTTTCATTATCCAATCAAATGATATATTTTGTCATCTTGATACTCCAAAATTTCTTAAATTTATCCCCTCTCCTTATTCACATAACCATAACTAGTTCAAACCCAAATATCTTTCCACCTATAATATTTCGAAAGATCCCTAATTACTCTCCCTAACTTGATTCTCTGTTCTCATATCCACATAGCTACTAAACTGATAATTCTAAACCAAAACACTGACCATGGAATTTCCCTGTTCAGTAAATGCCAGCAGCCCATTATTACTTTTTAAATCACATGTGTCCTTTTCTCTGTTCTCATTCTTTTTTACCTCTTCATAAGACACTTGATCATTCTCTCTTTTGATTCCATTTCTTCTGTCTTCCATGTTTTCTGGATACCACTGTCTCCTATTTTTCCTCCTACCTTTCTAATTTCTCCCTTTCTGTCATCTTTGCTCGATCCTTCTCTAGACTATGTCCTCTAATCATAGGTGCCCCTCAAGTTTCTGTCCTGAGCTTTATCTTCTCCCTCTATAATATTTCATTTGTTGAACCCTTCAATTCCCACACATTTTATTGATATTTCTGTGTTAATGATTCTCAAATCTACCTTTCCTTCTCACCTCTAATCTCTATCTCCAACTGCCTTTCAGACATCTTGAACTTAATTTCTAGTAGATAATTTTTATTTAAATTTGTTATTTTTCCAAATTAAGTATCAACACAAAATTTTAAATAGTTTTTTGAAATTACCCCTTTTCCTTCCCCAAGAAGGCAGGCAATATGATATAGGTTTTACATATATTATCATAAAACATATATTTACTTATTCATCATACTATTAGGCAACATATAAATTGTTTACACTAGAGAAAAATCATGGAAGAAATAAATGATATATAAGAATAATGATATGTTTCAATCTACATTTGGATTCCCTTGGAGTTGCCCTATATCTTTGACTTTTTGATAATAGTTGTCATTGGAAGTTAATCTTCATCTATTATTATCAGATATTATTCAATAATCATCTAAAACTCCATATATCTAAAAGAGAACTCATTATCTTGTCCTTTAAATTCTCCCTACCCCTTACCTTCCATATTAATATAAAGGGCAACATTATCCTTCTATTTAAATGTTATCCTGAATTCCTCACTATCTCATACTGTCATTATCCAAGGTTTTTCCAAACTATGGATTTTGAAATTTCAACATCTCTCAAAAATGCTTCCCTTTCTTCCTTGACACTGCTAACACTCCAGTATAGACATTTATCACCTCCTACTTTGATTATTGCAAAAGCCCTCCACCAGTGTATTCACCTGTCTTAAATCTCTCTCCACTCTAATTCATTCTCTATTCAATCACAAAAAATTATTTTCATTTAATGCAAATTTGATGATATCAACTTCTCTACTCAATAAATTCTATTAGCTTCCTATTGTTGCTATAAACTAATGCCAAATATTCTGCTCCATATTCAGAGCCCTGCACCACTTAGCTCTTTCCTACTCTTCCAGTCTTTTTATACTTTATTCCCTGGCATGTAGACATCAATTCAGTGACAGTGGCATTTTGGCTCTTACATGAGCAAGACTCTCCAACTCCAAGATTCCCTTTCAACACCTCCCATTCCTGGAATGCTCTCCCTCCTCCACTCTTAATAATAACATTATATTAGTAACAAATATTCCCTTTTAAATCTTAATTAAAATCTCCTCTTTAAAAAGTCCTTCTTTAAGCTCTTTTAAATTATATTAATTGCCTTTCCTTTGTTAATTACTGTCTATTTATCTTGTATATAGCTTGCTTTTTAATAGATGTGCATGTTTTTCCCTCCTCACCACACTAAATTATAAGCCCCCTTGAGGATAGGGCCTGTCTTTTGCCTTTTTTTGCAACCCCATAACTTACGACAGTAGATGGCACTTGGTATATGTTTAATAAATATGTATCAATTGATTTAAATACATTTCTTCCATTTGTCCTTTAAAGTCCTTCACAGACTGATTCCAATATACCTTTGTATCCTCAATATTCATTAATTCCCCCCACACCCTCTCTTGTGTAGTCAAATTGACCTCCTTTTGTTTCTCATGTAAAATATTTGAATTCTCTCTATGTGGCTTTGCATAGGCTGTCCTATTGATGCCTGAAAAATCACTTCTTTCTCACCTCAATATTTTACAATACCTAGTTCTATTAAGATTCAAATAAAATGTCATGGCCTCCATGAAACCTGTCCTAAACCCTCATGTTATTATGCCGCAATTACTTTGCATTTATTTTCTATGCATCATATGTATTAATACATTAACATACTTACCCTCCTCCAATAAAATAAACATTCTTAAGGTCAGAAACAGCTTAATTTATTTTTCTTTGTTTTCACAGTGGCTGGCACAAAGTTAATACTTAAAACATATTTGTTTATTTATTAAGAGAATGATGTCAAAAAGAGATCATATGAAAACTAAAAAAAAAAAAAAAGTTACCTAGGTCTTGACCTGACCAGACATTACAATTATTTCAAATCTATGGAAATGAGAAAGGACTTCAAGAAGTATACAGCACTCAATTCAAATCAATTTGACTCCCTAAACATGTATTAGATATTTCTTTTGTGTCCAACACTGTTCTAGATACTAAAGATACAAAAAAATATGAATAATACCTCTAAAGCTGGCAAAAACAGAAGTCAAGGTTTCATCCTTTTGGAGCAATTTAAAAATTGCTAAGTATGTGGCATAAAGCATATTAGAATAGTATTTCTTAAATTACTTTTTTTTAGAACTATCAGATAACCATATGTTTTCTAAGGCCCGAATGAAAAGTTCTGTTTTTACATTAAGTAAGATGTTCTTGGATGTTTGTCATATACATTTAATTTTAATTCACTTCTTACTATATTTTTTTCTGAGAAACATCAATATTTGTGGAATGTCTAGCTAATGTTAAGTGATATTGAAGGATCCTCCTCTGCATCCTCTGACTAAATAAGTTCTTAAGATTGGAGTAGCTGCTTTTGATTCTAGGTAGGATGGTTTAATTTAAATTTAGGGATCAAGAGGGGTTTTATAATTTTTACAAAACATTGTACTCACACTAACATTGTGAATTATAAAAAATATTTCTATTTTAATTCAGAGATATGGAGATTAACTGTCTTTCCCACATAATCAGTCTCTAAATTTGAATTCAACCATATTCTGACCTGAATTCTAGCACTCTCCTTCCTTCTTTCCTTGCTTCCTTCTTTCTTTCCTTCCCTCCCTCCCTTATTCTTCCCTTACTAAACTAGAAATACATGGTATCTTATTCTAATGATATTTATTGATTTTTTCATCATAATTTTGAGATATGGAGTCTGCCTCCAAAAGAAACATTATCATAATGAATTAAAAATGTAAAAATAGTTAATTGAGTAAAACAAAAGAATAGCCCTACATGGCAATAAATGTAATGTTCTGTAAATATAATTCCATGCCTGTTTCTACTCTGAATGAAGGATATAGTCAGCATTATTTCTTTGGAATGATATTATAGTAATCTACATAATATAGTACTATAGAATTATAAGGAAGAATTCTGATTTGAAGGTCATGTGACTCACAAAAACCTAGGGCACATTATTCAAAGATATAAAAGCAAGACTTTATGCAATAGAACACATCTCCAATAGGTAAGAGATGATAGTAGCACATTTGGTGAGGAATAGAGCAACAAAATCTACAAGGTAAAGTTTTCATTTAACAATTCCATACTTAGGTTAAAATATTTAGCATTGAAAATATTTGGTATTTTGAATGAAAAAAGTGATAAAGAAAAAAACTTGATTATCATATAATATTAATTATTTATAATGAAAATGTTATGTTTAATTACTAATGTAGTATATTTTTGATGATTAAATATCAACAAATATAACACAGACATACATGTATTCAAAGTAAAGTAGAATGGGGGAAAAAAAAGCAATGAAGCAATAAATGAATAATGAATTACATTTTCCTGGTTACTTTAAAACAAAAATTGGAAGGGAACTGGGGAGTAGTCAATTTTAAGTTCTGTGGGTATAAACCTAATGAAACAAGTAGTTTACCTTACTCTACCTATAATGGAAGAATTGGGATATTCCCAAAGAAAATATCTATTTAGATTTAACTGAGAAACATGACAGTTAGCATCTGCACTAATTGCTAAATGTCAGAGTAGCATAGAACATGCTGGTATTGACTATTTGTAAAAATCACTCAATTTCACTGGAGTTTTGGTTTGATAGAAGTCCATTTTTTTAAACTGAATTTTTAGTGGGTGAATTTTGACATGGCGAATGTATTAATGTGTTTCAAATGTGATTTGTTCTCATACCATTGTTATTTTATTTCTATTTCTATTAATTTTATTTACTAATAATTTACATTTGGGGGCATCTACTATTACATATTTTATTTTAAAAAACCCTTAATCTAGCTCAATAGAATCAATGATTTAGAAATAGTAGGTAATTTTGTCCACTTTCTTCATTTTGTAGATAAGGAAATGGAAGTCCCTACATTTGAAATGATTTGCCCAAAGTCACATATCTGCCCTACAGCAGAGTTGTAACTAGAACATTACTCCTTATCATCTCTGTCCAGGTCACTTTTACATTGACCCAATGCAGGATCCCAAATGAAATTAAGGTAAACAGAGGGATAGAATGATTAGTTTATTAGGAGAGTGAGAATGCACTAACACATTGGGTCAATGGCTATCTGAATAATACCAAAAACCCTGAGTAAGGGTCAGTAGGAATTTAAAAACAATTATCAGGATGATAGAACAAAATATAGAGCAACACGGGTGTTTCTTCTTCTGATTGGCTATTGATGACATAATAAGAGTTGAGATTACATCATTTGGACTTCCCCTTTTGAAATTCCAATAACCTCAGCAAATACATGGGAATGGAGTCTCAAGACAAATAATTAATAATTAATTTAATTTTTTTTGTTATTTTAATAACAAATCTCTACATAAGTGCTCCTAAGTGACATGATCCATATTCTCTCCCCCTTTCTCCTGCCTCTTCTTCCCCAATCCTGGAGCTGACAAGAAATTCAATCTGGGCTATACATGTGCTATCATGTAAAATGCATTTCCAAATTATTCAGACCCCAAACTCCAAAACATATACTCAAATAAACAAGTGATAAATCATGAATTTCTACTCCAAAAGTTCTTTCTCTGGACGTAGATAACATTCTTTTTCATAAGTCCCTCAGAACTGTTCAAGACACATTTTAGCAAAATAGAATTAAAATCATTGGAGTTCAGGGCCAAAATGGTGGAATAAGCAGGAACTCCTTCAGGTATCTCAAACTCACCTTCAAACAACTATAAAACATGCCTGATATTAAATTCAGGAGCAAAAGAGCCAACAAAGGGATGAATCAAACAATTTTCCATACTAAGGCAACTTATGAAAGGTCTTTTTCATTGAGGTGACAGAGGAGCACAGTTCCACATAGGTGGTAACTGAACAAGCCAGTAACTGGCCATAACCCAAGAAATCAAAAGCCAAGTCTTCAGGGTTTGACACAGATCTGGAGGCAGTCAGACCCCTGTGTTTTCTCACCCTCATGAAAGAACACTGTCCCACAAGAGTCAAGGAGGAGTTAAATATTGGCTCACTAGTAGTGAAGGCCCAGGTATAATGTGGTAAGAAATTTATTGTTGATCAACTCCATACTTATCAAAAAAAATGAGTGGCTATCAGATAAAGAAGATGGGATTTGGCAGCCAAGATTGGGAAATATTGAAATTTAGTGATGTGGCCATATTTGAAAAAAGACAGGCTTATATCATGGGCAAACACTTAGACATTGTGGAGTTAAAAAAAAGATTGACAAGGAGGAGCAAATAGAGAAAGATGAAATTATGAGAGATAGATCATGATCAGATCTATTTCAGATCTCTTAGACATGAAAATAAAACATTTCTGGGTGATTATGAGATCAATGTTATGACTGTTTGGTTGAGGAAGAATAAGGGATTCAGAGGAGTTGAGGAAAAGATCTATGATACTAATTAAAAAAAGAATAAACAAAAACCAAATTAAAAAATAGAAAATGTTGAGAAAAACATATGACAGCACATAGCTATAAAGCACTTGATTTATAGAATATTCAGGTGAGATCATGACAAATTTAATGTAATCTATAGAAAACAGAATATTAACCATACTTCCAGAAATGACTCCCTCTTTTATGCAATTGTGATTTCATTGGTTTAGATACCTCAATAAAATTATCACTTTTTAGATGGCCTTCTTGAATTTTTATAATCATACTATTTATAAATATCTCCAAATTGAACCAGGTGATTACTTTAATGACATCATTGGATTCACACTTCAAACATTTCTAATTTGGTTGGAACTGCCATATTCTATGCCTTTTTACCATAACCTTTGTAAGATAAGTTCCATTTCTACAAATGATGGAATTTTATGGAGAAAAAGTTATCCTAAAGCATTCTGTTTTCTGTTCCTCCCTGGCTTAAAAAGTTGCTATAGTTTATTATTATCAGTAGGATAAAATAATATATCCTGAAGCCATTTAAAGCCTGTCAGAATTTGACTCCTATGTATCTTTCCTGATTAATTTCATATTGTTCACCCTCATAATGCTCTATTTCAGCCAAAATTACTTACTTGTCACTCCCCTTACATGACATTCCTTCCAGGCTCTGTTCTGCTAAACATGCTGTCTGCCATGCCTAAAATGGTTACATGGCTCAACACTATCCATTAGAACCCTTATCCTGAACTCAGATGAAGTTCTACCTCTTACAAGACTTATATGAATCATTTCATGACCTTCCATACACTCACCACAATCCATTACAGCTTTTGATTCTCCTCATATCTGAAATTTTATTGTTTTTCTTTGTATATATTTTATATTTACTTATTTGTCTATATCATTGCCCCCACCTCTAGAAGGTGAATCCCGTTTTCATATTCCAAGTGCCCAGCACATCAATGATAATTATGGATACTATTTATATAGCGTATATTAACATACATGAAGTACTTTAGTGATATCTCATTTGTTCACAACAAAAACCCTGGATGACAAGTTTTATTATGTCTCCATTTTATAGATAATGAACCTAAAACAGTCACATATTAAGTGACTTTCCCAAGGACACAGAGCTACTACTATCTAAGGCTGAAATTAAACTTAGATCCTTTTTTTTTAATTCCACTGTAAAAATCCAACACCCTATGTCCTGGTGCCTCCAACCTGAAACACTATAAGCCCTTAATAAAAGGTTGTTGATTTGAATTGAATGGAAATGGACTAATCATTAGTTATGCTCTTAGGGAAAAGACAGAATTGCAAAATATCCAATATAGTCTTAAACTCCACTTTGACAGTAATAAAAACTTTTAAAAATGAGTTTGGCATACTTATAGATATATAGTTCCTATTTTTAGTTATATAATTGGAAGAATGAGAAGAGTAATTTTGGACATTTGTGGATTTCAGCTACAGTGCTCTATATAATTCTGTTTATGCTATTTCAGGGATTTTCATGTATAATTTGCCTGATGTCCCTATTTGATAAAGCAATGACCTTTGTATTCTTTTACATTACATTACAGCATATTTCCTCTTTTGTATTTCTCTGTAGTCCATCTAAGAAATTATAGAGAAAATTGCAGAATATATAAATTTTTATGCTTTTCTTTCATATTTGCACAACAGGAAGGAAAATCCAGAGCAATAAAGTATTACTCTCCTTTGCAAACTTGGCAATATTTGCTCCTTCAACCATGGTATACACAATTCAGTTCTAAATTGATGTTTGTTCCTTTCCATTGAGCATAGATGGGTTCATCTATGTTCTGTGCACTCTATGTTGTAGGTATTAAGTGAGTCTTTAGAATGATCACTGTTAACAAGAATGTGAGCAATATTGAGGCTTAATAAGAGATGTGAACAACATTAGGCCCATGAGGTAAAAGTAAAAGGCTGTTCTTTTTTTTCCTTTATATTTTTTTAAATTTTTTTCTGGAGTCATAGAAAAGGAAGATCTAACCTGGTTGCTCAGTAAATAGAGCCTGGTGCTAGATTCAGAAAGATCTACATTCAATTCTGGTCTCAGATACTAACTAGAAATGTGACCCTTAACCTCTTTCTGATTCTGTTTACTCAACAATAAAGTGGGGAAAATGACAATATCTACTTCTCAGGGTTATTTTTGAGAATCAAATATGATATTTGAAAAGCACTGAGCACAGTGTCAGGAGCAGAGCAAACACTATACAAACACTATTATTATTAGAATCAGAATTGGAATTAAAATGGAATAAGAAAGACTTTCCAGGAAAAAGTAATGGGTACAAAAAAATTCACATACATGTTCATCCTGCAACATTAAAGATCTATTGACTAATTAAGATCTCTGAACTTAGGTAACAAGAATATATATTATGAAGGATCTTTGACTTTCTTAGCATGAGGAAACTAACAATGTGAGGAATTCCTACAACCATTCCCATTGTAATGCCATCAATTTTTGCATTTATAGGTAAATTCTTAGTGAATTTACCTGAATTAAAATGTAATGCATAGGATCATACAATAAGTGTCTGAGGAGAGATTTCAACCCAGGTTCTTTTGATTTTAATTTCTAAGCTAAGAAGTGGAGTTAAAATTATCAAGCTGAATGAATTTAAATGGGAAGTTAGCAAATCATTGTATGTACACACACACACACACACACACACACACATATATATATATATGTATATATATATATTACCATTCTTTTTAACTTAATAGATATATCCTAGTGAATTGCTAAAGTCACATACTTATCCATTTTTGTCAAGAGTCACACAGCTAGTAATATCATAGGTAGGATTTGATCCTATCTTCCTTCTTCGAATCTTGGGTTGAGTGGTATAGAGTGAGAGGGTTCTTTTTAAAAGTTTAGTTATCAAAATTATTTATTTTACATTTTGTAATTTTTTCTAACTCTTGCTTGGTTTTAAAATCTTTCCTATCCCAGAAATCTGACAAGTATACTATTTTGTGTTCATCTAATTTTCTTATAGTTTCCTTCTTTATATTTGAGTCATTCACCCACTCTGAATTTATCTTGGTGTAGGGTATGAGATGTTGATCTAAATCTAATCTCTCCCATTTTGTTCTCCAATTTTCCCAGTAGTTTTTGTCAAATAGTAGATTTTTGTCCCCAAAGTTGGGTTCTTTGGGTTTATCATAGACTGCTTTGCTGATGGCAATTACCCCAAGTCTATTCCACAGATCTTCCCTTCTTTCTCTTAGGCAGTAACACATTGTTTTGATGACCACTGCTTTATAATATAGTTTAACATCTGGTACTGCTAGGCCACCTTCCTTCGTGGTTTTTTTTCATCATTTCCCTTGATATCCTTGATCTTTTGTTCTTCCAAATGAACTTTATTATAGTTTTTTTCTAAGTCTGTGAAAAAGTTTCTTGGTAGTTTGATAGGTATGGCACTAAATAAGTAAATTAATTTGTGTAGAATGGTCATTTTTATTAGCTTAGCTCATCCTACCCATGAGCAATCAATATTTTTCCAGTTGTTTAGATCTAGTTTTAATTGTTTGGAAAGTGTTTTGTAGTTGTGTTATATAAATCCTTTGTTTGTTTTCATAGATAGATTCCTAAGTATTTTATATTGTCTACGTTGATTTTAAATGGTGTTTCTCTTTCTAACTCTTGCTGTTATACAAACAAAATTAATGCAACTAAAATCAGAAGGGAAAAAGCAAACTTGGAAAAAATCTTTATAACAAAAAACTCTAACAAAAGTCTTATTACTCAAATATATAAGAAGCTAAATGAATTGTACCAAAAATCAAGCCGTTCTCCAATTGATAATTGAGCAAGGGACAAGAATAGGTAATTTTCAGACAAAAAATCAAAAGTATTAATAAGCACATGAGAAAGTGTTCTAAATCTCTAATAATTAGAGAAATGCACATCAAAGCAACTCTGAGGTATCACCTCACACCCAGAAGATTGGCTAAAATAACAGCAGGGGAGAGTAATGAATATTGGAGGAGATGTGGCAAAATTGGGACATTAATGCATTGCTGGTGGAATTGTGAATTGATCCAACCATTCTGGATGGCAATTTGGAACTATGCCCAAAGAATGCTCAAAGAATGCTGGCCCTTTGATCCAGCCACATCATTGCTGGGTTTGTACCCCAAAGAGATCATAGGGAAAAAGCCATATACAAAAATATTTGTAGCCATGCTCTTTGTGGTGGCAAAAAACTGGAAAATGAAGGTATATCCTTCAATTGGGGAATGGCTGAACAAATTATGGTATATGCTGGTGATGGAATACTATTTTGCTCAAAGGAATAATAAATTGGAGGAATTCCATGTGAACTGGAATGACCTCCAGGAATTGATGCAGAGTGAAAAGAGCAGAACCAGGAGAACATTATACAGAGACAGATCCACTGTGGTAAAATAGAATGTAAAGGACTCCTGTACTAGCAGCAATGCAATGACCCAGGACTATTCTGAGATATTTATGGAAAAGAACACTACCCACATTTAGAGGAAGAACTACAGGAGTGGAAACACAGAAGAAAAACTGCTTAAACACATGAATCAATGAGGACACAATTAGGATATAGACTTAATGACCACACTAGAACAAGTATAAATAACATGGAAATAGGTCTTGATCGATGACACAGGAAGAATCCAATGGAAATTTGCTTTGGCTACTGGGGGGTGAGGGAGTGGAGGGCAAAAGAGCAAGAACATGAAATCATGGAAAAATGGGAAAAAATTCTCCCCCCCAAAAAATTACCTCAGACATTTAAAAAAATAGAAAATAAAAATAAAAGTTTAGTTAATTATAATTAGAAATAAGAACAACTGGAGACTGATTATAAAGGTCTTTGAATGACAGATTAAAGAGCTTGGTCTTGGCCTTATATAAACTGATTTACTTTCTTAAGGTTATCTCATTTATCTAGAACCATAATTTATTTATTTGTGAAATTCAGATGTATTCATTGTGAAGATATTGTGAAATGCAAAGGAAATGATTTAGTCTAAATTCCTTTTCAGAAAACTCTGAAATTTAGTGATTCTAAACATAATTTTGACCTGAAAATCATTATTCCACAATTTTATAGCTATAATATTAATGCTTATTCATTTAAATGTTTCAATCAAGAATGCTTTTACTCCATTCTTCATACTAAAATTATATATGAAAATTCCCATTTATATACATAAAATAAATATGATAACTTTTAAAGACAATGAGATAATTTTACCCCTAACATTTTAAAATGTACAATGTGAAAGGGAATTTTGGAGGTACAAGGGAAAGGTTGGATAGAAAGGGAAAGGAAGCTAGGGAAGCCTGAGAAAGGTTAGCTGAGGTACCCCCAAGCCCAGGAGGGAAATTGACCCAATCTCTTCAGAGTTCAATAAAGATCAGGTAGCACTTATTGTTAGAATATTTAGATTTGTTTAGATTAGAAAAGGAAAGGTCTGGGAAAGCTAGGAGTTAGATCTCAGAAAAAAGCACCGAGAGAGAGCTCCGGGCCAAGAGAGTCTCTAGGGTGGAGAATATCTCCAGGATCTAGAGAGCCTCCAGGATTAAGAGAGCAAAAGGGCTCCAAAACTCTCTCTTTCATACTTTCTCCAACACCTCCCACAAAGGAAGTAGGAGGTGTTGGGGGAAGTTGTAGCCAGTACAGGGAGATGTAGTCTCCCACAGCTTAGAATATTTTTAAACAACACATTACCTTCTATGATCCTTTGGGAGACCAGTCTCCCCAATGGATCATAACAAACATGAATAAATTTACAATTACAATAAAATAAAGGGTACATACATCAATACAAGGGGAGAATGGTAACAATTTTTACAATATAAGGAAATCAAATACTTGTCACTTCTTTTACAAAAAAAATCCAGGGGGCAGTCTCCTTTTTTACAACAAACATATATATATATATACATAAACAAATGCATTTAAACAAAAAAGATGAATTTAACAAAATAAATGAATTTTAGTAAGAAAAATGAATTTTAAACCAGAAAAAATAATTAAAAATCCCCCAAAGTTCAAATTTTTGCACATCCAGTTGCTCTCTTAGGCTCCTGGATCAGCATGATCCAGGTCTCCATGGGCATCTCCATTTAGATTCCAGGAGTTAGTAAATCTCTTTTCCTAAAATAACAAACTCTCCATATGAAATGAAAACATTCCCCCCACCAGGAGGATAGAAAGAAACATTGAAATCACAGAGGGACATATAACTGAGGCATGAGGCATATAAATCACTGCCAATCAAATTCATCAGGAAAATTAGCACCAAAAGGCAAAATAACTAGTGGATGAAAAATTCTAACCATCAAATTCTAAATTTTATATGAAAAAAGTTCTAAAAATGAAAAAAAAACAAAATCACAATAGGTTTTTTTGAATAATGTCCAATTAAAATAAACCATGTCCAACTTCATGCACTTATCCACTCAGCAGCCACGACCACAGTCAACCACCATAGTAAGAAAATTGGGAAAAAGGACTAGATTTGTATTCATTGGTCTGATATTACATTGTTTTTTCTTTTCTTCTTTCATCATTTCTTCTAAGGGATAGAATATGGAGCCAGAACTGCCAATTGTTAGGTACTTGATATAAATTTTCACAAGCAGTGTAGTACAGGGAGTCCTATGTCTTAACATATGTTATGTGTGGTAACCAAATCTTTGCTCCTTTGTTGATCCCATTTCTTTAAATCAGACATATGCACAAAATCCCATATTAGTTAAACATCAATGGCAGTTTCATTAGTCTAAGGCTTTTGGGCAGGCAATTATAGCTAGAACAAATGGATATACTAACCTACACTAATCTAATAATCAAAAACTCAATTTAGATAGAAGTTATGTGCTTAGGAAAAATCAAATTGCACATGCAATTATAAAAATGTGCTAAAATTCAAAAATATGTATATCTCCTATAATCAGTGACAATAAAAAATATATATCTATTTCAATTCATGTAATTTAGATGCATTTCCTCTTAGGTTAGCCATGATCCACAGTGTGAGTGCAAAAGAGGTAAAACAATGGATGTATAAAAGCAATGATACATTGAAGAAAATACAAAAGTTTCATGAGAAGCACAGAATGCAAAACAAGTGAATTTCAATACAAGTCTCCTCATATAGGTAATATATGTTCAAATCTTTCAAATACACAAAATACAAGTTTTCCAAATTATCAATACAAAGGCATATGTCAAATACTGGATGGTACAAATAAAGATAAGATAAATATAACAAGGGCTATATTGTAAAATTCTGCTGCTTCTTCTTTTCTAATTTGAGGGAGACAAAGCTGAAAAGGGTTAATAGCAACAAAACCACAAAAGCAATAGAGTTTTAAGGGGCTCCACCTTCTGCCCCACATGGAGGGGCAGTAGCACCCTGAGTTGTTCCTGGACAAGCTATTTGGTGTAAAGTCATTTGGTTGAGTTATCTGCCTGGTTATCAGTCCTGAAATTATGATTCCTATAGTTAATGTTCCGATAGCTGTTGTTCCTGAACTTAGTATTGTTTCTATAGTTATTATTATTGTTATTCCTAATGGCCTGAAATAGATTTCTGAAATTCATCTGGCCCTTCTTGTTACAAAAGTAGCAGGTCAGAGATCGATAATTAGACTCTTAGAGAGAGGCAAGTGGTATTGGTATAGTATCATCATGCCCTCTTTCCTGTTTTTGTATTTTTACATAATTATCTCAGTTCTTTTTGTATGTTTTACAATAGATCATTAGTTTGTACCTTTGTCTCTTCATGTCCTTTAGTGACATACACAGCTATTCTTAATTTGTCCAGATCCATTTCTGGCCATATGGGACAATACATCTTAAAGTAATCCTGGACCACTCTGCTAGAATTGGTTACAAATTGTCGCCTTATTTGTCTTATGCCTTGCTCTGTTGATAAATTTAAGTCCAAATATTGACCTCCCAATTCAATAAGCTTGTCCATAAACTGAGTGGGAATTTTGTCATCATTTTGCGTTAAGCTATCAAATTTGGTCCAGTTGTTTGGACATTCTGCACATTCTTTCATTGCTTTTAATATTACAGCCCTAGCATTATTTAACTACAAATATTCCTTTGGATCATTGTAATTCCAGTGAGGATACTTGTGCGGCCAGTGTAATGCATTTCATCCTAAGGCCTTATTTACATGAGAGATAATTTTGTTTCTTTGTCTCTCTGTTAGAAAGATCTAGAGTAATTTTTCTACGTCCTGATAGGAAGGATTGTATTGGAAAAATATGTTTTCCATCTTTTTCATTACAGCTATGGGTTCTTCATTATAATTTGGAACATCTTTTTAAAATTCTTTGAAATCTTGAGTGAATGGGCCAGAGTTTCTCTCTCTCAATTTCCCTACCTTCAACCTTCCTAATTGTAAATAAATCAACATAAAGTCATCCTGACTTCGGCCTATTTTATTTTGTAATCAAGTTAATTGATTTCTGGTGACCATACCTTAAATATTTAGTTTTTAACTCTTATACCTCCATCTTGAAGCCAGACATACCACTGTGAAGTTGGCTGACCTCTGAGGAGGCTTGGGTGAACCCTGCCCTCATTAGAATCTGATTGGGGTGCCCTATACCTCATCTTATAGGGAAGCCACGCTCCCAACTCCTGTGGAATGGCATGACCATCCAGGTCACCCAGTTTTGGGGTGACACCCCCTCAAAGCCTCCCAATGTATATTTAGTGGGAGAGGAGAGCTAGAAGAGAGTCTCACCTCATAGACTCTCTCTATCTCCCATTCTATCATACAATTGGTTACTTGGCTCTCATTATTATTAAAGTTTTGGGGAAGGCTCTCTATTATTATTATACACCAAGGACATAGGGTGGGTAATGGTGTTGGGGAGGAGGTAGCTCTGAGACTCCCAAGCCCAAATTATATTAATTCATAATCTTTCATTATTTGCTGTGTAACCATTCTTACCCAAAACAGCAACAAGACTTGGGATCACAGGAGACTGCAAAACATGAAGATTGGGTGGGGAGATAGGGCAGAGAGGGGCTGCAAACAGCAGACAGAGTGGAGACAAAAAAGTGGCCTCAGGACAAAATTGCTCTGTAGCTACTCCATAAGAAGACCTGCCTAACCACTTCACTCAGACTTCTGACTGGGAAGTGAAGAAAGAACTAGCACAGAAATGGCCACCAATATACAGGAACTACAATCTACAACTACCAAAAAATCCCCAAAACAAAAGACAAACCTTGAAACTGGATAATTTTGATGGATAAAAACCCCAGACTACACAGGAGACAACAAAGTACAACAAGCAAGCAAAAACAGCCAACCCTTCAAAAAAATGGAAATTGGTCACAAGCTATTTAAGAGCCCGGATTTGAGATTATGAAGCAAATGGAAAAGATAGAAGAAACTTGGCAAGAAAAGTGGGAGATATCTCAGAAGAGAAAATAACAGTTTAAAAGACAGAATCTCCCACTTGAGAAAAGAAGCCCAGAAATCAAATGAAATGATAAGCAAATTGAAGATGAGAAAGGACATGCTGGAAGCCATGAAAAGCAGTATAGACGAACCAAAAAAGGAAATTTAAAGATCATAGCTGAAAACCAGTTTTTAAGAACCAGAACTGGGCAAGTAGAAGCTAATGATTTCACAAGACAGCAAGAATTAATAAAGCGAAGTCAAAAGAATGACAAATTCGAAGGAAACATGAAATATCTCATTGAGAAGATGACAAACTTAGGAAACAGGTTGAGAAGAGACAATTTGAGAATCATAGGTTACCTAAAAACCTGGAAATAAACAAATATATTGACATCATAAAAAAGAGATTATCCCAGGAAACTGTCCTGATATTCTTGAACAAGAGGTTAAAATAGACATTGAAAGAGTCCATAAATAACCCTCTATGTTAAATCTTCAAAAGAAAACCACCAGGAATGTAACAGCCAAATTCAAGAGCTTCCAAGTTAAAGAGAACATATGGCAAGAAGCCAGAACAAATTCAGATATCAAGAAGCACCAATAAGGATTACACAGGATCTGGCAGCTTCCACACTAAATGACCACAAGTCTTGGTATATGATATTCAGAAAAGCAAGAGAATTGGGTCTACAACAAAGGATAAGCTACCTATCAAAACTGACTATATACTTCCAGAGGTAAGTATGGGCATTTAATAAAATATAAGATTCCCAAGTATTTGTAAAGAAAAAAACCAGAACTAAATGGAAAATTTGATGTCCAAATACAAAATATAAGAGAAACATGAAAAGGTAAACAAGAAAGAGGATAAATTTTTTTTCCACTGAATGTGATGATTTTATTGATGGTAGACAAGATAGGTCTCTATGCTCCACCCCACACACACACACACTACATGGGTGCTTTGGGGCAGGGATGTAAACAGGGCATGGGATCCCCAGCATAGGGACATAGGTTATTGTGGAGTTGTGCTCCATAATTGAAGTTGGTGCCTGGACTCTGGAGGGAGAGGACATTTGGGGACCCTTCCTTGATCCCTCTTATACCCCTTCCTTGCAGTTATTCCCCTATTTGTTTGATAGTGTTAAGGATAGGAGATTGTGAGGGGAGGAAGAGTGAGCTTCTGAGTCAAAGCTACAGAAGAAACCAGAATTGCTCTCTTGTCATAGGGTTCATAGTTAATAGAGAAGTTAGTTTTGTACTCTCCTTCCTCAAAAATCCTCATATATCCCTTACTCTGTCATCCTGAAATCCCTCATCCTCATAATAAATATTTATTAGTTTATTAGTGGTAGTTTGGCTTGGAGGGGAAGAAGACTGATCTTGTGGCTGAGGGGAAGATGAATACCAAACACCATCTTGAAAGTCAAAGCTAGGACTTGGGAATGGGGAGCCTTCTCTCCATAGTGCTGGCTCTAAGGGTAGGATCTAACCCATTAGGGTCACAACTGAGCCCCAACACCTTCCTTCAGCATCCCCACTATAGCTTTTCCAGTTGGGAACCTTTTTGAGTTTATTCCCTCATAAGTCTTCCCTGGGGTGTGGGTGAGTGAATAGCTGATCTGGCCCATTTAAAGCTAACAAGGGGGCCATCCAGATACACACAAATTTACCATCAATACTCACCCACATACAAACTACACTTTTTTTGGCTGGAGATGAAGATCCATGTCTTTCCACTTTACTCCTTGGAGGCCATGCACATCATGAGATCTACTACACAATGGTTGTAACTGTACTCATTGTCATACCAAGACATGAGCTTGACAAAATGATTGTTGAGGGCAATGCCAGCACTAGCATTGAAGGTAGAAGAGTGGGTGACACTGTTAAAGTCACAGGATACAACCTGGTCCTCTGTGTAGCTCAAGATGCCATTCAAAGATCCCTCTGCAGCTTGCTTCACCACCTTCTTAATGTCATCATATTTGGCAGCTTTCTCCAGTTGGCAAGTCAGATCCACCATGGACACATTGGAAGTAGGAACATGGAAGGCCATTCCTGTGATCTTCCCATTCAGCTCAGGTATGACCTTGCCTACAGCCTTGGCAGAACCAGTGGAAGCAGGGATTTTATTCTGGGCAACCCCATGGCCATCACGCCACAGCTTTCCAGAGGGGCCATCTACTGTCTTCTGGGTAGCAGTAATGGCATGGACTGTGGTCATGAGTCCTTCCACAATACTGAAGTTATAATGAATGACCTTTGCCAAGGAGGCCAAGCAGTTGGTAGTGCAGGAGGTGTTCCTGAGGATCTTGAGGGAATTATCGTATTTCTCATGGGTCACCCAAATCATAAACATTGGGGCATCAGCAGACGGGGCAGAGATACTGACTTGCTTGGTTCCTCCCTTCAAATGAGCCCTGGCCTTTTCCATGGTGGTAAAGACAACAGTGATTTACACAATGTACTCCAGCATCTCCCCATTTAATGTTGGTGGGATCCCCCTCCTGGAAGATGGTAATGGCTTTTCCATTGATCACCAGCTTTCCATTCTCTGCCTTTACAGTGTCCTTGAACTTGCCATGGATGGAACCATATCGGGACATGAAAACCATGTAGTTGAGACCAATGAAGGGGTCATTGTTGTCCACACCTTCTACTCCACTGCAGTTGAATGAATGCTTCCCTGGTCACCAGACGTCCAATATGGCCAAATCCATTGACTCTGACCTTCATCATCTTCTCTAAGGGATGAGACTGCAGCAGAGGATCCTAGCACTTAGTTTACGAGAAGAACTGAGAGCCTAAAAGAATTTTTAAGGGCTTCAGTAAGGTCAAATTGTTTATATCCTAAAAGGAAAAATCATTTGTAACTCTCAAAAACTGTATTGATAGACAGTGGTTGGAGTACTAAGTGGTTTAAGATGATATGTAAAAAAAGAAAGGGGAGGAGACAGTATATGGCAACAAGAAAAATTTGAAATAATAAGAAAAATAGGGTGAATTATACTACATAAAGATGCACATGGCAGGGGGAAGGGAAGAATACTATTATAATATATATTTATATATATATGTATATATATATTTAATATATATAATATAAATACTATTATAAGAAGGAGAGTGCTGATAGGTGATACTTAAATCTTTCCCTCAGTGTAATCAATTCTGAGAGGGAAGAGCATCTAGATCCATTGAGGGGTGTCAAATTTTATACTATCCTAGAGGGAAGTTGAGAGGGAAAAACCAAGGGGGGGAATGGGGCAGACAGTACAAAAAGGGAGGGAAAGAGAGGGAGGAGAGAATTTGATAGACCATAAAGAAAAATAAGAGGGGATTAAGAAAGGAGGGAGTGGGAAAGGAAGTAAAATAAGGGTAGGGATTAGAGGGACTGATTAAAAGCAAAACATAGGTCTAGAAGTCAAGAGTGAAAGAGGGAAGGGCAAATCTAGGTAAGGAAATCAAAATGATGGGGAATATACAGGTGGTAATCATTAATTCTGAATGTGACTAGGATGAAGTAAGCCATAAAACAGATACAAATAGCAGAGTGCATTATAAACAAAAATCCTAACATATGTTATCTATAAGAAACCCACATGAGACAGGTAGATACACACAGAGTTAAGGTAAAACGGTGGAGCACAATCTATTGGATATCAAATTAGAAAAAGAAGGCTGGAGTCACAATCATGGTATCTGACAAAACTAAAGTAAAAATAGATCCAGTTAAAAGAGATAGGGAAGGCAAATACATCATGATAAAAGGAAGTATAGACAATGAGGACATATCAGTACTCATCATGTATGCACCAAATGGTATAGCATTCAAATTTCTAAAGGAGAAATAGGTGGACCTCAAGAGGAATTAGATAATAAAACTATACTAGTGGGAGACCTGAACCTTCTTCTATCAGATCTAGATAAACCCATCAAAAATATATATGAAAGAAGTAAGAGATATGAATGAAATCTTAGAAAAATCAGAGTTAATAAATATGTGGAAAAAATAAATAGAGACAAAAAGGAATACTCCTTTTCAGCAATACATGGTACTTTCATAAAGATTGTCCATGTACTAGGGAATAAAAACATGGCAAACAAATGCAAAAGAGCAGAAATAATAAATACAACATTTTCAGATCATAATGCAATAAAATAATAATTAATAAGGGCACATGAAGAGGCAAATCAAAAATTAATTGGAAATTAAATAATATGATTCTCCAAAATTGGTTAGTTAAAGAACAAATCATAGAGATAATTAATAGTTTCTTTGAAGAGAATGTCAATGATGAGACATCATATCAAAATCTATTGGATGTAATCAAAGCAGTACTCAGGGGAAAATTTATATCCCTGAGTGCATATATTAACAAATCAGGGATAGAAGAGGTCAATGAATTGGGTATACAAATTAAAAAACTAGAAAGAGAACAAATGAAAAATCCTCAGTTAAAAATTAGGAATTCTAAAAATTAAAGGTGAAATTAATAAAATTGAAATTTAAAGAGTAATTGAATTAATAAATGAGACTAGAAGCTGGTACTTTGAAGAAAACAAGTAAAAGATAAAGTGCTGGTTAATCTAATAAAAAAAGAAAAGAAGAAAACCAAATTAATATTATCAAAGATGAAAAGTTCAATGTCACCTCTAATGATGAGGAAATTAAGGTTATTATTTAGAACTATTTCACCCAATTATAATGCAATAAATATGGCAATCTAGGTAATATGGATGATTATTTACAAAAATATAAATTGCCTAGATTAAGAGAAGAAGAAAGAGTATAGATAAAAAAAATCTCATTTCAGAAAAAAGAAATTGAACAAACCATCAAAGAACTCCCTAAGAAAAAATCCCCACAGCCTGATGGATTCACAAGTAAATTCTATCAAACATTCAAAGAACTAATCCCAATGCTATGAAAACTCTGACATAATAAGCAAAGAAGGAGTTCTACAAAATTCCTTTCATGAAAAAATATGGTACTGATTCTAAAACCAGGCAGATCAAAAATAGAGAAAGAAAACTATAGACCAATCTCCTTAATGAACATAGTTGCAAAAATCTTAAATAGAAGACTAACAAAAATATTCCAGCAAGTGATCACAAGGATTATTCACTAAGATCATGTGGGATCTATATGAGGAATGCAAGGATGGTTTAACATTAGGTAAACCATTCACATAATTGACCACATCAACACACAGACCAACAGAAATCACATGATCATCTTAATAGATGTAGAAAAAGTCTTTGACAAAATAACAACACTCATTCCTATTGAAAACACTAGAAAGTTTTGGACTAAAAGGGCCTTTCCTAAAAGTAATAAAGAGTATATATTTAAAACCATCAGCAAGCATCATCTGCAATGGGGATAAGTTAGAAGCCTTCCCAATATGATCATGAGTGAAACAAGGATGTCCATTATCATATCTATTATTTAACATTTTACTAGAAGCACAAGCAGTAGCAGTCAGAGAAGAAAAAGAAATTGAAGTTATTAAAATAGGCAATGAGGAGACTAAACTATCACTCTTTGCAGATGATATGATGGTCTACTTAAAGAATCCTAGCGAATCAACTAAAAAGCCAGTGGAAATAATCAATAACTTTAGCAAAGTTGCAAGATAGAAAGTAAGTCCACATAAATCATCAATATTTCTATATGTTTCCAACACTATATGTTTCCATCTCAGCAGCAAGTGTTAGAAAGAGAAATTGCATTTAAAATAATCTTAGATAATATAAATTATTTAGAAATCTATTTGCCAAGACAAACATATGAATTTTAGGAACACAACTACAAAACACATTCCACACAATTGAAACTAGATCTAAAGAACTGGAAAAACATAAATTGCTCATGGGTTGGATAAACTAACATTAAAAATGACAATCATACACAAATTAATTTATTTATTCAGTGCCATACTTACTAAACCACAAAGAAACTTTTTTACTGAATTAGAAAAAATTATAACAAAGCTAATTTGGAAGAAAAAAGGATCAAGAATATCAAGAGAAATAATGAATAAATGTGAAGGATGGTGGCCTAGTAGTACCAGATCTCAAACTGTACTATAAAGCAGTGGTCATTAAAACAATATGTTACTGGCTAAGAGACAGAAGGGAAGATCAGTGGAATAGTCTTGGGGTAAATGACCTCAGCAAGATAGTGTACAATAAACCCCAAAATATCAACTTATGTGACAAATTTGACAAAAAACACTGGGAATAGTGGAAAATAGTATCAGAGAGATTATGTTTAGATTAACATCTTATACCCTACACCAAGATAAATTGAGAATGGGTGATTTACTTAAATGTAGAGAAGGAAACTATAAGTAAGTTAGGAGAGCATAGAATAGTGTATCTGGAAGATGTATGGGAAAGGAAAGATTTTAAGACCAAGCAAGAGATAAAGAATATTACAAAATGTAAAATGAATGATTTTGATTACATTAAATTAAAAAAAAAGATTTTGTACAAACAAAATCAATACAACAAAAATTAGAAGAGAAGCAACAAATTAGGAAAAAGAAATCTTTATAACAAAAACCTCTAAGAAAGGTCTAATTACTCAAATTTATAAGGAATTAAATCAGTTGTATGAAAAAATCGAGCTATTACCCAATTTGTAAATGGGCAAGGGACATGAATAGGTAATTTTCAGATAAAGAAATCAAAACTATCAATAAGCACATGAAAAGTGCTCTAAATCTCTTGTAATCAGAGAAATGCAAAGCAAAATTACTCTGAGATTGTACCTCACACCTAGCAGATTGGCTAATATGATAGCAAAGCAAAATAATAAATGTTTGATGGGAGGTGGCAAAATTGGGTCATTAATGCACTTCTGATGGAGTTGTGAATTGATCCAACCATTCTGGAAAGCAATTTGGAACTATGCCCAAAGAGTGTTAAAGGATTGTCTGCCCTCTTGATCCAGCCATACTACTGCTGGGTTTATACCCCAAAGAGATAATAAGGAAAAAGACTTGTACAAAAATATATATAGCCATGCTCTTTGTGGTGGCAAAAAATTGGAAAATGAAGGAATGCCCTTCATTTGAGGAATGGCTGAACAAATTGTGTTATCTGTTGGTGATGGAATACTATTGTGTTAAAAGGAATAATGAACTACTAGAGGAATTCCATGTGAACTTGAATGACCTCCACGAATTGATTTAGAGTGAGAGTAGAACCAAGACAATTTAAATTGTTTTATAAATGCTAGTTTCTTGCAACCTATTTTTATGATGCTGAGATATAACTGTTGTTTTTTGTAAGTAACCATGCTCCAGGTTTTAGTGGCACACAATTTGGAAAATAATGAACTAGTTATTAGAATTCCTGAAGTCTCATGAAGGGATAATATTTCACCCACTATCCTTTTATCCCTCTAAACCTTCTCACAAAAATGCATTCACACAAATTTGGTATAACTTGAATTTGGTGTAACTTCAATAGTTTCTTCAAAATATCTTGAAACTAACATAAAAACAAAGACATCTTTGTAGCTCTAATGTGCACACTTCTAGGAAGTCCATATTTTATTCTCATATGTTTCTTAATATTCATTAGAATAAAAAACTAATTTCTATGTTTTATCTTCTTAACTGAGTAAATTATTCCAATTTATTATAGTATTAGAATTTTGAGAGTAATCAAATGTGGTTACTCTGATACCCAGACCAATGCTTCCTTGCCAATTTGGCAGTATTCTATCGAACATTTTGAGTATGTACAACTCTTGACACATAAAAGGCAAGTCTCACTTGAATTTGTACCTTCATGAATGTGAGACATTGAGATGATTATTTCTGACAGCACTGAAATAAGAAATAGTCAGGCTGACAAATACACATAGATTCAAGAATCACATTGAGCCAATTACTCTAATATGAATGATACCTTCCTGATATGGAGCAGGAAAGAATAGTATATCTGAAGTACTTGATATCTATGATGAGTTCAATTCTGTAATAACAAAGTTGTAACAAATGTATAGTGAATTAATTTCCTAATGCCTTAAATATTTCTAATACAGCAGAGTGCATGCCTTAATAATCTCTTATGAATTGAGAAAAACAGTATTTTTGCCCACAGTAAGCTATTCTTAATATAATTTACATTTCTAATATCATAAAATGTACATTTACAAAATATTTCAACTACTATCATTTTGAATAATGTGGAAATTGCATTATAGAGCAGCTCAGAATCAACTGTCAGTATTTGATTGATCTAAGCTACAGTATCCCCTAATGTTTTCTTAAATTCAGGCATAGTCCTGTTGTGTATTAATTATAGGGGAAAGATAAAGATCATTATGTTATGAAAAACATAATTAAATTTCTTTTAATATCTTATACAATAAAGCTTGTCCAAGGCACTGTGGTTCATATTGCAGACTTCATTGTTTATCAGATTTATTTTCAAACCATTAATTGCTTACCATTTCTTCCAAATAGCAAGAGATTTATTGAAAGGTCTCTCCTAATAAATAAGTAATTCAAAAACAGTATTCATGAATACCATTGCTAACTTTTTTATAATGTGCCAGCTGCTGACCTGCTTTTCTTTCTTCTAATAATCCCTGAGTAGTTGTTAAGTACACAGGTGTCATCCAAACATTTCTGGAGAAATCTCTGAATCATATTAAGCTTCTTTGAGGGTGTTAAAGCTATCTGGCTCAGTATATTCATCTCTACATAGCATATATCATCTTTGTACTAATGTTGACATTCTTCTGAGTATCATATTTAAAAGGTTTTGTTCATAACTTTGTAAGGCAATGGCAAATGTACTTCTTTGTTTCTAAATGATTTGTAGGACAGACATTAATCTCAGAGTAATAAATAGAGTGCATCCGATAAGGAGCTTCAAGCAAAGCCTTTTACGGAGTGATAGATCTGATTCAAATGGTCATATAAAGGTACTATATTAATATTAATTTATAATAAAAAGGAATAGTAAGCATGAACCTGATATAGCAATTTCGGTGCTGCTATGCGGTCATTATGTTCATTATTATGCTGCCCACCAGTTGTTTTCCTTTATGTGTATACCATCTTGACCTTTTATGAGTTTTAAATATACATAAGTAGCAGTCTGAAAATTTGCTTTTTTTAAATTAGAAAATAATAATCATAATGGATTTTAGGTTTTCCATGCATGCAGATCACAATATTGATCTATCAATCAGTGGATATCTTCCTATTGTCTTTAGACATGCCACAGTTAAATTTTCAGGAAAGATTGAAAAACATAATTATTCATACCATCATAGCCTTAGTCTTAGAAAGGGAAAGGAGAAAAGGAAGGAAACAAATATTTACCAAGTGCCTACTAGGTAGCAGGTACTGTGGTAAGTACTTTACAAGCAATTTCTCTTTTGTTGTTCCCATCAACCCTGTGAATGGATATTAAACATAATCTAGACCTGTGTAGGTGTAGGTATGACATGCCAGAAGAGACTTCTCCATTCCTCCTGTCCATAGAGCCAGGGACATTTTTCACATGCCCCACCCCTCAGCCCAGCAGCTGAATGCCAGCACTTCCTCCCTCCACTATGTATGGGGCAATGGGGTGCAGGTGGGGACCTAACAGGTAGCTTGAATATGCAGTTTGGACAGGTGATTTTGAAAGGCTTGCAAAGGCACATCCAGACCATGAAACACATTTACTAGATAAATAAATTAAGGCTTCAGAGAACTCAAATGAGTGTAATGAGAAAGCTAGCAAACAGCAGAGTTGAATTTAATCTGAAATCTTCCGACATTAAGTCTAGTGTTCCTTATATCACACTATTTCCCTTTGTAGGTGTAATGCTCCAGGAAAATATGAATAAGAATGGTACTCTTGTTTTTATGTTGTAAGATCCTCACCAAATTTCTGATGACTTATTTCTTATAACTGCCCTCCTTATTCCCAATGTTCCATGGCCTTAATACTCAGTTAGTGATCCTAGATGAAAACATGGGTTTTACCGTTGTAATTCAATTCTTATGTCTTCTTAAAACAATCAACAAAATGATGATTAATAATTCTGAATATATCTTTCAGAACTGCTTCAGTATTGCATGAGTTTAATCATCTAAACTTTCAATTTTGAACTTCACTGATTGTTTTTATATGTGCATCATCAATCCTTGTACCATTGCTGGTATCTGGTCAAGAAACAGTGTGTAGCTTGGACCTGTAGAAGATGAAAGTATTGATTAGATTTATTCTTCCATCTCAGTATCATAGGAAAAAGGGAAACTATTTCAGACCACAAAGGAATATTTTCAGATCTTTTATGCAGGGTGGTCCTATTTGCTGTAACTAGGAAAATCTTCCATTCTAAAATGTTACAAATATTCCTTCTGGAGATCACCTATTCTGGTACTGTATTCTTGTGTGTTAAATTTACACATTAATATTGATTCTGCTTTCTATTGTAGCTTAGATGAAAGCTTTCAGTAGAGAGATTTTTTTAACTTTGCCAATAATAAAGCTGCTCTTAATTTTCTCTACTAATTTAAATTCATAAAATGCATTTCCACTGGGCCTTTAATCTTTTTCAAGAAAAGATGAGAAAATAGTTAAATGTAGCCCAACCAAATAAATATCCTCTCTATTAAGAAAGCAATATCTTCTCTACTTTGCAAAAACATTCATTCACTCTCAAAATAGTATAATAAATATGGATTTATAAACATGGGAATTAATCTCAGAATACAGAAAGTTTATGATATTTTTCCAAGTATTTCTTAGATTCTTATAATAATTAAATGGCTTTTGATGGTGATTTTTATATCAACATGCTCCATAGCTTTAGTCAGTTTTAGGCAACCATTTTAAAAGATATTTTGTTCAAGAAATGGATTTGTTTTATTCTCAGATAAGTCACCCAATAATCCCTTGCTCTGCAGTTTATAGCCTCTATAGCCAAGGTTAATTAATTAAAAATATTAAAGCTTGGATTAACACTTGGACCTGATTCATAAATTATTTGCTTGACAGTACCCTAAGTTTCCCAATGAATTAAAAAAAAACCTTAACATTACACCCAGGGAAAAAAAGTTAAATCATTTCAAACTCCTATAGACTGGTGCTCTTAGCAGGCCACAGGAAATGGAAGGGCGGATTTTCAATCTAGATTTTTACATCAGCCAATAAGCCTCAAGCATTCTTCCTTTACAATCAGTTCTGATGGTTCCTGCCAAAATTTTGTTGTTATGTATTACGTATTTGTCAGTACAGTGACTGTCCATTTCTTAAGTGCCTTCAGGGCAAGGAAAGATATATGGTATAATTGTGAAATTTCAGAAGGAAAAGTAACCATGCTATATCCTAAAATGAAGAGAGTAATGTTGATTAAACTTCAATGCCCAAAGACTTGAGAGATAAGTAATTTGTAAATATTTTAAGTTCATGAATTCATTATATGTGTAAACTATCTCATACAGTTTTATGACTAGCCTCACATAAAAATCACAAAAGGGATCTACTATATTCCATGGATAGTAGTAGTAAAAGTGGACTGATTTTTTGGTTGTTTTGGGGCTTACTCAAATTTTTTCCTACATTCATTTCTTACATTTCTTGCATGAAATAAGCCTTTATGTCATGTATTCTGTATAATTCCATATTATAATGTGTTGTAAACTATTCATGATCACAGAATACTTCTCCATAGAATATATTATGAATATTAATGTCTTTCCACACCATGGCATACAGATGGATAGACAGATCAGTGAGTTAGTACAATGGAATGAAGAAAATGTTTATTAGATGCTTACTACTTGCTGGTCACTGTCATAAACATAGGAGGAACAAATACAAGCAAAAAAAGGAGCCCTGCCAATAAGGAATTTATATTCTTATAGAGGAAGACAACATAACAAGGGAGTTAGAAAGAAGTAAGGGGGAGGGAAGAAGATACCTACTCTGGACGAAAGAATTTAAAGTCCAGAATTGAGCAAAAGAGTGAGTATAATAATGAAAGTTGTCTGTGGATCTTTTTCAAAATGGAGGTCCCAGAAAGAACTCTCCAAAGAAAAGAAGTGACAGTCTTTAAAGGGGGATAATTCTGGGCAAAAAGAACCCAGAAACTGAGGAAAGATCATAGAAGAGATATGAGCAAAGGACAGTTTTTATTTTGTTTTTACTTAAAGTCAGGAAACCAGGCCAGGACACGACATAAATCTTGAAAAGATTGGTGATTAAATAAGAGCAAGATCTAGAATTGAATAGAAACTTGATCATGGGCTGGATTATATTGACAATTTCTTTTTTTTAAAACATTTATTAATATTCATTTTTAACCTGTTTACATACTTTATGCCCCTACTTTCCCCTTCATCACCTGCTCTCCCCCCACCCATGCCCGAAGCACATTTCCACTGGTTGTAACATGTGTCCTTGTTCAGGGCCTATTTCCATATTGTTGTTACTTGCATTGGTGTGGTAGTTTCTAGTCCACATCCCCAATCATGACTGCCTCAGACCATGCATTCAAACAACTGTTTTTCTTCTATGTTTCCTCTCCTGCAGTCCTTCCTTTGAATGTGGGTAGTGTTCTTTTCCATAAATCCCTCATAGCTGTCTTGTGTCATTGCATTGTTGCTGGTAAAGAAGTCCATTACATTCGATTTTACCACAGAATATCAGTCTCTGTGTACAATGTTCTTCTGGCTCTGCTCCTTTCACTTTGCATCAGTTCCTGGAGGTCTTTCCAGTTCACCTGGAACTCCTCCAGTTTATTATTCCTTTTAGCACAATAATATTCCATCACCCGCATATACCACAGTTTGTTCAGCCATTCCCCAATTGTAGGGCATACCCTCCCTTTCCAGTTCTTTGCCACTACAAAAAGCGAACCTATAAATATTTTCGTACAAGTCTGTTTATCTATGATCTCTTTGGGGTACAAACACAACAATGGTATGGCTGGATCAAAGGGCAGGCATTCTTTTATAGCCCTTTGAACATGATTCCAAATTGCCAGCCAGAATGGTTGGATCAGTTCACAGCTCCACCAGCAATGCATTCATATCCCAGTTTTGCCACATCCCCTCCAGCATTCATTACTCCCCCTTCTTACATTTTAGCCAGTCTGCTAGGTGTGAGGTGATACCTCAGAGTTGTTTTGATTTGCATTTCTCTAATTATTAGAGATTTAGAACCCTTTCTCATGTGCTTATTGATACTTTTGATTTCTTTACCTGAGAATTGCCTATTCATGTCTCTTGCCCATTTTTCAATTGGGGAATGGCTTGATTTTTTTATACAATTGATTTAACTCCTTGTATATTTGAGTAATTAGACCCCTGTCAGAGATTTTTGTTATAAAGATTTTTTCCCAATTTATTGTTTCCCTTATGATTTTGACTACATTATTTTTGTTTGTACAAAAGCTTTTTAGCTTAATATAATCAAAATCATTTAATTTACATTTTGTAATTTTCTCTAACTCTTGCTTGGTTTTAAAATCTTTCCTTTCCCAGAGATCTGACAGGTATACTATTTTGTGTTCACTTAACTTATTTATAGTTTCCCTCTTTATATTCAGGTCATTCACCCATTCTGAATTTATCTTGGTGCAGGGTGTGAGATGTTGATCTAAACCTAATATCTCCCATATTGTTTTCCAAATTTCCCAGCAGTTTTTGTCAAATAGTGGATTCATGTCCCAAAAGTTGGGCTACTTGGGTTTATCATACACTGACTTGTTGACATCATTAACCCCAAGTCTATTCCACTGATCCTCCCTTCTATCTCTTAGCCAGTACCATATTGTTTTGATGACTGCTGCTTTATAGTTAAGTTTAATATCTGGTACTGCTAGGCCCCCTTCCTTCATATTATTTTTCATTATTTCCCTTGATATTCTTGATCTTTTGTTATTCCAAATGAACTTTTTTATAATTTTTCCTAATTCAGTAAAGAAGTTTTTTGGTAATTTGATAGGCATGACACTAAATAGGTAAATTAATTTGGGTAGAATGTTCATTTTTATTATGTTAGCTAATCCTACCCATGAACAATTAATGGTTTTCCAATTGTTGAGATCCAGTTTTATTTTTTTGGAAAGTGTTTTGTAGTCCTTTTCATATAATTGCTGTGTTTGTTTTGGTAGATAGATTCCCAAGTATTTTATATTGTCTAGGGTGATTTTAAATGGTGTTTCTCTTTCTACCTCTTGCTGCTCTAATGTATTGAAAATATATAGAAATGCTGATGATTTATGTGCATTTATTTTGTATCCTGCAACTTTGCTAAAGTTGTTGATTATTTCTATCAGCTTCTTAGTTGATTCTCTAGGATTTTTTAAGTAGGCCATCATATCATCTGCAAAGAGTGATAGCTTAGTCTCCTCATTGCTTATTTTGATACCTTCAATTTCTTTTTTTTCTCTAATTGCTACTGCTAGTGTTTCTAGTACTATGTTGAATAATAGAGGTGATAATGGGCATCCTTGTTTCACTCCTGATCTTATTGGGAAGGCTTCTAATTTATCCCCATTGCATATAATGCTTGTTGATGGTTTTAGGTATATAATGTTTATTATTTTTAGGAAGGGTCCTTCTATTCCTATACTTTTCAATGTTTTCAATAGGAATGGATGCTGTATTTTGTCAAAGGATTTTTCAGCATCTATTGAGATAATCATGTGATTTTTGTTAGTTAAACTGTTGATATGGTCAATTATGTGGATGGTTTTCCTAATGTTGAACCATCCTTGCATTCCTGGTATAAATCCCACCTGATCATGGTGGATGATCTTCTTAATTACTTGCTGGAGTCTCTTTGCTAATATTCTATTTAAGATTTTTGCATCTATGTTCATTAGGGAGATTTGTCTATAGTTTTCTTTTTCTGTTTTTGGTCTACCGGGCTTTGGAATCAGTACCATATTTGTGTCATAAAAGGAATTTGGTAGGACTCCTTCTTTGCTTATCATATCAAATAATTTGTATAGTATTGGGATTAGTTGCTCTTTGAATGTCTGATAGAATTCACTTGTGAATCCATCAGGTCCTGGTGATTTTTTCTTAGAGAGTTCTTTGATGGCTTGTTCAATTTCTATTTCTGAATGGGAATATTTAGGTATTCTATTTCTTCTGCTGTTAATCTAGGCAATTTATATTTTTGTAGATATTCATCCATATCTCCTAAATTGTTATATTTGTTGCCATATATTTGGGCTAAATAGTTTTTAATGATTGCCTTAATTTCCCCTTCATTAGAGGTGAGGTCTCCCTTTTCATCTTTAATACTGTCAATTTGGTTTTCTTCTTTTCTTTTTCTTATTAGATTGAGCAGTACTTTGTCTATTTCATCTGTTTTTTTCAAAATACCAGCTTCTAGTCTTATTTATTAATTCAATAGCTTGTTCTTTTACTTTCGATTTTATAAATTTCTCCCTTAATTTTTAGTATTTCTAATTTAGTTTTCATCTCGGGGTTTTTTATTTGTTCGCTTTCTAATTTTTTTGAGTTGCATGCCCAATTCATTAATCTCTGCCCTCCTTCATTTGTTAATATAGGCATTCAAGTGTATAAATTTCCCCCTGAGTACTGCCTTGGCTGCATCCCACAGAGTTTGGTAGGATGTCTCATCATTGTCATTCTCTTCAATGAAATTGTTGATTGTTTCTATGATTTTTTCTTTGACAATTTGGTTTTGGAGAATCATATTATTTAATTTCCAATTGGTTTTTGATTTGCCTGTCCAGGATCCCTTACTAATTATTATTTTTATTGCATTATGATCTGAGAAGGTTACATTTATTATTTCTGCTCTTTTGCATTTGTTTGCAATGATTCTATATCCTATTACATGGTCGATCTTTGTGAATGTACCATGTGCAGCTGAAAATAAGGTGTATTCCTTTTTCTCCCTATTTATTTTTCTCCACATATCAATTAAATCTAATTTTTCTAGGACTTCATTCACCTCTCTTACCTCTTTTTTTTAAACCCTTGTACTTCTGTATATTGTCTCATAGGTGGAAGATTGGTAAGGGTGGGCAATGGGGGTCAAGTGACTTGCCAAGGGTCACACAACTGGGAAGTGGCTGAGGCCGGGTTTGAACCTAGGACCTCCTGTCTCTAGGCCTGACTCTCACTCCACTGAGCTACCCAGCTGCCCCCCTTACCTCTTTCTTATTTATTTTTTGGTTTGATTTATCTAGATCTAAAAGAGGAATATTTAGATCTCCCACTATTTTCGTTTTACTATCTATTTCCTTCTTGAGCTCTGCCATTTTCTCCTTTATGAATTTGGATGCTATATCATTTGGTGCATATATATTGAGCAGTGTTGTTTCCTCATTGTATATACTGACTTTAATCAGGATGTAATGGCCTTCCCTGTCTTTTTTAATCATATCTGTTTTTACTTTGGCTTTGTCAGAGATCATAATAGCCACTCCTGCCTTCTTTTTTTCATATGAAGCCCAAAAGATTTTGCTCAAGCCCTTAACCTTAAACTTGTTTGTGTCTACCCGCCTCATATGTGTTTCTTGTAGACAACATATGGTAGGATTTTGGTTTGTGATCCACTCTGCTATTTGCTTCCGTTTTATGAGTGAGTTCATCCCATTCACATTCAGAGTTACAATTATCAGTTGTGCATTCACTGACATTTTTGTATTCTCCCCTAGACCCACCCCTTCTTCTTACACTATTTTCTTTTAAACCAGTGGTTTGCTTTGAGCCAGTATCCCTTATCCCCTCCCTTGATTGACTTCCCTTTCTTCCCCCTCCCTTGTTATTCCCCTATTTTTGTTTTTAAAGGCCTAATGCATTCCCTCCCCCTTCTTCTCCCCTCCCTTTTTTGACCTCCCCACTCCCCTGCTTCCTTCAGTTTATCCCTTCTGACTTTCTCAGTAGGGTTAGATAGAGTTTTGTATCTGAATGGATAATATAGCTACTCTTCCCTCTCTGGGTTGATTATACTGAGAGTAAGGTTTGATTATTCCCTCTTAATGCTCTCTTCCTCTCCTTCTTATAATAGGATTTATCTCCTCCCCTTCCCCTGTCCTCTTTGTGTGTAATAGAATATCCTATTTTTCTCATTTACTCAGATTTTTCTTGGTGTCCCCTACTATTCTCCCCCTCTTTCCCACCCCCCTATGTCATCTTATACCATTTAGTATCCTATCCTCTCCCCATGAATTATTCTTCTGGTTGCTATAATAGTGAATATTATAATAGTGAATAGAGTTCACTACAGAGAATTTTACATAGCATTTCTCCACCTAGTAATACTGATAAATAGATCTTATTTAAGCCCTTAAAGAGTCAAATTTAAAGGATTATGAGTTTTCTTTCTTTTCCCTCTGTTTCTTATTTACCTTTTCATGTTTCTCTTGATTTTTGTGGTTGGGTATCAAACTTTCCATTTAGTCCTGGTCTCTTTTGTGCAAAGACTTGGAAATCTTCAATTTTGTTGAATGCCCATACTTTCCCCTGGAAGTATATAGTCAGTTTCGATGGGTAGTTGATCTGTGGCCGAAGGCTCATCTCTCTTGCCTTTCTGAATATCGTGTTCCAAGCCTTGCGGTCTTTTAGCATGGAGGCTGCCAGATCATGTGTGATCCTGATTGGTGCTCCTTTATATTTGAATTGTCTCTTTCTGGCTTCTTGTAAGATTTTTTCTTTTACTTGAAAGTTCTTGAATTTTGCTATTATATTCCTTGGTGTTGACTTTTCTGTGCTCAGTGTAGAGGGTGATCTATGGATCCTTTCAATGTCTATATTGCCCTCTTGTTGTAGAACTTCAGGGTAATTTTGCTGAATAATTTCTTTAAGTATGGAGTCCAAGTTTCTATTAATTTCTTGTTTTTCTGGAAGACCAATGATTCTCAAATTGTCTCTTCTTGACCAGTTTTGTTGGTCTATCACTTTCTCATTAAGATATTTCATGTTTCCTTCTATTTTATCAGTCTTTTGACTTTGTTTTATTTGTTCTTGTTGTCTTGAGAGATTATTGTGTTCTAATTTTTCAATTCTAGCCTTTAAGGACTGGTTTTCGGTTATAATCTTTTGGTTTTCGGCTATAATCTTTTGGTTTTCCTTTTTAATCTGGTCATTTCTGGGGTTCAATTTGCTTATCAGTTCATTTGATTTCTGAGCCTCACTTTCCAATCGCAAAATTCTGCCTTTTAAGCTATTATTTTCTTTCCAGACCTCTTCTATCCTCTTCAACATCTCATTTTTGAACTCTTCAATAGCTTGTGCCCAGCTTTCATTTTTTTGGTAAGGTTTGGATATGGTTACTTGTTTGTCCTCCTCTGTTGTCTGTATTTTCTCTGTGTAAAAGTTGTCAAGTGTTCCAGAGTTTCTTTTTGATAATCTTTTTTTTCTCCTGGAGTTCTCTCCTTGCCATCATTAGCCCCGCCCCTTTTCAGCTTTGTCTTCACACTCAGGGTCTGCCTGAGCTTTCTAAGCTACAGGGGGCTCCAGTCTCCTTGTCCTCGGGGTCTGGCCTCCTGGTTGACCCCGGTCTGCCCCTCTGCCCAAGGCTCCTTCAGCAGTCTCAGGGGCTGCTTCTACAGCCGTGCTCCTGTCTGCTCAGGGTCCTCACTCAAGGTCCAAGCCTGGGCTGGAGATCCTTATTCAAGCCTAGGGCACTGTCTTCACCCATGCAGAAGCTAGGGAAAGTCCATGTGCTGGAGATCTTTAATCACACCTGGGGTGATGCCTTCACTGATGCAGATGGCTCGGGAAAGTCCCTGCGTTAGAGATCTTTGTCCTGGCCCGAGGCAGTGCCTTCACCCAAGCAGACTCACGGGAAAGTTAGTGTGCGTCCCCCAGCCACTTGGAGTCCCTCGTCTTGCAGCACACAGGTACAAGCCCTGGGGCTGCTAGTGATTTCCTGGTTGCCCCAATTCTGTTTTCACTCTTGTGCATTGGCCTTGACGTTGTGCGTGGTGTGTGGTGTGGGGGGTGGGGGAGGGACTTCTTCCTCTTGCGTTTTAGTGAGAGTTGTTTCACCCCTTTATAGTATGGAAAAGCCCTGATTCGGCGTACTTTCAATGCTACACCCTGTTGTGGGATTCCTTTGTTAGTCTGGGTTCATCTGGGTTTGTTTTTATTTCCCCATGAAGAGTCCTGTATGCTTTGGTTAGGAGAGATCGAGCAGCTGCTCCTTACTCTGCTGCCATCTTAACCGGTATATTGACAATTTCTATAGCACTTCCCAAGATACTAAGCTACTCCCTGAAACAAAAGGCCATTCTTTATAACATTAGTATACTTCCTGTTATGCTATATTGGGATGAACACCATAACCTCCACGAAATTAAAATTACACATAACTTAAAGGGCAATGAAGCATAGGTATAGACAAGAATGACATGTAGATAAAACATGATATATAAATAATATGCATTAGTTTTAAGTGGATTTAACTGTAGTCTCATATCTAATAACTTCCAATTCAAGTAGAATTATTATCCTGACTTCTCCAAACTCCAAATCCTTCCTGAATTTCATTATAAAATTTTCTATCTGTACAAATATCTTGCATTGCCAACTGCATCACATGTTGTCTACCTGTATGTCCAACCACTATTTGTACAGTATATGCTAAAATGAAGTCATTGTACCTACTTACCTACAATCTACTCTTCTTCCCACTTTCCATAGTTAGGTTAACACTGTCTTACTCTTAAAACACTCAAACTTTATCTCTTAGAACTCTTGAACTCTTAGCCTTTTAATCTCCCTCCTCTATCTTTGTTAAAACAAAAATACAACTAACTTCTATTTTTAACTTAAAAATTAAAAACTTGAAACATTCTTGAATATAATAAAAATTATTTTGTATTTGAATATTCAAATACTCCAATGGATTTGTGACCTCATAAATTAGGTATTCTTCCAAAGAAGCTGAAACTTCCAACTACTCATACCAGCACATGAATACAACTATAGACCATCATTTTGTGTAACAATAGTTCATATCTTTTCCCGATAGGGGATTCATTCAATGTGCAAAGGGTTTTCCTTGCTTTCTTTTGCCATAAAAAGAATATTTGAATATTCTTTGGGTTTCCAAGTTGTTATTCCTCAGTCTTGCTTTGTACCCATGTAATCCTCTTTATTAATTATAAATTCCTTTGAAAACACCATTTTTTCTTATTCTATTTCATTCTTTCTTATTTATTATGTGTTGCAAACTATGCAAACTCAGAAGGAACCACTCCATTGTGTTCAGAATACTCATCCTAAAGTTTTAGGTTTAGTTTGGTTTAGTATTGTTTTCAGATAAAGCGACACATTTTAGACATTATCAATGACAGAATTTATTTTTATTCACTTTGTCTATTTGTGACAATGTTTTTAATTTAATTTTTTTTCCAAATAGAGAAATAGCATTACAGAAAGCAAATATTTATTAGTAATAGGAAGGTTTTTAATCAGTTGGAGACTACAGAGCTTCATGACAAATATTCCAATTTTGAAGGTCTACTAATATTGAAAAAAAGATGAGTCTTGTTTCCTGAGATGTAAATTCATTCAATGAACTTTGAATTCCCTTTAAGCAAGTCATGCTACTTATTTATTTTCTCTTACTGAATTTTGGGCCCAATTCATTTCTCCATTTGTATTATAAAATATGCTTATATAAAATGCATGCATACATACAAAAATATTTTGTAAACACTTAAGTATATGTACTAAACAAAGAAAAAAAACATGATAAATATATCAATGATTCATTTGATGTCTTTTGTATAATACTTAGGTCAAATTATTTTGAAAGGGTAAAGCTCTTTTCTAAAAAGTGCTGCAAATTGCAGAGTTTGATGCAACCAGCATGAGTATATAATCTAACTTCAGCTGAAAAATTGTGTGGCAAATCTCTTCTATGATAGCCTTCATATGTCAATATTTTTGAGATATATATCACTTTTGATTTTTATAATGAGAGTTGAATGAGATAGTCTCACTCTTTATATATTTTATAATACTTAAAATATTTTGAATTATGGATAGGAAGTATATTGTTCAAAGAATCCTTTCAAGATTGGATGTTGCGGGGCAGCTGGGTAGCTCAGTGGAGTGAGAGTCAGGCCTAGAGACAGGAGGTCCTAGGTTCAAACCCGGCCTCAGCCACTTCCAGCTGTGTGACCCTGGGCAAGTCACTTGACCCCCATTGCCCACCCTTACCACTCTTCCACCTATGAGACAATACACCGAAGTACAAGGGTTTTTTAAAAAAAAAGATTGGATATTGCTCCACCAAATATTTTTCTTAAATTACTGAGTGTTTTTTTTTAATATTTTGACTCTCCAGTTTATCCATTGTTTAGAATATTATGCCTTTTACTAATGTTGGTTAAATGTGTAATGAAGCATAATAAATATGATTATCCAAGACAAACAAATTCTCACTTTAGCTATGTCCAAATATCTATGTCTCATTCTTTTTTCTCTTCTCTCTCACCTCTCCCCTAAGAAGGCAGAAAATATGATATAGGTTGTACATATATTATGATATAATATACATTTCTCTCTTTGTCATGTTGGGAAATAAGACACATATTGCTTACAGTAGAGAGGATTTATGGAGAAAATAAAGTGAAGAATGGTATTTGTTAATCTGCATTCAACCTCTGTCTTCTTCTATGGTGATGGATATCCTTTTCATCATCCCTTCAAATTGTCAGATTATTTTCTTTTTGAAAAAAAAGTCAAATCATTCACAGGTAATCATCATATAATATTATTATGCACAACTTTCTCTTGATTCTGCTCACATTACTTTGCAGCACTTCATATTAGTACAATATTTGACAATCATATACCCCAACTTCAACCATTCCTCAATTGATGGACATCCCTCCAGTTTCAAGTTCTTTGCCACCACAAAAAGATCTGTTACAGAAATTTTATAATAGAATTCCTTTACCTTTCTTACCTTAGGAAATTAATCTAATTGTTATATTATTGAGTCAAAAGATATTCACCAGTTTTAGAACTATTTCCTGAAAATTCCAGACTGTTCTTCAAAATGATTAGGTTAGTTTACAAACTGATCAACAATTTATTGGTGTGTCCATTTTCCCACATCCCCTCTAACATTTGTTATTTTTCCCTTTTATCATTTTAGCCAATCTGAGAGTTGTGATATATCTTACAGATGTTTTGTTTTTCATTTCTTTAATCAATAATGTTTAAGGGAATTTTCATATAATTATATATAGCTTTCATTTCTTCATTCAAAAGTTGTCAATTTTTATCTTTTGAATATCAATTGGGGAATGGCTCACATTTATACATATTTGACAACATTATATATTTTAGATTTGAAACATCTTTCTCAGAAATTATCTATAATCCCTCAACTTATTCATTTCCTTCTAATCTTGGATATATTCATTTTATTTGTATAAAATTTTAATTTATTATATTCAAAATTTTCCATTTAATATTTCAAAAAGCCTTCTTGTTTATTCATAAATTATCCTGTTCATAAATCTGATAGGAAATATGTTCCTTGTTCTTTCTCCTAATTTGCTTATGATATCCCCTTTATACCTAGGTCCTGTATCCATTTTTATCTCTAATTTTATTTATCAAGTATCTGCCAAATTGCTTTCTAGTTTTTGTAACAATTTTTGTCAGAGCAAATTTTTATTTTAAAAATTTGGAACTTTGTCAATAACAAGTTTATGAAAATCTTGTATGTCAATTCTGTTCCACTAATCTTTTTTTAATTTTATATTCAGTTCTAGATAGTTTTTATAATTATAGCTTTATCATTGTTTGTAACCCAGTACTGCCATATTTCATTCCTTAACTTTTTTCATTATTTCTTTAGATACCTTTGACCTTTTTTTCCAAGTGCATTTATTACTTTTTCTAGTTCACAAAATTATTTTTTGGTAATTTAATTGGGATGCCATTGAATTATTGTGTTCTAAATTAACTTAGGTGGGATTGTCATTTTAAAGATTTTGGCTCTGGATACTCATGAATAATTAATACAATTAATATTTCTCCAATTATGTAATCTGATTTTATTCATATAAAATGTGTTTTATAATTATATTCATATAGTTTCTGGATTTGTTTTGGAAGACATACTCCTAAGCATTTCATTCTCTCTATGGTGAATTCAAAAATATCTATTTTTAAATCAACAAATAAACACAATGGTATTTTTTTAAACACTCTACCATTCAGGCAACTGCATGATTGTAAAAGAGTGGTATACTTTGGAATATCACATGCAAAAATACTAAAGGTAGACCTCTTTGCTCCTGGAGATGATTCTCATAATTTAGTCTAATAATGTACTAAATCATATATTAATTTTTAATGTACACAATCTCTAGGGAATAAAAGTGATTAAAGTTAGAATTATAAATGGAAGGCATATTACATGCCATCAATTCTAACTATATCATTTTACAAAACCCAAATAATTAAGTGAACTGGTAAATGTCAGATAGGCAATAATTAATTACCATCTGGCACAGTTAAGTGGCTCAGTGGATAGAAACCATTTCATGAAGGTGGGATGTCTTGGATTCAAATCTTACATCATACACTCCTTTCCTCTGTGACTCTGGGCAAGCCACTTGACCCAAATTGCCTAGACATTATGCTTCTGCCTTGGAACTGATATTTAGTATTAATTCTAAGGCAGAAAATAAGGTTTTAAATAATTCTCATCCAGAATTAACTGAACTTTTATATAAAAGTACACAAAATACCTTTTTGTAAGAATATCAAGTTGTCACAAAGTCCATTCATTCATTTTTTTTTAAACCCTTGTACTTCGGTGTATTGTCTCATAGGTGGAAGATTGGTAAGGGTGGGCAATGGGGGTCAAATGACTTGCCCAGGGTCACACAGCTGGAAAGTGGCTGAGGCCGGGTTCGAACCTAGGATCTCCTGTCTCTAGGCCTGACTCTCACTCCACTGAGCTACCCAGCTGCCCATATTCATTCATTTTTTAAAAAAATATGTGCAGAAAAAAATTTTCACCATTATTAGCTGACATTTCATGATTCAAATTCTCTTTCCTTCCCTTTCCTAGCCTTTTCTCAGATTATAAATAGACTGATGTAGGTTATAGCAATGATAGCATATAATATTTATTTTCATATTTCTCATGCCATTAAAGAAGGCACATATCACAAATAAAATCATAAGGGAAAAAAAGTGAAAAATATCAAAATTTGATCTGCAATCAGTCAGACTCCAACAGTTCCATCTTTGGCTGTGGTTAGCATTTTTTATTGTGAGTCCTTTGGGGTTATATAAGAATTTTTCATCACTGATAAAAGTTCAGGTCTTCACATTTGATCATCATATAAGAGTTTTGTTATTACATAGAATTTCTACTTGTTTTGCTCACTTCTCTTTGTATAATTTAAGTCTTTCAAAGTTTTTCAGAACTTATCTTATTCATTATGTCTTATGTGCAATATTATTACATTACAATATTATTTCACAAATTATCCAGCATTCACCAATTTAAGGCTATCTCCTCAGTTCTTTGCCACACAAAAACACTGCTATAAATATTCTTGTTCATGTAGCTCCTTTCCTCCCATCACCAATCTGTTTAGGATGTAGAACCAGAGGGTGTATTACTTGTTGGAAAGGTATAGATAGGTTTAAGGCCCTTTGGTTTCAAGAAATTATTCTTGAGAATGAATTTTTTAGTTCACAGTTCCACCAACAATGTATTAGCGTCCCAATTCTCCCAACTACTCCAACATTTATCATTACATTATATCATATTATATTATATTAGTCAATCTGATAGGTGTGAAGTTATTTTCTCATATTGGTTTTAATATGTTTCTATAATCAATAGTGATTTGGAGTATTCTTTTGATATGATTATAGTTTGAAATTTTTCATGTGAGAACTACCTGTTCATACCCTTTGACAATTTATTTTTATTTATTTTTTTTAAACCCTTGTACTTCGGTGTATTTTCTCATAGGTGGAAGATTGGTAAGGGTGGGCAATGGGGGTCAAGTGACTTGCCCAGGGTCACACAGCTGGGAAGTGGCTGAGGCCAGGTTTGAACCTAGGACCTCCTGTCTCTAGGCCTGACTCTCACGCCACTGAGCTACCCAGCTGCCCCTCCCTTTGACAATTTAAACATTAAAAGTTCATTCACTTTTACCCTACAGGAGATGTTTTTATTTAGCAGTTCTGGTGACTCATATTAATCCAACAAAATAAATAATGTGATTGTTGACTTCATTAATAAAAGTTTTTTGAATGAGTGGAATTTTATAATTTCACCATATTCTGACCTTGTCAGACTACACATATATATGAATATATATATATATATATATATATTCATATATATGTTCAGTTCTATTAGTATTCTGGCACATGCTCTGCAAAAACCATCCAAGTAAGTGCGGTGATAGAAAACTGTATTATAAAATTATTGGTACCAAGACATGTATAATTAATTTGGGGAAGACTAAGAAGGAACATTTTTTTCTTCAAGTATTTAAACAGTTATTATATAGAAGAAGAATGGGATTTATCTTTCTTAAAGGCAAAAGAAAAAATAATGAGTAATATTTCTGTTAAATATGGGGGAAAAAACCTTCCACATAATTGGGAATTTCCAACTATGGGATATGGTATCTTAGTAGGTAGTAATAATAAAAATTGATGATGATGATGATGGTAGTAATAGATAAAGTTGATATTTATGTAGTTATTTTAAGTTTTTAAAGTACTTTGCAAATTTTATATAATCATATGTATAAGTATACATATATGTATAGATATCATTTTAATATGCACAATAGCCCTGAATTTAAGTTATATGATCATTCTTATTTTATAATAAAAATGAGGTAGATTGAAGTTAAATGATTTACTTAGAGTCATCCAGCTACCCTTAGAATCTGACACCGAATTTGAACTCAGCTATTCTTGACCCTAGGTCCAGTGCTATCTACTGTGCCACCTAGGACATTAGTGGACTACCTATTTCTCAAGCTTTTCAAAGAATGGAAAGGTATATGCAAGAGAGAGCAATGAATATATTTCTTTTTAAGGATATATTGGTCTAGGTTATTTCTACATCTGATATTCAATGAGAAGAATAAAATGAATATCAAAGATTGTCAATATTATATGTGAAATCAATTATATTTTTTTGTAACTTCAGTTAGCTGATTTAAACTATTTCTACTTTCTCTCCCCACAATGCAGGTTGCAAAGCCTAGGAAAAAATAGAAGTTTAAGGCAGAGTTTGGAGAAAGGCAGAGATTAGACAAAGATTTGCTATTTGCATGAAATATTATCTGATGAAGAAATCAAAGTTATCAATAATCTCATGGGAAAGTGTTCTAAATTTCTCCTGATCAAATAAATGCAAATTTAAACATCTCTGAGGTACCAACTCACACCTAGCAGACTGGCCAATATGGTAGCAAAGGTAAATGATTAATGTTGGAGATGTGGCAAAATTTGGACACTAATATACCGTGATTGTCTAATCACATCCTTTAATCATTTGTCAATTGGGAAATGAGTATTTTCTTTAAATTTGATTCAATTCTCTATATATTTGAGAAATGAGGCCTTTGTCAGAGACAATTATTTTAAAGATTTCCCCCAGTTTGTTTTTTGCCTTTAAATCTTCATTGCATTTTTGTGGAAAATATTTTTAATGTAACAGTTGACAATATTTATTTTATATCCTGCACTGATTTCTCTCTTGATTTGTTTTAAATTTTTCCCTTATTCGTAGGTCTGACATCTAAACTATTTTGTGCTACCCTAATTCATTTATGCTATCATCCACCCTTTATTTCTAAATCATGTATTCATTTTTACTCCACCTCAGTGTGTGGTGTTGGTCTATGCTTAGTTTCTGTCATATTGTTTTCTAAATATTCCTAGCAGTTTTTGTCAAATAGTCAATTCTTCTTCCAAACGTTTGGATCTTTGGGTTTTTCAGACACTAGTTTTCTATGTTCACTTACCATTGTGTAACGAGTGCCTAATCTATTCCATTGGTCCATCACTCTAGTTCTTAGACAGTACCAGGTTGTTTTTATGGTTACCACTTTATAATTTAGTCTAAGATCAAGCCATGTTTATCCATACTTTTGTTAACTAATTCCCTTGATATTGAATGCTTTTTGTTCTTCCAGATGACTTTTACTATTTTTCTAGCTCCATGAAATGATTTTTGGGTAGTTTAATTGGTATGGCACAGAATAAGGACATTGATTTAGGTAGCAATTATTTCAAATGAGATGTCTATTTCTCTTTTGCTATTGGTTTTTTATAATTATTTTTATTTTACAACTAAGGACACTGAAGCAGATAGATGTTAACATGTCCACAGTTACACCATTAGGTTTTATCAGGCAGGATTCAAACTTAGATATTCCTAACTCTAAGACCAGTGCTCTATGCACTCCATCATCAAACTTGTGTTTTGATATTTTAAGGGGAGGATGCATTTCAACATTTCTGAAGTTTTGGGCATGCTAAAAATATTCCAATCCTGGCCCATAGTAAGGAAGGGGAAAAGAAGAGAAAAACTATTTATATTATAACTACTGTGTGTCAGGCACTGTATTAAGCACTTTTTGAAAGAATTATCTCATCTGATTCAATTGGCATATGAGGTAAGTTGTAATAGTATCTTCATTTTACAGTTGAGGAACCCGAAACAAAAGAAAGTTAAGCAGCTTACTCAATGTTTCAAAGCTAGGATGAGTCTGAGGCTGTATTTGAGTTCAGGTATTCCTGATTCTAGGCTCAGGTCTCTCTCTTTGTATTGTACTATGAGCTGCTTCAAGTAGGTGATTAATAAATGCTTACTTAATTGGCTTCGAATTAAATTGTGGCAATTCCTTTGATGTTAAATTTGTGACTGGAATGGATTATTTAGGTTGTCATCTTTTTTTTTTTTTTTGGTACAGCATAAATTATTTTCCAAAGGATCTTATGTCATCAAATGTAGCTGTGGGAGTTTTAAACAATAACTTAATAAAGCATAGCTGTCTGGATTGTTAATTTAAATGCCTGAAATGAAAAGAACAAGGTAAACTTTTCAACGTGCAAGCTGTGAAATACAAATTAAATGCAAATTTTTAATAAAAATTGTGAACTTTTCTGTATGTTAATGACAAAAATTTTCCGCTTTGTGTACTGCCAACATTATTTCTAAAGTACTGACTAATCAATTTAGGTCTGATAGGCACTTCCTGCTATCCTTCAAAAGAAACAATAAGGTTAAAAAGGCTAGCAGCATTGAGAAATGGCTGCTGTCATATAGCTGGGATGTAGAATCAATTTTAAAATGAAAAAGAATTACTATGTGAATTACCACTTTAGAAGAGGCACTTGACTTTTTAGCTCTCATTTTCCCCATTCTTCTAATATAGTCATCAGATACACTCTACACAGTATCTTTCTCATTCACAAATGTTCCATATGACAGATTTCAACATAAGATGCCTATATAACTGTTTAGCATAAGGAAATATTAACTGAGAAAATATATTGAGATCTCTTTTTTTGAAAAAGAAAATTACAGATGTAATCTCTGTCTCTCTATTTCTCTCTCCCTCTCTCTCTGTCTGTCTCTGTCTTTCTCTGTCTCTCTTGTTATAATCCAGAAAGTACAGAATTTTTCAGCAGAGGATCTGAGTTTGAATCTCTGCATTGACACTGACTAACTGTATGACCATGAGTAAGTCACAAGCTTTATGTACCTCAGTTTCTTTAACTTATTGGATAAAAATAAACCTCTTAGTTCCCTTCCAATTTGAAACCAACAATCTAAAATTGTTATGTGTGTAATAACAGAGATGTTTGGGAAGCTGATGGACTGTCATGGGCTAGGAGTTTGCAAGACTCCCTCAACTCCCCCACAAATAGGCCTGAGTGAGTAGGGAGGGGTAAGGTACTCCTTGCTCTCAAACTCCTCCCTCCAAGTAGTTGGTTTTCAGTTGAAAATGGAGACAGGGCAGTGTGTCTTCAAGCAAGATATAGCAAAGGCAAATCTTTAATGATGTTCCCTTTCTCAAATTTATATTCCCCACAGGTCTGATTGAGGGACAAAGGAGAAGCTTGATCTCTTGATGTTAAGGGCTGAGAAGGATCTGACTTCTTAGGCTGCCAACTGACAGGAGCCAAGCTTAATGGCTGTAGTGAGTATACCTAAATAATACTCAGGCACTGCTACTAAAGATAAAGCTTATATTGATAAAAGAAGAAAGGGAAAGCAGGGAGGGGTATCAAGGATTTGGACAAAATTGGGAAGCCCTGATCAGTTAGGTAGAAATTGCCCCTCCCCCCCAGGAGGGAGTGGCAGACCTTTAGAAAACTTGCCCTCAAAGCTAATAGTAATTACTCCTAATATCTAAATAATTAAATGAATAATAAACAATGTAGTCAAAATCAGAAGGGAAACAACAAATTGGGAAAAATCTTTATAACGAAAAACTCTGACAGGGGTCTAATTACTCAAATATACAAGGAGTTAAAGGAATTGTATAAAAAATCAAGCCATTGCCCAATTGATAAATGGGCAAGAGACACGAATAGGCAATTCTCAGGTAAAGAAATCTAAAGTATCAATAAGTACATGAGAAAGTGTTCCAAATCTGTAATAATTAGAAAAATGCAAATCAAAACAACTCTGAGGTATCACCTCACACCTAGCAGATTGGCTAAAATGAAAGAAGTGGAGAGTAATGAATGTTGGAGGGGATGTGGCAAAATTGGGACATTAATGCATTGCTGGTGGAGCTGTGAACTGATCCAGCCATTCTGGCTGGCAATTTGGAATCATGCTCAAAGGGCTATAAAAGAATGCCTGCCTTTTGATCCAGCCATACCATTGTTGGGTTTGTAACCCAAAGAGATCATAGATAAACAGACTTGTACGAAAATATTTATAGCTGTGCTTTTTGTGGTGGCAACAAACTGGAAAAGGAGGGTATGTCCTTCAATTGGGGAATGGCTGAACAAACTGTGGTATATGCGGGTAATGGAATACTATTGTGCTAAAAGGAATAATAAACGGGAGGAGTTCCAGGCAAACTGGAGAGACCTCCAGGAACTGATGCAGAGCGAAAGGAGCAGAGCCAGAAGAACATTGTACACAGAGACTGATATACTGTGGTAAAATCGAATGTAATGGGCTTCTGTACCAGCAGCAATGCAATGACCCAGGACACCTCTGAGGGATTTATGGTAAAGAATGCTACCTACATTCAGAGGAAAAACTGCAGGAGAGGAAACATATAAGAAAAGCAACTGCTTGAACATATGGGTCGGGGTGACATGATTGGGGATATGGACTCGAAATACCACACCAATGCAACCACCAACAATTTGGAAATAGGTCTTGATCAAGGACACATGACAAAACCAGTGGAAATGTGCTTCGGGCATGGGTGGGGGGAGAGCAGGGGGTGAAGGGGAAAGTAGGAGCATGAATCATGTAACCATGTTAAAAATGATTATTAATAAATGTTTAAATCCAAAAAAACATGCTATTGCAATGAAGGTCTAATTCCACTAGACAGGCAAACTCCTGAGTAGAAACCACAATGGCTTTTGCCACTATGGCCTCCCAGGCAAACCCCAAACCAGGGACAATGAGCAGAGAGACCTGCTCACCTCAATTCCCAGGAATCAACTGTTAAACTCCTCCTGTTATAAAAAAGTAAATAAATAATCTGAGTAGGGTCAAAGAAGGCAATTTGGGTGTGAGGAAGGATAAAGGAGATATTGATGATTATAAGGTTTTTGGATGAGAAATGAAGGTAAGGGAAAGTATATAGGAGATAAGGGAAATGGGGTATATAGGAGAGGGCAGCTCAAACAAGTTTATTCCCAGACGCTTGAGACAGAGGATACAGGGAAGAAACTAGAGTCAGTAAGAAAATTTAGGTTTTGCCTGTAGGGTTTCTCTCGTTAGTTTACAGTCTCTTGATGGAGGAGTCAAGAGGGCCCCTCCCTGCCAATCAAACTGATGGCTGAAGGAAGTCTTGAGGTATGCACTTCCTGCCAAGATGGATGCCCCCAGTTTCTTTCAAGAAATAAAGGAAAAATGATACCTTCCCCTTGAGTCCTTGTCTTAATTTTCGACACAATGATTCACCAGAGGGTTTGAATAGATAACCAGGGGATTTATTAATACCAGGGTCAGTCAGAAGGGGAGCGGGGTTCAGGGTTTTCTAACTGCTGATAGGGAGAGGGGTGATGGTGGGGGATGGGTCACAGAGAGGTTTAGACAGAGAGAGTCCGAGTCTCCCGGTCAGGAAGATTTGACTGCCTTTTAAATAAAGTCTTTATCAAATCATTAAAACTAGGGGTAACTTATTTGAGGACACTCTACTAGCCTATAGAAACTAAACCCACAATGTCTAATCATCAAGCCTTCCCTTCCACCCAGGACCTGAAGGAAATTCAGGGAAAGGGGAGGGATATGGATGGGGAGATCAGGGAGAGGTCCAGAGAAATGAGATAGGTCCAAATTTCCCCAAGACAAAATAAGCACAGGTCAAGGCCGAAGTAATTAGGCCAGAGCCAACAGGTTAAGTCAAAGCAAAAGCCTCCAGCCACAGCTAAAGCCACAAGGCAAAAGCCCTGTCAGTTGGAACTTCACCTGTATTTATAGCTTCAAGTTCTAACTGACTTTATGAAGATGTTTAACTGACTTTTTGTGACCATTAGAAATTACAGAAGCAAAAAGTTTCTGTTAGCCACCTTGCATTACACTCCCCAACTGTTCCCTCACCCAGAGTTCTCCTGGGGGGGGTTGCCTGGAATTCTGGGTGAGGCTTGACCCTGTATCTTGTAGGAATTCCATCCTGCCATTTTCTATATTACAAATAATATATAAAGCATTTGCAAGATTTAACATGCCATATAAATGGCAATTCTTATTTAAAAGTTGTAATGGTTTTGCATATTGGTCAACTGTGATGAACACTATGTCCATGTAGGTACCAGACTGGTTAAATACAGGGAGGCTTTTGTTCCAGGGTGCCTGGCACAAAGGAAGATGCTTAATAAATTCTACGTGAGCAATTCATAAGGATTTTACCTTCTCAAGCTTTTTTGTTATTTGTGCCATATTTTGTATGTATACAAAAGATGTAGTTGTTCTATATGTAATGCATGTTATTATTATTATTATTATTATCATTATCATTATCATTATTTGAAAATGCAGTACTATTTGAGAGTTAATGGATCCTAGAGAAAGTCACTAATCAGTTATAAGATGCTGGTCACATCACACTCAAGAGATTTTTAAAACATTTTTAGTCCCTCTCTACCCTTCCCACATAACATAGGGCATGACTTGGCAAAATATATAGATTATATCTTTCATGTTTCCATTTCTCAGTTTGTTCTCTGGAAGTATTCTTCCAGTATTAAATCTGTAGTTGTAATAATGTTCTATTGTTTCTACTCATTTTACTTCACAATTTATTGTAGTACTTTCCAAGTTTTTTAGCATATGAAAAGGCAGTTTTCAGATGAAGAAATCAAAAATGTCAATAATCACATGAAAAAAGTGTTTGAAATCCCTCCTGATTAGAGAAATACAAATCAAAACAAAGCTGAGGTACTATCTCACACCTAGGAGAATGGTCAATATGACAGTAAAGGAAAATGATAAATGTTGGAGGGGATTTGGCTAAATTGGGACACTAATACACTGCTGGTAGAGTTGTGAATTTGTCCAACCACTCTGGAGAACAATTTGGAAGTAGCGCAAAGTGCTTTAAAAGAATGCCTACCCTTTGACCCTGTGGCACCACTGCTGGGTTTCTACCCCAAAGAGATAATAATGAAAAATATTTGTCCGAAATATTCATAGACAGGCGCTTTATGGTTGAAAAATTTGGAAAATAGGGGGTATTCCTCAATTGGGGAATAGCTGAACAAATTGTTGCATATGATGGTGATGGAATATTATTATGCAATAAGGAATGGTAAACTGCTTGATGTCCATATGAGTTAGAAAGACTTCCATGAACATGTTTGGAGCAAAATGACCAGACCAAGGAGACCACTATACACAGAAACTTAAACATTGTGGAACAAGCATATGTAATCAACTTTGATACTCATAGCATTGCAGTGATCCAGGACAATACCCAGGGATTCACAAGAAGGAATGCTATCTACATTGAGGGAAAGAACTGTGGAGATAGAAATACAGAAGGAAAACATTTGAATTATCACTTGTTTATATGGGTATTTGGATGTGAAGTTTTGGTTTTTAAAAAGACTATTACAAAAATGAACACTATGGAAATGGATATTGAGTGATAAAACGTGTATCACCCAGTATAACTGCTGGTAACCTCTGGAATTGGGGAGGGAAAGGGGAAGGGGAAAATAACTAACAAAAAAAAATAATACATCCTCTAAAACTCAAAGAAGTTCTATTTTTTGTATATATTTTCATTTAAATTAAATTGTTAAATTTATTGTTATATAACTGAGCAAAGTAACTCCTAATAACTTATTCAACTACATTTTTACTGGTGATATATTCACTCTTTTCATTTTTAATGCTAGTGATGACAATGGTTTACCTATTTTGTTGACTTTTTTCAGAGAACCAAATACTTGAATTATTTACTAATTTAGTGGTTTTCATGAATTCATTTTTATGGATCTGACATTTAATTTTGAGGATTTCTTATTTTGTGTTTGGCTAGGGATTTTTAATTTGTTATTTTTCCAGTTTTTTTAATTGCATTCACAATTAATTGATCTTTATTTTATTAATATAAATATTTAGAAGTATACATTTTATCTAATTATTGATTTTGCTCTGTTCCACATGTTTTGATATATTTTCTAATTATTATAACCCTGTTTAATGGAATTATTTGTTTCTAGGACTTGCTTTTAACCTACTTATACCTTAAGTTTGTTATTTAATCTACAATTAATCTTTACTTTGTGCTAACATGGTTCCTTATTACATACATGTTTTCATGCATTGTGATCTGAAAATGTAATATTTTATTTAACTTTTAATATTGTTTTAATTTGATTTAATATTTAATTTATATTTTCCTTTTTTAAATTTAACTATTAAGTTTTTCTGCCATATATGCTCAATTTTTGTAAAAGCAATCTGTATTATTGATAAGACGGTATACTCTTGCCTTCCCATTCAGTCATCTCCAGATAGCTATAATATTTAATTTATTTAATATTCTATACAGCTTCTTAACTTTTTTCTAATGTATTTTTTGTTTAGATTCATCTAGTTCTGAGAGGGGAAAATTGAAGTCTCTTACTATTATTTTTTAATTTTATTTCCATTTTTAATTCTTTCAGTTTTTCCTTTAAAATTTGGAATACTATAAAATTTGTTGCATATAGGTTTAATATTGATAATGCTTCATTTTCTATGGTACTTTTTAACATAATGTAATTTTCTTGTCTATCTTTTTTATTATATTTATTTTAGCTTTGGCTTTGCCAGAGATCATGGTTGCAAATTTTGCTTTTAATGTGAGTGTCAAATGAGACATAATAAAATCGTTTTTAGCCCTTTAATTTTACTCCACATGTTTCTCTCATTTTTAAGTGTATTTCTTGTAAATAAAATATTGTAAAGCTTTGGTTTTTGATCCATTCTGCTATCCATTTCCACTTCATGTTTGAATTCATCCCATTCATGTTCACAGTTATATTTGCAACTCATGTATTTTTTATCTACTACATCTCCAATTCATACCCTTCTTGGAAACTTTTTCCTTTTCCATCCCTTTGCCCTAGTTCTAAATCAACCCATCTTTCTAAAGTTTCCTCCCTTGTCCCTTTTCTCTTACCTCCTGGGCAGAAGAGATTTCTATGACCTTAAAATAGATGTTTGTTGGTAGCATCCAAAAACACAAATTGGGTAAATTGAGGAAACCATACTTTCATCGTTCTAGCCAACAAACAATTTTAACCATCTACTGTTTTTCAGGCTAAGATCCCATCATTCTAGCTTTTAATAGTCACCAAGAGCCTGAAAAGACTTTTTCATGTTGAAATGATGTCAGGAATACCGTAGAAAACTCTAGGATGTTTTTGAATTATTGATCTAAAATTAGTATATGTAAGAACATAACTATTTAGACATTAGATAAAATTTTAGACTATTTCCTCACCATATTATTGCCTTTCTCTCCTTAGTCATTAGTGCTTCTCCCATGCATATATATAAATTATCATTTAAATTGAATTTTCACAAATTAATATTTTTTGTGATATCCCTGATTTGGAAATACTCTTCTTTTTATATCCTTGAAACACAATCTTGATTGTGTGTATGCGTATTAACACACAGAACATCTTGTAATGTTTCTTGCTGTTTGATCTTCAAACATCATTACATAGATTTGAATTAAAGTAACAAAATATAAGTTACAAGGAACTCAAGAGTCCATCTAGTCCAGCCTATATATAAATGGACAGTGTGTTGTATATGTGTTGGTTTTAGGGTCAAATGATAGGGTTTCAAATTTGAGCTCTGTTTCCACTACCTGTGTTAGGCAAGTGATATCATCTTTTTTTTCCCCTTCTTATTCTCATCTGTGAAATGACCTTGTTTTACAAGGTGACATTGATTATCTTACCTTGCTCTATATCTAGTCATTCACATTAATATCTATAATTAGTCATTAATTATATATTAAATTACTGTAAGTAACTTTATTGAAGATATGAAAGAAAGCTGGTTGTATACTACTTCCTATTTCCTGAGACAGTTCATTCTACTTTTGGATAGCTCTACTTTTTTCGTCATAAATTTTGAATCTACTCTTTGTATTTCTGTGTTCTATCATTTTTTGTTTTTTAACAAATAAAACAAATCTAAAAAAGCTCTTCAATGACATGAAAATTGCCTTCAAATATTCTTTACTTCAGAAAGAGTAATTTCAGTACCAAATGGAAAAGCCAATCACTGTGTCATAAGTATAACATATACTTATGATATACTTATAGTTGTGATAGGAAGTGAGGTTTATTGGAAGTACATATGAGAGTGAATATCAATCACTAATTCATTATATTAGTTCATGTAGACTTGATCAGTCACAGGTTTTCCTGAATACCACACTCCAAATTGCTTGGGATATGTCCAGTAATACAAATGGATTATGAAAGTACTGCTAAAGGCATTAAGTGATTTGATGCTTTTTTAATGAATGATTCTGAGAGGTTTTTATACCACAAAGGAAGACTGTATGAAAATATGTTGGCAGTGCTCTTATAACAGTTCCCAAGAGAGATTTACACAGGTCATCTCAAGTTGAAGCTTGAAGTTTGAGAGATATGTGCCCAAAAAAGTTGACTTCTCAAGTCTGAAAAAGATAAGAAATACTAATTCCTTGTTGAAAAAAAAACCATAAAAAAAAAACACAGAAAGCATGAATATTTGACAGTCATATAAACAGTTACTAGACTTAGTCCTGTAATAAACTGGTGTCCTCCACATTTGGTCTTAAATTTCCTCACCATCCCAATAAATGATTCTCTCATTCTTTCATTTTCCCTATCCACACCATCCCAACATGTGTTCTCAGAGCACTAATAATAGCAATTGTCAGCATTTAGATTTTAGGAGCAGTGGCTGTAATTATATTACTTCTCCTATAAATAACAGAAGCATTGGTGCTTTTATGATGGAAATGAACTCTAGTGATTGAATATTTATGAATTAGAATCTTTTTTCCAAAGAGAATATGACAGTATTGAAAACATGCAATTACCAGAAATACCTAGGATGATTAAAATGTTAATTAATGATAGATACTTTTATTAGCATAAAAGTAAGCATATTGCATATAGAAAAAATAAAAATCTTTTTATATAACCTCAAATTCATATAATCATTGAAGAATAAAATCACTTAGCTGTCAGTTATTTTTTAGAGTTCAAAACTTATAAAAAGAATATATCTAAAGGATAGAATTATACCTCATTTTAATGTTCTCCATCCTGTTCAAATAAAATAGTGAAATTTAATATACATGCCTTCAAATTTGGAAATAGAAATTTTGTAAATCCTTAAGATGCTGATTATCAGTATACTTTCACATTCAAAATTGAAATATTTTAGAATAATTTAAAAACAAAAGTTCAGCAGGTCTGAAGTTTCATCATTCTTTTTTGGTTTTGTCAGGTTTTGTTTAATGGAAAGGCATTGGGGTAAGTCACAAGGAGAATGTATTTGGTATTGGTTCCATCACTAACCTTATCCTTGGCATATTACTTATTATCTTTCTTTCTAGTTTTCCAAAGCTGTAACAATAAGATAAGAATAATGACATTATTTACGTCACAAGTCCATAGTAAAGAAAATGATTTAAAATGCTTCAAAAAGCCATATAAATGACTTTAAATGGAGTTTCTCTTTCTAATGTAAAAAAAATGTGAAGGATGGGAGCCTACCAGTACCAGATCTTCAGTTGTACTCTGAAGCAGTGATCATCAAAATAATATAGTATTGGCTAAGAGACAGAAGGGTGAATCAATGCAATAGACTCGGGGTAAGGGATGTCAGCAAGCTAGTGTTTGATAAACCCAAAGAGCCCGACTTTTGGGACAAGAATTCACTATTTGACAAAAACTGCTGGGAAAATTGGAAAAAAGTATCGGAAAAAGAGATAATTAGGAAAAAAGACTTGTACGAAAATATTTATAGCCACCTCTTTGTGGTGGCAAAAAATTGGAGAATGAGGAGGTGTCCATTAATTTGGGAATGACTGAACAAATTGTGGTATCTGATGGTCATGGAATACTATTGTGCTGAAAGGAATAATGAACTGGAGGAATTCCATGTGAACTGGAATGACCTCCAGGAATTGATGCAGAGTGAAAGGAGCAGAACAAGGAGAACATTGTACACAGAGATTGATATACTGTGGCACGATCAAATGTAATGGACTTTTCTACTAGCAGCAATGCAATGACCTATGATATTTCAGAGAAACTTATGAGAAAGAATGCTATTAACATCCAGAGAAAGAACTTTGAAAACAGAAATGCAGAAGAAAAACACATGATAGATCATGTATTTTGAGAGGAATATGATAAGGGTTCTGATGTTAAAAGATCATCTCTTACAAATATGAGTAATGGAAATAGGTTTTGAACAATGTTACATGTTTAACCCAGTGGAATTGTTTGTCAGCTTTGGGAGGGGGGGAGGAAAGGATATGGAGAAATCATGAATCATGTAACCATGGAAAATTTTGTAGATAAAAAAAATAAAATAAAAGTCATATAAATGTAAGCTATAAATAATTATCAATTTATTGAATACCTCAAATTAATTGTTGTTTATGGTCTTTAAAAAATGAAATTGTTATATTACATGTATTATATTCATTGCTATTGTTGTTCATCTTTGGTTTTGAAAAATAATCAATGAAACTGCAGGATGATACCTGGATTTGTGCTTGAATTTGATTTAGATGAAGCACAGTCATTAGTCTCACTTTTTCTTCCAGTCATTTAAGGCTAGTTACAAAAGTCAAAACAGCTGGCAATAGCCTAAGGTGAAATGGATGATCTTGGTGTCTTCAGTGTCTGACCAAATTTTAAGCACTTCACAAGATATTAATAAAGTTATATGCAATGACATGGACAACTAAGTGGTATAGTGAATAGGGTACTGGGCCTGGAGTCAGGAACAATTATCTCCTTGCATCCAAATCTGACCTAAAACTCTGTAGCTGTGTGACCCTAGACAAATTTCTTAATTCTATTTGCTTTAGTTTCTTCATCTATAAAATTAGATGGATAACAAAATGACAAACCTCTTCAGTATCTTTCCAAAGAAAACTCTAAATGGCCAAAGAGTCAGACACAATTGAAAAATAACAATGCAATCAAATGTTTAGCCAATATCATGAACTGATATGTTGCACTGTGTTTCTTTTCTTTGTGTGATATATGTTCTTTAATTTTGGGGAATCCCAAAGTATAACACATATTTAAGTAATTAAATTCTTCTCATTGGCTGTCTTGTCACTCACACAGCACTTCCTATGGATTTGATCCTTTATAAGTGGCTATAAAATCTGCTTTAGAATAACAGAGGCAATACTCAACTATTAAAGATTTTTAGGTAGAGTAGTGTCAAGGCCACATCTATGATAAAGGAATATCACTTTTGACAAATTTTAGGAGAGTGGGTTAGAGCAAGAAAAACTTGGAACTGAAATTATTTACATGAGAAGTGATAAGGCCTTGATGTGGTAGTTGTATGGATGAAGAAAAGGAAATGGATGATATTATTGTTGTTGAGGTTGAATCTGCAGGACTTTTTAACTGATTGGTTTCTAGGAATCATAGAGGTGAAAGGGGCAAGAACTATTCCAACATTTCGAACCTTCTACATTATGGATGGAGATCTTCTACATAGAAGGAAATTTTGGAGGAATAAAATGTCAGGAAAAGGATATCATGATTACCATTTTGAACACTTTGAGACACTTGTGAGACGTAAATTTGCAGATAGTGCACAAGGAATTGACTATTCTGCATGAGTAGAGAAGAAAGATTGGGGGGAAAGCTCTACGTAAAGATATTAATAAAACCACAGCAGTTGATGTGGTGACTAAAAGAGAGGCTTTAAAGAGGAAAGGGTACAGAACATAGGGAAGAACAGTGATGACACTCACATTTTGTTGTAGGATCATTATTTTATACTAAGCAAAATATGCCCCAAGATTTGAAAAGTTCTTAACCTGATGACTGGCTACTGACTATATTAATATTTTGTTTACATAAAACCATAATTCTTTGGTCTTTATACTTTTTTTATAGAGTAATATATAATGAATCTTAGATTTTATTTTTCTAGCTATTCAATGTGATTGATATAGACCTTTAATGTGTTAATTTTACAGAATAAATTCATATTCAAATTAATTGTCTAGTTAGGAAAGTGGAATGGCAGCAAAGATGCTTCTATGACTCCCTGCAATAACCCTGGACAGTTGGAATTATTAGTGTGCCTAATTTTTGATTCTTTTATAGAGTCTCTTCTTTTCACAACTCAAAGATAGAAAAGACAGGAATAAAAATCAAGTGTAACTCCCATAGTCAAAGGAAAATAAATGCCAGTCCATTAATGAGTGTCAAGGGATACAAACCTGTACATTAACCAGCATTTCTCTATATTGAAGTAAGTGTCCTTCAAATTCTTATCTTCTAAATTACATCAAAAAAACCCTTAAGCTCTCCCACAAAGAAAATCAGACTTAATTGGATTCTATTCTTAATTAATTCCTCACTTTGAAACCTTGACATAAAAGAATCTTGGTGTGTATGGGGTCTTGGAATGTTTATTCCAGCTTTCTATAAAATATTTATAATAGGAACAATATTACTGAGATTCTAATATACTTAAAGTATCATCATGTTATCTGTCAAATCTATTATATTACTCATGCATTTCTGCTTTAATAATATTAAATATTATAATATATTAATATTTTATGCTACATAAGAATATGAGAAATGGTATAGTACTTAGAGTATTAAGAAGATATGTTTGAACTATATCTCAGACAGTTAATAACTATGTGAACTTGGGTGAATCACTTTATCTGTCATAGCCTCAATTTCCTAAATTGTAAAATAGAGATCATAATAATCCTACCCATGCCTTTCCTGATATTATTTTGCACTTCATATTTTGCATTATGCCCTGAGAATTTTAAAGACATCAAAGGGCTTGATAAATATGAACTTTTATTTTGTGAACAGCTAAATTTTGGGGGGCTGAAGTTTGAAGTCAAAGGAGAGCAATTTCTTAAACACAAAAGAGTTTATTTTTAGGAAAGTGCAGATAGGAAATAGAAAGGAGGAAAGTGAGAATAATCTTATAATAGCTTATAACTATACCTAATATACCAATCCTAACTAAAATTTTCTAAAAAACCCTAAATCTATCTGCCTTCAAGGACAGTGTCTTCTGCCACGGCTAGGCCCAGGCCTACTTACCTACTCTGTCAGTCTAATAATTAATTCACTATCTAAATAATATCTATCTACCCAAGCTAATCAATAATCGATAAGGCTGTTAAGGCATTAAATCCATTTCTCTGACTCCAACTGTCAGTTATAAAAACTGGCAGTCCCAGAGAGAGTGAGCCACATACTACTTTCCCCATAAGGGAGCCAGAGAAAAAAAGTTCCCTTTAACAACTGCCTGCAACTTACTTACCAACTCTCAGCCACACCCTTCTGTCACCAACTGATAGCCTGCATTGCAGCAGGGCTCTTATTCAGAAATCTTTTTGCTCCCTTGCCTCTTAAAGAGAAAAAGGGAGAAATTAAGAAAAAGTCTCTCGACAATTTTAACAACGTAATTTTTCATTTTCTGAATATATATTTGCTACTTAAGTATATCTCACAACAAACAACCTTCTGGATTTTATAATATTAAAATTTTCTTAACGAAACTAAAAAATAAATCCAGGCAATGATTGTTATCAAGCAAAAATAATAATGAATTAAACTCCTACTACAAACAAATATCTGAGTTTGGTATTGGATTATTAAAACTAGAATAAACTCTACTGATGATAAACTATTATCATTGAGAGAATTTCACAGTATTCAAAATGTGACTTTACATTATTTTTAAACTTTTTTCTCTTGTTCAGTTTTTTGTTTGTTTTTTGTTTTTGGTAAGTGTAAGGGTTAGGTTATATTTAAAAATAAGTATAAATATTCCTGATATCAATATGGAACAAAATGTTGTCACATCCACTATAAAAGTCCTTAATGTTTCACTAATAATTCTCTTAGTAAATGAGAGTAGCTCATTCAATTGTTAATTAGCCTTATTTCATATGGATTTAGATCATTAATCCTCAGATAACTACCTAACCATTGATTTTCATATTAGATGGAATTTGGCATAAAAGCTTTATGAGAACAGCTGGAGAATATTGTCCAACTGACAACTGCTATTGAAGTAATTGACATAATTCCAATTAACATTTGTATATTATAAAGATCTGTATCAATTACAAGATACTTTTGATTTTCAATTGAATTATTTTACAGTGATGTTACAAATGAATTTAGATAAATAATGAAAAAATGTTTCTTTTTTCTAGGTTTTTTAAGTCGAAGTCATAAATTGTCATGAGTTCTAATTAGATGGCCTTACATTTTGCTTTTGCTTTTACACCATTAAAATCAAATCATGTCATCATTATTTTCCAAAGATATTTGTCTCTAAGCATCAGTAATAATGATTTTTATTTATTTGATAAATCTTTGTTCATTTTCATAATATTCCATTATTCTTCCTCAGTTTCTTAGAAATTCAACATTTTCCCTTTCTTATCCTTGAAGTATCCCTTTATGGATTCCCTGTAAAGTTTCAAGAATGGAAAAATGATCCTTTTTCTTATGTATTTCTTCCAGTTGAAATGCTACCCAGGTGCAGAAGGAAGGAGAATGTGTAATATAAGTATTCAGTATTCTGGGATATTTTGCATAAAACTTTCCTGATTTTTCAGAATATTTTTATGCTATATACCTGTGCAAAAGGTAGAATTGATATGAAAGAAATGGAAATGAGAAATATTCTTCACAGTTGTAAGGACATGAGCAATTCAAAATCTCTTCAGAACTTCAGAGATTTGAACAAAAATACTTCAGAAAGCCAAAACCTGGCATCTCAACATGTCCCTGATTTCCAACTTGCCCCTATAGAAACTTTGGAGAATATTCTATTCGGTGAGACTTTGCCAATGATTCTCATAGTGTTCTCTTACTACCTGTGGGGGAATCCCTAAGACCAGTTTAGGGGATAGTAGAGATCATCAATACTACTTTCATAATCATATTGGGATATTATTTCTCTATTGAAATTTTCATCCATTTTGCAACTTCATAAATGTGAGGCCAAATTTTCTTGTAAATTCCAAATTAAAACAACGTAAAATTCAATACAAAAGCAGGTCTCAGAATTTGGCTCTATTTTTTTACAGTCAAACATTGAAAATATTTGCAAAAAAAATGTAAAACAATGCCATTTTTCTCAGTAATTTTTTGACAAATATAATTAATTTTGTGAAATGTTATTTATATTAGCAGGTGGTGGATTTTTATTGTTATTTAAGTGAGCTAATAAATCATTAAAATAATCAGTTTATATTTTAAATTGTGATAAATATTAATTGATATAATTTACCTAAACCAATATTCTTTGAGGTTCTTAATAGTGTTCTAAGATTAAAAATTAATTCATTCAGTTAACTGGTGACTATCATTTTCCCATCCTTTTACTAAGTGATAGGGATATGAGGAAAATAAAAAGGAAAGAACAAGGTTTTAGAACTGTTGAACTATAGCATCCTAATTTAACATATATGTATATATACATATATGTATGTATTGTGTGAGTATATGTGCATAATGCAAATATGTATCACTTGTGTCTATTTTTATCAAATTAAACAAATCTATATTTAAGTCAATTTTTATGAAAGAAATTTTCATAATAGGATTTATCAATGAGTTTTTATGAAAAGTGTGCTGAAATTATTTCATTTTAGTCTCTCTAACCACCTTCAACCCCTCCCCCCCAGTAACCATAGGAAGTCTAAGTAGCTGATATGATAAAACAAGAGCAAGAAGTAATATTGCAAAGGGGAACCTGGAAGAAATAAACTCTTCTAGTTTCAAAAAGAGCATGTTCTTTTGAGCTTATATCATAAATTAGGAGAGCATATGAGCTGCTGAACATATCTCATAAAATAAGACCACATCTTGAGATTATGTTCCAAATTAGAGGAAGACAGTTAGAACTTAACATAAAAATTTCTTGGTCCTGTTAACTGTCATTGGTCTGTAAATATCAGATGAACTCAACATTGAAGTAAGACCAGCAAAGAATTCTGCCAATGATCTAACCCAAATGTGTTGCTGATCACTTTGAGATGATGTGGTACATTAATGAAGTAAGCTTAAAGTCTCATGGAAAACTGTTAATATACCCCCACCACCAATCCTTTTAAAATTGAGAGCCCAACTCCAATCCCTTAGCTCTTACAACTCCTTACCTGCTACAGGTCCATTTTACCCAATGCACCCAACTCTGATCTGTCGTTATGTAAATAACTATATTCCCTCTTCCCACCACCCCTCTCTTGTTCTCTTCCCTATTACTTCCTACTGCCTACTATTACCCTAACCCCTTCCTCTGCTGACTGAGGATATACATCACTTATAGCCACATCTACTGGTAAATAAGCATCACACAATGAATTCACTGGTAGAAAGTATGGGTAGACACCTAAAACTCTTGTCCTGACTCAGGCAAATTTTCCTTAATTTGGGTAGCAATAAAGAAGCAATACCCTATTTATTAGCAAAACTATATATAAGAATTGTAATAAAATGTCTCCTATATATTATTTTATTTCTCTTTATTTTTGTTTCTCATAAAAATTCTTTTGATACATTTATTTCCTTCTATGTAAAGTAAGGGAATTGGATCCTTTGGATCTTCAAATCTAATCCTGTCATCTCAAGTAAGCCTTTCAACAAGTCCTATGTAGGAGGAAACTCAGTTATTAATGAACATTTTACAGAAGGTGAAACTGAGGCAGTGAACTGCTTATAGTACTTTTATCAGAAAAATATGACAGAAGAGGGATTTGAAGCCAGTTATTTCCTAAATCCAAATGTCATATATTTTTTCTTTCTTCATGATTACTCTTATGGTTAGTATGGTTTTCCAATTAGTAAAAAAAATGAATTGGGTTTTTGTTTGTTTTTCATCTTTTGGGCTTCTCTTTGCTAATTTAATTTTTAAAATAATACCCATTCTCCTCTAAAGATCTAATAGAACATTAATGTTTTATTCAGAAATTCCTCTACGCTGTAATTTCACCATGAAATATCAATTTCAACAGCTTCTCGATCATCTTGGTACGTAATAGCTTCTATTTTTACCTAACATTGATTTAAGCCTTATTACTAGTGGGTGCAAGACATTATGCTTTCTACTTTATAATTATTATCTCATTTGATCTTCATAATATCCCTAGGAGGTAGGTGTTATTATTATTCCCATTTTATACATAAGGAAATTGAGGCAAACAGGGTAAGTGATTCACCTAGGATCATAGTGCTTTCTACTTTCTACTACCACCCTATCAATAGTTAATTAATTTTAATTTATTTAGTTTGGTAATATAGTTAAATTAGGGTTATTTAATAAGAGTCTGAGCCTGCCTCAGGACTACTCAAATTCCAGTCTTCCATTCCATCTATTTAATCACCTAGCTGTGTTTTATGTATCACTTTAGAATGTAATAACTGATAAGTTTAGATACAGTAACCACCTGACCAAAATACAGCATATATGTAAAAGGCTAAATAAATATAACAAATATCACAAATTATGAATTATATCTCACAGTACTGACATGCCGTTGTCACAATGGAGATTGTAAAGATGCAGAATTATAGAAAATTAGCTTATTATTTATACACACTTGTAGACTCTAATTTAATGGGACTTGAACGCCATTCCAGAACTTTCTGCTCTATTGCAGTTATTCAGACGTGGCTTCAGTAATTAAATAGGGAATTAAAAAAAAAAAGAAATGGAAATAGTCAACTGTATAAGTACTATAATACCAATACAAAATCTAGTCAGCATTTTTTAATAAATACTTTGACTATGCCAGCAGAAAGAGTTTTATATATGCTTCAGAGAGCTTCATTTCATTATTAATGCCCACATGGTGATTTCCTTTTCAACATCAATAGGAGTTATCTGTGAACAGTAAGGGAAGAAGTGACCCTCTAATGCTTAAAATGAGCTGCTTGGTCATGCACTGCCACCTCATTGTGAAATTCAATGGAGCAGAGAAGAAAAAGAATTTACAGTTCAATGAGTATGATGGTAACTCATAAAATTGGTACTCTGAAAGCTTTTAAATACTATACACAGTTACAAATAAATTGTAATTTAAAATATTGCGACTCATCTTCATTGAACAGAATTCTTGCCTTGTCAACATTGAATGAAATGGTAGAGATGTTATAAGCTTTTTGCCATTATTAAGATCTCTGAGATAAAAATGAAAACTCTTCTAGAAATGAACAAAATGAAATGAGATTCTCACTAGGATACATAAATAGGGACTATGTCCCCAATGTAGTTGATTTGAGGTCTACATTTAAATATAAAAGATAAAGCATATCTTCATCTAGTGGAAAACAAATAAGAAAAGGCAACATCCTCACTGAATAAATACTTTTTAAAGGATTTGTAAATATTCTTTATTTTTATCTTTAAATTTATTATTTAATTTTAACGTTATTTTTTTAAAGTCTTGAGTTCCAAATTCTCTTTCTCCATTCCTTGCCCTTCCCAAAATACTGAAAAGACAATCGACATATCAATTACACATACAAAATCATGCAAAATATATTTTCATATTAGCTGTATTGCAAAACAAGTGAGAAAAGTATACTTAAATTTGCTTTCAGAGTTCATCAGTTCTCTCTCTGAAGGTGGATAGATTATTTTATTTCATCATGAGTTCTTTGGAATTATCTTGGATCATCATATTTGTCAGAGTATTCAAGTGGATAGCAATTGATCATCATTACCAAAATGTTCATATTGGTGCACAATAATCTCCCAATTCTTATCTTATCATGTTGCATTTGTTCATATAAGTCTTAATATGTTGCCCTGAAACCATCCCTCTCATCATTTTTATACCCTAATTAAATTCCATCACAATCATATGCCATACCTTGTTCAGCAGTTCCCCAAATGTGGAGCATCCTCCTAATTTCCCTTTGTTTTACATCATGTTTTGTAGATCATGATTATTAAATCTGCCTTTTGTTAATTCAGCTGAAGTATATTAGATTCTGCTCTAGTCCTTTTTTTTAATTGTGTGTATGTGTATGTGTACTTGTATCTTTCTGTTTCAAGTGTTTCTCCTTGAAAACAACATATGGGAGTCATAGTTCTAATCCATTCTCCTATGTACTTCCTTTTATGGGTGAAGTCATACCATTCACATTCATAGGATTACTGTACAATTCACTTCATCCCATTTTCTTCTATTTCTTCTCTCTCTTTTTGTCCTGTATTCATTTTCTCAAAATTCTATTTTTCTTCTAACCCCTGCCTCATTTAATCTGTTTTCCCTTCTTTCTTTCTCCCCCTCTCTTATCTCCTTTTTCTCCTATTCTAAATAAGCTTTTTTATGCTGCTATTTTCAGCAGCATATTTTATGCTGCTAGTTCTGGGTGTCTACCCCAAAGTAGTTTCTAAAACTGGGATGATTGAGTTTGATGTTGTGAGCCCTATCTTTTTTGGGTAGACAAGAAGTAGTTTAAGTCAAGTATGTCTAGAAGGCAGCATGGCAGCATCCTTGATATGAAAGCAGAACTTCTTGTTTCCAGCCTGACGCTCTATCCATTCAGCCATCCATGTCCCCCAAAAAGGTCACTCTTTTTTCTTAAACCCTTACTTTCCATCTTCAAATCAATACTGTGCATTAGTTCCAAGACAAATAAGTGCTAATGGGTAGGTAATGGAGTTTAAGTGACTTACCCAGGTTTGCAGAGATAGGAAATATCTGATGCCACATTTGAACCTAGGATCTCCCATATCTTGGACTGGTTCTTAATCCACTGATCCACCTAGCTGCTCTGATTTCCCCCAAGAAGGTCATTCTTAAGCATGTATAACCTCATTTCTTCATCTAGACACTGGAATCCTTGAAATAGATATGCAATTTTCCATCATCACAAAGGAATCAGGGAGGGATTGTAAAATTTTAAGCCCTTCTCCTTAAGTATCCACTAATTAAAGATGTCTTGAGAAGGGCTAAATAATGAACTTCTAAAATAATATTTAACATGCAAGATGCTGAATGAATTTGTTGACCAGTCTATCTTATTTTTAATCATATATTTCCTTCTTGGAATCTTTTATTCCAATTCCTATTTGCACAACCTAATTTATTAAGGGTCACAGCAAGCTAACTTCTTAATTTTTTTTAGAAATTGTAGTGGTCTGTGATTAATAAACATATTAACATTGGATGAAGAGTGGAATCTAAAATATGAATCTCTGTTTTAGTGATAAATCTGCGGTTATTAAAGAAGTCCTCTAATTTCCTAAATGCAATCTTGCCCACTTTTTTCCCTTCAGTTTAATTCTGGGTTAAATTTGTTCATTTGCAGTGTCTATTTAAAAGCACACATACACATTTAAATACACATAAAAATACACATTTAAAATCACACAGAAATGAATTATATAGTTTATAATCAGGATTGACTTTCTTCATACTTTTTTCACTATTATGTGTGATTAGGTCAAACTTACAGGTGGTTAAATACCTCTTTTAGGAAGCAAAACAATATATTATCTTTTGAAACAGTCAGCCCCCGTAGCTCACATTAACGTGCACTTTACCATCCATTTACTTTCTCTTCAACTCATTTTCTACTTTCATCATCTCTACCATTTGTCCTTGAACACTTAAGGTGAGTGTATATTTCACTGTTTTGTATCAGAAATCATCATTTAATAAAGATATTTTTATTGTATTTTTTTCTTTGAATCATGAATATTTTTGATGTGCACATGTCAGATTCCAGGTAGGAAAAGAGTCTTCAAAGTAGTATTTTTCTGTACTGAACTTTTTTAATCATTGTAAGAATTAAAAATTATGAGTCTAGTTGTACCTTAATAACTTTATTAAATAAAAAGTAGTGGTAGCAGGGAGGAGAAAGAAAAGTAGGAGAGAGGTAGAGAGGTACTTAGCTTTTTTAATCTGTGGCCACCATTATAGGCCTTCTAGATACACTCTACCAAATGTCCAGTTTGCTCCTCCCCACGCATGCCCAAGTCCCCCACTTCCTGCTAGCCTTGATTTATAAACCTTTTTTTCCACCCACTAACTCACACATCACATCTCAGAAACTAAACATAGTTTCTTAATTTGCCTGGCCTGCCCTGGAGGGCAGTGGCTGTGGAATCCATCTGCTGTCATGTGATATTTTTTGACTCTCATTGCTACCTATCTCATTGGTTCTTAATTTCCCTTTTTCCAGTGGCATGTTTATCTCAACTCATTCATTGGTATTTGGTCTCCAGGTGACATCACATGAAAGACTCAGAGAAAAAGGAGAACATTACTTTAGACATCATTAAAAAGTGAACAGTGGTTTTACAGTGGTTTTATTGTGGTCTTATATATACATAAAATCATTGTCAATTTTTTATTCTATATATTATATAATATATGCATACATATTCTTTATAATTATATGTACACTTTCTATTTTTTCATTTTTATTCTTAAATAATATTTGAAAAAAAACTTGCCTTTTCTCTACCAATGCTCTTATAACATGAAGAAAAAAGCATTTATCAAGTGCCAACTATATTCCAGACATTGTCCTAAGCCTTTTACAGGTATTTTCTTTTAAATATATTTTCACACCATCTCTGTTCGTTAGGTACTATTTATTTTCCCAAGTTTATACTTGAAGAAACTGAAGCAGACAGAGGTTAAATGCTTTTCCCGAAGTCATACATCTATATTATTTTTTCTCCTGTGCTCCGTCCCTTCTTTCCTGTTTTCCTTTTTTCCTTTCTTTCTCATGTATTGTTTATTCATCCTATCTCTTCATTCATTTACTTAGTCATTTGTTCATTTATTTTCAGATGTTTTTCATTTATCATCTCCTTATTGCCTTTCTTCCATTTTTTTAAACCCTTACCTTCTCTCTTGGAGTCAATACCATGTATTGGCTGCAAGGCAGAAGAGTGGTAAGGGCTAAGCAATGGGGCTTAAGTGACTTGCCCAGGGTCACACAGTTAGGAATTGTCTGAGGCCAGATTTGAACTTAGGACTTCCCATTTCTAGGCCTGGCTCTTAATCCACTTAGCCACTCAGCTGCCCCTCCTTTCTTCCATTTTTTAAGCTTCATTGGCTTTCAGGATAACTTTGCATAGTTGGGTTTATTGTAAAGATTTTTCTAAACTGCTTTTCCATCTTGATGCATCTCTCTCATGAAGTGACAAATCTTCCATCATCCTACTTCAATATAACTTTATGACCAAGTATATATACTAAAATGATATTTTCCTTGAATGCAATGTATCTTATCTTTATTAAATCTCCTCAGTATAAATAATTGTTCATTAATCTCCTTAATGTCTCCTATACAATTGGCATATATCATACTCATCTTTAAGACTTTGATGCTGTTGGCATTCTACTGAAGATTCTCATTCCATCTCTCTATGTATATAGGTAAGTTTCATCTTTTATTGTCTAACTCATTGCTGCATCATCCATTAAATGTTTTCTCAATACATTAAAAAAACTTTGTAATGGTTTCCTTTAATTTTATAAATTACATATAAGTTTAATTCACATACATTAGGAATTGATATAGTCTTTCATATTTGCCTAGCTTATATCTAAAAAGCATGCCCTCCAATGTGAAATACTAAAACTATTAAAAGCATTTACAATCTTATATATTTTAAATATATGGCAAGAAAATATTGTTCAAAAGCAATTTAATTAAGAATTTTATTAGTATTATTGTTATTAGTAGTAGTAGTAGCAGTAGTAGTAGTAGTCATAGTGTTGTAGTAGTAGTAGTAGTAGTAGTAGTAGTAGTAGTAGTAGTAGTAGTAGTAGTAGTAGTAGTAGTAGTAGTAGTAGTAGTAGTAGTAGTAGTATTGTAACAGATGACATTGGGGGGAGTATCAGTAAGAAGTAGAAAAACATCCTGCTTCTGTCCATCTCCCAAATTCCCCCCTATATATCTGTAAAAAAACCCAGATCAAATGGTGAAGTATAAGGAAAAGTCACATAGATTCTTTTTTCCATCCCAGGTTTGACAGAGAGACACACAAAGAGAGAAAAAAGGGTGGAAAGTTGGATCTGAAAGTTCACTGGAGAAGACTTTAGCATTCAGGAAGCATCTGTGCACCAGAGCCTGAGAAGTCCCAGACCTATCACACCTATTTTCCTGCTCTTCCTCACAAAATGCAGACATATCAGGCCTTAGGTAGTATAAGGAGAAGAGCAAGTACAGAAGTAATTAGCTATGTGGCTCAGACCCAGAAGCAGAGCTGAGTATCATTCTTCACCTCCATCTCAATCTCAAAACTTAGTGGAATAAGCAGGAAAGGAATCCCAGATCAAAAAGTAACTCTGAGCTAGCAAAATTGACAGAGGCTAACTACAGCAGCAGTCCTCTTTGGCCCATACCAAAACCCTGGTAAAGAACTTGCTTAGCTTATCTCAAACCAAACAGAATGCCCTGAAACAGATCACTTTGAGAAACTTAAAGCTTGCAAATCCCCAACCTAAACTGTTCCTGAGATCCTGGAACTATATAATACCAAAGGAAAACAACAACAAAAAGACCCAGAACATTATAAAGTCCAATCCTAACAACTAGTGTGAAGTCAAGATGAAGTCTAGAAGAATGAACAAAACAAACAAAAATAATCTCACCAGAGAAGTCAATCACGGTGATAGATATTGAAAATACAAACCCAGAAGTCAATGACTTTAAAGGTTCTACAAGCAAAGTCTCAAAAAAATGTTTGGATAGAAATTCATCTAGAATTCCTGGGAGAAATGAAGTGAGGAATTTTGGTTTTGCTTTTGAAATAAGAGTTAAAATATGTTTCTATAGATACCATGTGTGTATTAGGCCTAGAGATGAGAAGTCCTGGGTTCAAAACAGGCCTAACGTTCTTCCTAGCTGTATGACCTCGATCAAGTCTCAGCCCTAGTTGACTCACACATACCAGTTGTCTGCCTTTGAAATGATACTTAGTATTAATGTAAGTATATAATTTTTAACATCTATTAAAATAAATTTTTAAAAGAAAGGAGAAATATAGAAGAAAGTTATGAATTGATTTAATGACTTGGCAGGAGAAACAGAATTTCTCAAAAATAAAATGCAAATGGAAGTCAATGATATTATGAGACAACAGGAAATATTACAGTAATGCCAAAAAGGCTGAAAAAAACAAAATGTAAGGAATTTTTTCCAAACTGTTCATTTTATAGATAAGGAAACTCAGTTACACAGTAGCTAATGACTTCCTCAGTCATAGAGCTAGTTCAGATTTTGAGATAAGATTTAAATTTATATATTTCTGATTCCACTCAAAGAGTTTTATCTACTGAATAATCTGCTTTCTGTAGATCCTGTTATTTTTCTGAATTGACATATGTAGTAGGCCATACTCACTGTATATACGTGTCAATCAAGGTTCTCTTAATTCCCCATGGATTCTTTTTTTTTAATTTTAGCATCTTTATTTCATTAATTAACTTAGAACATTTTTCCATGGTTATAGGATTTATGTTTTATCCCTCACCTCCTCCCATCCCCTCCCATAGCCAAAACACAATTCCACTGGGTTTATAGGAGTAAAATCATAAAGAAGGATTGGGAAACAAGAAAACTTTAAAAGTTAGTATAAATTGATCTTACTAAAATCTTAAAAAAGAAAAGAAAGTTATACTTAGTGAGATCTACAGTTTCATTCAACATTTTCCATTCAACTATGCATATGAAATGCTTATTCTACTTGATATTTATTGAAGTTAAAATAAAAATAAAATTAATTTTAAAATTAGAAAAGTGACAGCTGCCATTTTATAGTTCTTTAAAATTGGTAAAGCGCTTTTTATAAATTATTTATATCAGCTTCATAACAACTCTGTAGGGTGCATGCTATTATCTCAACTTTACAGACAAGAGAACTGATATCCAGAGCATTTAATAGATATGCCAATCATGACCTAACTAATACCAGAAGCAGCATTCAAAGCTAGGTTCCTCCTAAACAATGATCTTACTCTTAGTAGTTGATAGAGTCAAAAGAGGCTATTTTTGAATCAGAAATATCATGATAAATATTAAAATAATTTATAATCTTATGAATCATAAAAGAAGTAAATGCTTCAAACTTATTTATTAAATGGACAACTAAATAGTAAAAAATACTAAATAGTAAGGTTTGTTTTTTGTATTAAAGGAAAAAAAATTTAAGGTGGCTTTAAATGAGGCATTGCTAGAGAAGATATAATCCTGAATTTTGTTGTTAAAAAATAGGTTCATTTTCTGACTCTAAAAATTACAAAATATGTCTAAATATATGTCCTAAACTCTCCAGGCCTTTTTTCCTTCTCTTTTAATTAAGTGTATTAACTAAATGAGCAATAAGTTTCTTTCCAACTCCAGAGTGTACTCTGAAATCTAAAAAAAAGAAAACTTAAGGAAGAGAGAAAGGGGAGCTGAAACCAAGAAATGGTCTAGGATAAGTTACTTAATACTAAATGGACTTAAGTAGACATGGACACCTGTGATTTGTCCTCATGTGGTAGATAAAAAAAATTGGGGAGGGGAAGAAAGTGGATAATAGAAAGTATGTTAGTTAAAATCAACTGTGGTTCTATTTGGAAGGATTGAGCATCAGTATATATATCAATATAGTGTTTGACAAACTTCTGTGGACCTGTGGGGGACCTTGGAACTACATTTCCCATGGTCCAAAGGGTTTCCTGTTTTAGATTACATCTTCGAGGTGAGGGATGGCTTTAAATATTGGGAAGTGACTTTGAACTTCCTTTTTTAGTTACCTAGGCATGGGAAGATAGGAAAGGAAAAATGACTGATGCGGCAGTTTGAATACTTACAGGCTTGTGGTCTAATAATTTTATCTCTATCAGCAGGGCATTTATTAAAATACTATTCTCCCTTTTAATATCTGCCTTTCTCATTTTTACAAACAACAGTTTGGCCAACCAGAAGGTTGAAATTTGGACCCTAAATTTTTAGATAGCCTAAGGAGAGCATTTAGAGCCATACCTGCCTTTTGGCCATCTTGCTCAGCACTTTTGAGCAATGCTCGCCATGTTTTTGCTAAAAGCAACAGCATGTTTTTACCTCCCATGGGACTCAGCCAGCAAGCTGAGCCTGACCCATCTTGGGCTGCTTCTGGCTTCTGGGTGCCCTGCCAGTGCCTCTGCCGCCACTTCTGACTCCTGACCTAGACTCCATTCCTGCCTGGCCCACCAGTACAGACTGCTGCCTCGCTGCCTCATGTTCCTGCCTGCCCTGATCTCTGCCGAATTCCCAGCCCACCAGAGCAGACCTCTTCTGCTGGTCCCCTCTGCCGAATCCCAAGCCCCAACAGTGATGACCCCCAGCTGCCATTTTCACTACCACCTGGCTCTGACTTGCTGAGAGCTTGATCTTTGGAGACTGCTGCAGCTGCTACTTAAGATTTGGTATTGTGCCCCCCCAGCCCCCTATCATCACCACTACACTCTCTTGGTAATGGCCTGAATTCTAGAGAAATCACTTGATTTCTTTAAAGGCCTAATTTAGGCACCCCCCACCCCCCACAGGCTCTCCATGTGGTATTTTTCTAAAAACTGACCTAAGCATTTCTCTAGCCCAGAGCCCATGATTCCACGTGGGTATGCTAGTATTTACGCTTCAAACAGGAAATAAAATAACAAACTTTTTTTTGCAATTATTAAACTCAAACTCAGGGGAAAAGAAATTCACCCCATACCTGCTCAGAACTTTGAACCAAGAGAAGTGACTGATTATAAGGAGCCTGAATTTGAACTTTAAATGGGACCAGAGGTGGATTTTAAAACTTTAGAACTCAGGGTTTTAAAAAGACTCTGTATCTTACTGCATTTTGCTGATTAGTTTCGTGAATTAATTTTATTTCGTTGATTTTTCCTATTGAACAGAATCATTTTAAGCTAATGAAGTTTGTGGCTGTTAGATTAATTCTGTTTGTGATTTTATTGTAACTCCCAAATAATGAAAAAATATATATTAGAACTGGTAAGAGGGTTTTGACTAGCTTGTTAATCTGGTACTCATATTTCCTAATTTATTTCAGGTTTCATTTTTACTGTAATCAAAAACAATGCTGTGTTCTTGTACCATTTGAACATCTCACACATTTTTAAAGTTGTAAATTACATTATGTATACTGGATTTATAGGAGCACATGTCTTTTAAGTTTTTATTCTATCTTGGTAATTGTATACAACCCTGGAGAGTTTGATGCCTGCCTTGAGATTTAAATTGTAATTTTATGAGAGGTCTTTTAAAAATTTACTTGAGATACCTAGTACCCTTCTGTATAAATGATAAGGTTTTTATGAATTTATTTTAAAGAATTGTTGTCTTAAAGAATAAACTTTATATATTTTATTGTGAAGAATTCTTGCCTTATATTTTTTTGATGTTAGTCTCTATGCTTTTATCAGAAGGATCTAGAATTCCTGAGGATAATTTAGACCAGAAGGTTTTTTTTTAATATCAGATTTTTATATGGAAGCAGTAACAGAATTTGTTGAGAAACTCTTAGCCAAGGTTTAAAAGTTGTAACAAGTATATGATTTTTTAAACATCATTGTTTATTGTTTTAAAATGTGTTATTAGAAATTATGGTACTCTATTTGAATGTGCATTGTGAATCTGCTATTTTGTAAAACCCATTTTCACACAGAGAAAATCTCATTTCTGGGTAACAAAACCTTTCACTAGTTCTAAGCTATATGTATGTGTATATATATATATACACACACACATACATATATATGTGTGTGTGTATGTATTTATATATATATATATTTTATTTTTAAAACATTCTTTTTTTAATTAGAGCAATTGATTTTTCCTTTTTCTCATCTTGTACTGAAATTACATATATAATCTTATCTATCCTTTTTTTGATTTTACAGTGATATAAGCTTAATGCAAATATATGTTCACCTGAAGAGCCTGAGATTATGGGACTATGACTTAATGCCTCTCTGTCTGATTCCAGGAAAAGTGCCAAGCCACATGGTCATGGACATTTGACTGAGAATCTGCATGGATTGAAGGAGTTCTATGCCAATACTTGAAGGGCTTGAAACTGGGGTTTGAGTTTTGGAGTCAGTTTTTCTAACGCTTAGAGGACGTGGGTCCCCTCAACTTAAATTCCTAGTGAAGCCCCTAAGATTGGTTGGTTATTGGCTCATTTCACTGAGAAGTTGAAGGCAATCAGATCAAAGAAAGGCATTTCCCTTATGTCTATATATATATATATATATATATATATATATATATATATAT